>NC_133352.1:5669224-5994224 GCF_030506205.2 Paramisgurnus dabryanus
TGAGTCACTTTGTTAAACATAAACAATAGAAGGTTGACACTAATAAATAAAAGTAATTGTACAAAAAAGTACAGGTGCTATTTATTTTAATCAAACTGGTCAACCTTAAAACTTTAAAAACACGAAACCTTTGAAACAAACAATGATACAGAGGCCGTTTCTCAATCCTAACCTGCAGCCTTCCGGAGGTCGCATTTCTAAGCTGCATACGTCATCAAGACTCATCAAGATTCACAATATTCACAATTATAAAGTTTACTATTATTCTTGGTCAATCGTAAATTGTTGTAATATGTTTATGACTTCCGAATGTAATGCTCAGTTGGGTTAAACCAGGCTCGATGACATATGCAGCCTGCATATGAGACCTCTGCAGACTTCCGATTGAGAAACGTTCAGAGGTAACTTATTTCCTTGCCTTTTTTCGGAACCAATATTGTTGTTGCATCGTCCCTCTCTCAGTCGCCACCATGATTTTCTGCAATGGAGTTTGTTTTTCCTCTCATTTCTGTGAAAATTGCCGCTCCAAATCCACCAAGTAAACCAACGTGTATGTTTGCCGCTTTGTTTCGCGTCACGCGAGTGACAGCCAAACGTCGCAAATGAGGAGAAGAGAGGAGAGAAACGATCGGGTCTGATTGGTGAATGAAAAGGGTTTGATTTTACACTGTGTGAGTGTAAGCAAGTTTGACAACATAACATCTGGATTGTTTTAATGTAAACACGTGAATGCAGCATCTGAATACAGGGTATGAATCGAGATCGTGATTCTTTTTTCGATAAACACAAGCAATAATATACACCCAGATCATCCGATCTGGAGATGTTCTTTTCACGATACCACTGTAGCGCGAGGGCGACTGAGGTACACTGCAGGACCCCTCGCAGGGAGCTTGATTGATCTGAGCAATACAATCATACTTCGCCATCCGCCATTTGCGAACGTCGGAAACACGTCCTTGTTGATACTTGGAAAGGAAGGAAAATGCATCTCTTTGTCATCTGACGTGCCGCACGGTGTGGCTCTGTTGCGCGGGGACGGCGATTGTGGTTCCGGCCCGGTTTACCATGGTGACGGCTCTGAGATGCCCCCCTCCCCCCTATTTTTGTTTTTTTTTTACATATCTGCATGATTCACGTAGGTCACATTTTCAGGTCGGAAAATCCGGAATTCCGGATTAATCCGGAAAAATCACATCCCTGATATATGGCTGAATCCCCTGAATATTAACTTTCGCTCTGGACTCCATTTCCCATAATCCCGCATACCTGGACTGATTACTCTGCCACCTGAAACTCATTGGACAGCCTATATAAACTCTCTGGAAACATTCAGTCAGTAAAAATCTATCATATCTATCTGTATTTATTGATCTTTATCTGTTTTACCCGGTTTATAAGTATGTTTGTTGCCTGCCCTGACCCTTTTGCCTGTTTCATGACTACGAGATTTGCCTGCCCTACATTGATGTTGTTTGACCTTGCCTGTTGGAATATGAGTGTGTTTAATAAAAACCTGCAGATGGATACTCAGTGTCAAAGTGCTTTGTTACACAAGCAGTATACAATAAGTAACCTAATAGTTTACTAAGAGTACACTAACAGAACACTTGTATGTACACTTTCAGTATATGACTAGTAAACTACTAGTTAACTAAAATTATATTAAAAGAACACTTGGAAGTATACCTGGAGCACACAATTAGTAACCTACTAGTTTACTAAGAGTACACCAACAGAACATTTGCATGTACACTTGAAGTATAAGTCTAGAAAACTACTAGTATACTCATGAGTTCACTTGCAGTACAAATGAAGAACTAATTGTACACTAGTTGTACACTTAAATTTGACTACTCTTACTACTTCTTTTTCGTAAGGGTATTTATCACAAAAGGCACTCCCTGTTTATATTGCAAACACGCTGCCTATGAAGTGTGTCCGAAAGCATTTCTCTGAGCTGCCTTCATGCCTCCGAAGTCATTGCCTCAGTAGGCAGCGATACAACAAGTCAGCTGCCTAAGTTTTCGGATGCAGCCAATGAAAAAGACATGAAAGTGCTGTGCATAATATCGCCTTTGCGATTCAGAATAAATATCGGACAGGTATTATAGAGTACAACGTAAAATATCGTTACACCCCTAGTTTTACCTGTAGTAAAAGCTTAGACTGTTCCCAAAAGGAAGACTCAATCCCGTTTAGCTTCAATGGGTGACATGCCACTAGCACACTTGACATGAGTTTAAGGCAAGACTGTTACAAAACTTTAACAGTCAATCTGTTGAAAAATCCTTAAAATAAACAGCTGACTACAAGCTTTGTTAAACCAGAACATAGTAACCCTTCTTCAGGACAATTGCATGAAATTTATCATAGGTGGACCTCTCTACCCATACACTGTAAAAAGTTGGATCTATACTGGACGCTTATAAAATATCACATAACAGCGCAGGAATATTGGCTGTGCAAAGCAAATATAAACCATGGTTTGCGGTCATCTACATGCACTCGGACCTCAAGACAGTGACAGAGATTGACGGGTGATGTCACAGATAACTGATTGTTCAGTGCGGTTCTGTTCACACAGCAGGACTTCTTACGTGTGAGTCCTGAAAATTCACATCACGATGATGTGAACGTAACCGGACTCAAATACGAGAGTGACAATTGTATATTGGTATACTCAGTTATATAAAGACGCAGAAGCATATCATCAGACGCAAACACTTTGCCAAGGTTACGTGCCTGGCCCGAAGTTAACTTTCAGTCTGTGCTTGTTAATCGGTCTGGCTAGCGACTAAACTAACATTTGAAAAAATTATCTTATGGAAAATAAAAATGTTTTGGTTTCCAAAAGACGAGCATGGATTACCACTATGCAGATTTTGCCAGCAAGACAAGAATTTAAAGATCTGTAGCTTAGATTGTGTACATTCATTTAACACAATAATGTTAGCTCAGTGTAATAGTTGAAAAGCTTTCAACGTGATCTCATGGAAAGTCATGTTATAGTCACGAAAAATGTGATAAACTTATTTGTGTCCATGGCACGAAATTCAGTCATTTTCATGTCACTTGCACATATAAAATGAAACGAAAAAGAAAGTCGTGTAACGGATACGAAACACTATTTATAGAAACTATAGAACAGTGACATGAAAAAGATATTTGGCTCAAGGCACGAAAATGTGACTTTAACAGGATTTTCCGTTAGATCAGTCTGAACACTTTAGCTATGATTTGAACTAAGGTCATTTATTTTGTTTATTGTTAAAAATAATCTACTCTAGAGAGACTCTGTTATTATTGATTCTATGAGAAGTGAAGTTTGGGCCCAGTTTGTTTATGTTGTTACTGCTGAAACTGTCTAAAGTAAGTAGTTAATTATTTACATAACAAAGCATTCACATCATTATTGCAGTTATAAGTAAAGTCCCTGTCTATGTCTACAAATGTCATTAAGACATATGAGAAAAGTTTACTGATTTATAATTTATTTACCTATGGACAGTAATGCTCTTTACTTTATTGTGTACGCGGTAGGAGGTTCATAACCTCTTGTACTGTTGGTGTGTTCCTGTTAGACAGCAACGCAGCTAAAAAAGGCTCATGAAGTAATTACTGACTGACGTGACAGGTGTGTGTTCATTTACAGCTACATGGACATTCAAGCTACCCGCTTTAGAGGTCATTGTGAATAAAGGTCCACATTCACTAAACTTTAATGCAACATTTCAAAATATCTAATTCAATGATGTATAAAGAAAAACCAAAAAAGCTACAAATTTGACTGTTAATATGACATGTTGACACAGATTATTTAAACAAAATCTTTTACCTTAACAGAAAATGCTTTAGAAATACATTATAACAAACATTATTAATGGCATAAATGATAGCCAATGGAAAAAGGTACCTTGTTAGAATGTTGTTAAAATTAAAGACTGTAAATGAATCAGACTCCCATGAAGCACATTACTGTGAGAAAACATTTCAGGTATCTGACATGATTAATTCAAGCATATTGTTACTGTGAGTTACTGCGCATCATTTAAATCAATGATTGTTTAATAAAGACAAAAACAAACATGTAGTGTCCTTCATTGTTGGCTGGGAGTTTGATAAATGAATGGCAAAATTGAAAATGAATATCACTACGTGCAGCAACACAAAGCAATGACAAGGACATAGCAGACAATGCTTGATCAAACTACACGGCCAAACATGCTGAATAAAAACAACAGCAACAGCTTAAAGAAATCTCTCATATACAAAACAACGGTGAATAGATGAATCCTGGTTGACCTTCAATAAGTCTAGGATTCTTTCATTCTTTTTATACATTCATAAAATGAGTAAGAAATAAACAGTTACACATTGGTTTTATAGATTTGCTCTTACCTGCCCGTTAAATGACTTTAAGTTTAACTGCATGACAGTAAAGATGGTTTGTAATGGTGAATGTGTAGTTGTACTCTCTGGCATCCAGTAACTCAATGAAATCCGGTTGAGCTGAATAATGGAGACTGTTTATCTATAGAAAACTATGTGAGTCATGAGATCAGGAGGTACACGCCCCCAAAATACTCCACCATTCCAGAGCAACCACCAATTTAACATAAAGACAATGCACAAAAACATGGAACTGCCATGATCCTGACGCATAGACAAAAGAGCAGGATCATGACAATATCGGTAAAATGGCTTGCTAAAGTCACAATAAAAGAACATATTCCCAACCAACAATTAAACCTGACCCCAACTCTACTATAAATTGTGTCTCTTAGGCTCAAGCTGCATATTTTTTCCAGGTTCCTTCAGTTCTGTATGTGTTAATATCAATAGTTTTAATATATGAATGTAAAAATATATGAATATATTCTGAATATGAATGGCACCTGCTGCTGAGAAACTGCCAGTGAAGGTCTGTTTGAGGCACTTAATTGTGGACAGAAGCTACATGTAGATCCTAGGGATTTACAGTTACAAACTTTCTGAGGCGATACTGATATTTGATTAAAGTGCTTGCTTAATGTATTGTTCACATTTAGGATGTGTAGTAGTAGATAAGCGCGAGAGAGAAGAGGCAAAGAAAGTAGTCAATAACATTCAACTCAAATGCAAAGATGGAACTTAATAGGCTGACAACAATTCTGATATGTTACTAGTATAGATGGTTTCATCGTACGCATCTGAGCGGAACATAAATTTCATTCTCTGTTTCAGGGTTCCCACACATTAGTTAACTTCAAATTCAAAGACCATTCAAAGACTTTCCAGGTCTAATACCCTCAAATTCAAGGACTAAATGTGGGGACACATTTCAAGTGAGAATAAGGTTACATAGTGTTACCTTTTAAGATACATTGTTACAGTTCCCTTTCGAGGGAATTGCACTGCGTCACTGGGGTGACACTTTTGGGACGCTTACAGGTGTAAGTGCGTCTGAATGTGTATATCAAATTCAAACAATGGTGAGGCTTAACGACAAAGACAGGGTGAAGCGGGAGCCAGGAAGTATATCGCTATCTGAAATATTGCCAAAGACTGCGTTACAGGTACACTGGAAGTATGGCAAGGGAGGCGCAGCATCTCGTTCCCTTCTCAGGGAACAACAGTTGCATACGTAACCCGAGACATTTTCATGTGTCAAACACAACTATGCAAAAAAGCATTTTGGTATGAATCAACATTTGCACACAGAAGGTTTAAGCATTTAAAGCAAACAGTTTAGCATGTGTGATTAAAAAGTCTAGAATTTTTATGATATTATCCTACACTACACAGGGATTTTTTTTTTTCAGAAAACTTCTTGCATAAAATAGATTCAAGCACTTTCAATCACCTTTATCTATGTATGTATATTTTCAACAATTTCCCCCAGATTCACAAACTTTCAAGGATTTCAAGGACCCGTGGGAACCCTGCTGTTTGTTAAATGGTCTGACTAGTTGTTAACTGGACAAATACCTCATCGAAAATATCAAATGTTTGGGAGGTTTGGCAGCCGATCTCTAGTTAAGATTGTATACATTATATAGTAGACATTTTACACAGCAACGTTAGCTCACTGTAGTTTGATACGCTTTAGCTATGATTTGAACTAAGGTAATCTACTTGTTTATTTTGCTTGTTATCAGAAATAAACTACTCCACAATTACTCTATTATTGATTCTTTCCAGAGTTTCCTGGAAGTTACGTGTTTCCAAAAAAGTTATTTGTTTATGCTGTTACTGCTGAAAACGTCTATAGACCGTTTCATCGGGCGCACATGCGGTGACGCGATAAGCGTCTGGTCCGAACTTTACTTCCGATTTCTGTTTGTTTATTGGTCTGACTAGTTGCTGAAACTGAACTCTTAAGCAGATACCTCGTCGAAAATAACAAATGTTTTGGGTTCCTATGTAATCTATGTGTTGTTAATTTTGCTTGTTATATAAATAAACTACTTTAAAAGGACTTTGTTGTTATTTATTCTTCGCAGAGTTTACCGTAAGTGACGTGATGACCACGAAAGCTGCGTGTTTATGTTGTTACTGCTGAAAACATCTATACAAGTTCCTCAAGACCAGACCCTAGTGAAGTCATCTGAACATCACAAGATGTTTCTTTGAGCCAGAAGCCAAAAATTGCTCTTAACCCCCATTGTGCTTGATTTTATCTACACCTCTATGTGAATGATGTCAGTGTTAACTTTGACATGACCACTAAAATAAAGCTATGAGTAAAATTACATTATCACTTTCTGAGATTCATTTGTTAGTAGCATTTCATCAGTTAGGATAAACTAAAACTGTGTAACCCAAAAATCTGTAACCGTATCATTGGCAAGCTTTGTGGAGAGAATATAATGCACGAACAGTGCAGATGTCCGCATTAGACTACAGTATTATCATTGAACACATTCATTATGAACACACAGCATCAGTCCTCATCTGTTATCAAGCTTTGAAAAATTATTTTTAGCATTCAAAAAGTTCCTGTTTTGTGCTTGTTTGCGATTTTTAAGTAGATTTTAGAAACTTTGCTTATGTTTTAATCATACATAAGAGCTGAGCAGTTATCTTACCCTGCTGAGGGGGTGGTGGTGTCATCTTCAGGACTGTCAGGCCATTCTGGAGGGGGGATGAAGGTGTCCTGTAAAGGAGAGTCGTCCTGCTCTAGGCCTGCTGAGCTTAAAGATGAAGGCTCATCTTCATTTTCCAAAACCTCTTCTAGATCTTGAAAAGACATAATGAAATATCTAAACATTAGTTTGCTTCACTTGATTCTTCTTTTAATGATTTCTGATAAGTTAAATAGCAATGGATTCTGTTTGTGTGTTTCTGTGAGATGAATATGTCAGGGTGAGCATGAATATTTTAAAAGTTTACCTGTATAGACTTCAAGCAGGGCAGTGCATGACACCGAACCAAAATCATTAGATGCTGTGCACTGAAATATTCCTGAATCTTCTGGATACGCCTCCGTAATGACTAAAGTGCACAATTCCTCTGCAATAATACACAGAAAATGTATATGTCTTAAATTGAGAAACACATACAGTATGTTTGTCACAGCATAAATCCTTTTATATCCATTTGAATTAAATTCTACTTACCAGGAACAGAAGCTGAACTCGCCTCTGAAAGTAAAACGAGACATTATTAACTTAAACAGCTACTATATATATTTTACACATTACAGAATAATAATAAACTCGTCCAAACTATGGCATAACACAAATGTAACTGTGGGAATTATTTTAGTGACTAAAAGCATTCAAAATAAATTAAAACTCTGTTTTTCAAGAGCCCTTTGGAGCTGCACTGAAACGGCAATTTTAAACTGCGTTTAAATTGTGAACTGTTGAGGTCCAATAAAGTCTATTACGTAAATTGAGAAAAATCCTTGAATGCTTTCCTAAAAAAACTTAATTTCTTAAGTTTAGTCTAAAGACTGAACTAAGAAAGACAAAAACATTTTGGATGAGATAAGGGTGAGTAAATTATCATGATTTTTTTTAAGAAAGTGGAGTATTCCTTTAACATTTCAGTCATGTTTCAAAACTTTTGACTAGTAGTGTATGTTATGATGTAATGGGTCTATTATTTTTCCTGGACTTTTATCCAACTTCAGAAATTACAATATGTTAATACCACTGATGCTAAGTGCCATTATTAGTTATAATTGGCGGCTCGTGACTGTTCACCAGAGGGGCGCAAATTCAAAATAAGCGGTCATGTGTGTTGCTTGTGTTTTCAAAATATGTGTTTGTTGCGTCATGTAAACATGTGCATCACATGTTTTGTCAAAATAAGTGCCTGCTACACATGTGTCAAAACCATTTATGATAAAAGAGATGCTCACATTAACAAAATACATGCAAGAAACTCCCTTAACAGTAAACTCTTTTATCATAAACCCTTTAGACGCATCTGCAGCAGGCACTTATTTTGACAAGACATGTGATGCACCTGACGGGCTACATACATGTTGTGATGAACTTTGCATTGAGCGCCCTCGAAAAAAGAAGTCATCGGCCGCCACTGATAGTTATCACTTTATTATCTAGATTTATAAGCTTTGTTGCATGTGACGCTTATCTATGAATAATGGTTCATATTTAGTTTAATATGCTTTTAAAAGGCACATACACTGCAAAAAACTCTGTAGAAATTACAGTATTAGGATTTTACATTTATGTTATTTACTGGCAACAGTTTGTTCAAAGTTAAATGAACATGAAACATTTTTAGTCTTTATCTTCTACAGTAAGTTTCTGGCAACCAGCTGCATAATTACAGCTAATTTTGTACAGTGTACATTATAGGCCATTTTATTATGCCATTTATTTATTTGAGTTTGACATATGTTGTAATTGTCACTAAATTTTCATTTTAGATTTACTATTTTACAGCATCTGTAAAACAGCACATGAGAAGTACAATGTAAAAACAGTACAAAACAGTTTCACTCACTTTTCCTGAGAATACGAAAGTCTGCAGAGTCGATGACTTGCTCATTTTCCCTATGCCAGGAGACCTGGAGAGGAGGCGTTCCTCTGATCCTACACTCCAAAACCACCAGCTGACCCTTCACTGTACTCACATCATGAAGACACTATACAGACACAACCACAGGAGAATCACACCTTGTGTAAATAAAATCTGTTAATCTCACACCAGTATTACTTGCTGTTACCTTGACAAATGTTGGAGCCACCCCAGCAGGATTTCCTAAACAGTGGCTTGAACTCTGAACCTGTAAAAGAAAAAAAAATAGATTTACAATGATTTATGACAATGATTTACAAAAAAATGTGTAACCCACAGTTCAAATAGAACCATAAATAATATTAGTGATATAAATAATATATATAATAATATATAATATAATTAATAAATAGCAATAAATACATAAGTTATTTAGAAACAACACAATATATTAAAATATTTTGATTTTGTAAAGGTTTCAATTCTTTTAATGATGTTGAACCATCCCTTTAGTTTAATGTCACTGTCCCTTTAAGACACTTTCACAGTTATGCACGAGCTGTTTTGTTTTGTTTTGTTTTTTTAACATAAACGGCAGATGCTAACGGAAAATCGATAAGATACACACGGAATCCAGACACCTTAAACTAAACTTCAAAATTAAGCTTATTTAACACTTTTAATATTTTGTTCATCAAGAGTCATCCCTATAATATCTTAGCGGTGGTTTTGAGGAGTGTTTTGAAGACGGTTTTGGCCAGGTTTTTTTTCCCCTACACGGAAAAGTTTGTGGACAGCTCGACGACAGATCGGACTTTTGGATAATCAGCGTATTGCGAGACAGCATACGAATGAACAGATACTTCAACTGGATACCAGATGGCGAGCCAACCCAAGGATCTCTAACCTGCAAGAACTGAAACACCACACTTTTATTGCTTATACGGTTTGACCTGAAAAAAGTGAACCACTGAGCTATATTCTTTTGATCACATTGGATATTGACTTTTGAACACATCGAATTGGACTCTGAAATTGCAACACAATAATTTAGATTTATTGAATAGAGAAATTTGTGAATAGGTGAATGCATGAATGTAAATTGGTTGATGTATTGTTTTTTTTCCTTTTATGTTTTTCTGTTAAAGTGAGACTCCAAAGTGTAGCAATTGCACAAAACAAAAGAAACATTTAAATTCCTTACATCTTACCTGCAAAAGAAGAGTTAGACCCTGTAAAGTGAAACAATCACACTAACATAAGCACACTAAAATACTTACCTGTTCCCTTAAAGAAAGAAGAGTTAACTCAAAAGAAAACTAGAAACAAATAGCTTAAAAATAGTTAAAGCAACTGTTCTAAAAGAGCTGATTAAAATTTAATAGACCGGTCTAAGAACAAAACTAACCAGAATAAACCCATACTTAAACCAGTTAAATCCATTTAAACTTATTTAAATAAGAAAAGATTAAATATAAAGGATTTAAAATTATTTATTATACATATCGTACTGTAAATATTTTTTGATTATTTATTGACATACATCTTTTACTATGAATATTTATTGATTATTTATTGATCTACATTGATTATTTATTGACACATCTTTTACTGTAAATATTTATTGATTATTTATTGATCTACATTTTGTGGGGTAAATATTTATCAATACATTTATTGAATAATTTATATCGATATATTTATTTAATTATTCTATTTATCTTACTAACTTAACTATTCCATTTTTATTCCTGTTCAGTAAACTGCTAATTAATTTATATAAGTTTTCATGTCTCATGTGTCTTTTCTAATATAACATACACCACTCAACGAACCTAGAACTGGTCCAGTAGCATAGTTATTACGATTGCAGTGACATAAGTGCTACATAAAATTTGGCGAGCCAGCCAGGAGTGGTATTAATCCAAATAAAATAGAGTTAAAACTAGAGTTTAACCTTAACGAGACATGGAAGCAGTCCAGCATAACAATGTAAAAATCCCTAATGCTGTTATCGTTAGTGGCATTACCGATACAGAAACAGATGAAGAACTTTTTGACTTTCTTAAGCAATATGGTTCCATCGAAAGAATAATCCCTATAGACTCCACACACACAGCACACTCAGACAAGCAAGTCATTATAGAATATAGATATGGCACAGCTGTACAGGCACTTGCATCTTTATTGCCCTACACACTTGACACTAGTTCCCCAGCTAACTACAGTTACTGTATTAGAACCCTAGATAGTGTCTACACACCTGTAGCTAGCAAAACAGCCACACAGACCTACCTCTCTGAGCTGAAGGAGATAGCGAAGCAGACTGGCAAGGACCTTGCAACTCTCCTTAAAGAAGAACTCTCCATCATCAGCAATGCTGTTGACCTTGAGAATCCCGAAACTCAAAGTGACAGCATGGAATTGAAATCACCTGAGCAACATCTTCCACAAAGAGCCACACAGGTTGGCCCTCACAACACATTTCCAGAGCGGCATGTCCAGCCAGGCGGCGACTGGACGCCACCTCCAGCACCAGCCAAAGACACACCATCTGTTCTGAAACTCTGTGACGTGAATCCACCAGAAATTCAGAAAGTAATCGTTGAACACATTGTGCGAAATGAAGACTCTGCTATGCATGTAAACACAGCCCTAAGACTTCGACCCTTTTCTGGGCGTCTCCCTAGACCCAACAATGAGGCAGATTATGAGACCTGGCGCTCTAATGTGGGACTTCTTCTCAAAGACACTTGCCAATCAGACCTGCACAAATCACGGAAGCTCCTTGAAAGCCTCTTGTCACCTGCCATTGACATTGTGAAGCACCTGACACCCGAAACACCTCCAAGTGTATATCTGGATATCCTGGACTCTGCATTTAGCACCGTTGAAGATGGAGACGACTTATTTGCAAAGTATCTCAATACAATGCAAGACAGTGGTGAGAAACCCTCAACCTACCTCCAACGACTGCAGGTGATGTTGAATGCCACCCTCAGGAGGGGGGGTATCTCTGCAAGTGAGTTTGACAGGCAGCTTCTGAGACAATTTGTCAGAGGTTGTTGGGACAACACCTTGATATCTGAGCTGCAACTGGAGCAGAAAAAGCAAAATCCACCTACCTTTGCAGAACTGCTGCTGTTACTCCGCACAGCAGAAGACAGGCGAGCTTCCAAAGCATCTCGGATGAAGCACCATCTCAGTTCCTCAAAACCCAAGGTGTCATCCCATTACCAAGGCATTTGTGTGCAGTATGATGAAGAATGCAGTACATCGCATTTACCTTCTCCTTCACCAGAGATCCAAGATCTGAAAAGGCAAATAGCAGATTTACAAACCCAGCTTACACGTGTCACGCAGAAAAGTCACAGAAAGAACCAAACTAAGCCAGCTCCCAAACTGAAGGTGCCCACACCGGGTTTTATGGGAGTTCAAGCTCCCACATCTCACAGCCAAGATGAAAAGACCAACAGCAGCAGGAGACCAAAACCTTGGTACTGCTTCAGGTGCGGAGAGGATGGACACATCAAGCCACAATGTGATGGTGAACCAAATCCCTCTCTGGTAGCCTCAAAAGGAAAGCTGTTGAAGGAAAAGCAGCAAGCATGGGATGTTGTAAACAGCGCTTCAGAGCCTAAAAATTTTTAGAGCCAGTTCCTGCAGAGGGACAAACAGGGACTGGGAGACAGACAAAGTGTCCCAAACAGAAACGACGTGTTTCCAACATGTTCTCTAACTCTAACACCAAGAGACAGTCAGCAACCCTGCCCAAGGGACTGATCGGAGCACGGTGCACTGCACAAGTGACCATATGTGGCAAAGTATGCAGCTGCCTATTAGACACAGGCTCTCAAGTCACGACAATCCCAAACTCCTTCTATCAAGAAACCCTGTCTCATCTTCCCATCCACTCATTAAGTGACCTGCTTGAAGTGGAGGGAGCAAATGGTCAGGAGGTACCTTACCTTGGCTACATCGAAGTCACCATCAGCTTCCCTAGGAGCACCTTTGGAGTGGACATTGACGTTCCTACACTAGCGTTGATTGTACCTGATATGCACTCAACTCTTTCATCAGTACTAGTAGGAACCAATGCTTTAGATGTTCTTTATGAGCAGTATGCAGATGTCACTCCTCAGAACTACCAGTCATTGCCATATGGCTACAGAGCAGTATTAAAAACTCTAGGAGCCAGACAAAGACATACTTTTGATTCAAGCATGGGGAAAGTGAGACTATACAGCAAAGACGCTGAGACCATTGCTGCCGGTCAGACAAGAGTCTTTGAAGGATCGGTGAGCTGCAGAACAACTAACTGCAGTCAGTGGGTGATAGTAGAGTCACCAACAGCAGTTTCGTTACCAGGTGGCATACTGGTAACTGACGGGATAGCAAACCTGCCATCTAAGCAGCCCCACTGCTTACCAGTCATTTTGAAGAATGAATCAGATCATGACATAACTCTACCCCCTAAGGCTGTAATAGCAGAGATACATGCCATCAAGAGTGCCCAGTCTCTTCAAACTCTTGGTTCCAAACACTCAACAGACCTGATCTCCAAGAAAAAAATAGAATTTAACTTCAGTAACTCTCCAATATGTAACAAGTGGAAAGCCAGAATATCTGAAAAGTTGAACTCCATGCCTGAGGTGTTCGCGCAGCACGACCTTGACTTTGGCCGTACTGACAAGATCAAACATCACATAAAGCTTAGTGACGAGACACCTTTTAAGCACAGAGCGAGGCCTATACACCCACAGGACATCGAGGCTGTACGAAACCACATCCAGCAACTCCTTCATGCAGAGGTCATCCGCGAATCTGAATCACCCTTCTCCTCGCCGATTGTGGTCGTCAAGAAGAAGAATGGCGACGTCAGACTCTGCGTGGACTATAGAAAGCTGAACTTGCAGACAATCAAAGATTCATATGCCTTACCCAATCTAGAGGAGTCCTTTTCAGCATTGACTGGATCAAAGTGGTTCTCAGTGCTCGATCTCAAATCTGGATTTTACCAGATCGAAATGGAGGAACAAGATAAGCAGAAAACTGCATTTGTCTGTCCACTTGGATTCTATGAATTCAACCGGATGCCTCAGGGGATAACAAATGCCCCAAGCACATTCCAGAGGCTCATGGAACGCTGCATAGGAGGGCTGAACATGAAGCAGGCTCTCGTCTTCCTGGATGACTTGATTATATTCTCCTCAACACTACAAGAGCATGAGGAAAGACTGATGCGGGTGCTCAACCAGTTGAAAGAGTTCGGCCTGAAGTTATCGCCCGAGAAATGCAAATTCTTCCAGACCTCCGTAAAGTACTTAGGACACATTGTGTCTGAGAAGGGAATTGAAACAGACCCAGAGAAAATAACAGCTTTAAAAACCTGGCCAAGACCAACTAAACTGAAAGAACTGAGAGCATTCTTGGGATTCTGCGGTTACTACCGTAGGTTCGTTAAGGACTATTCAAAGATTGTGAAGCCTCTCAATGCCCTCACTGCTGGATATCCCCCACTGAGAAAAGGCTTTAAGACCACGGTGAACAGTGAGAAGTACTACAATCCAAAAGACCTCTTCGGTGACAGATGGACCCCCACTTGCCAAACAGCTTTTGACACTCTCATCGAGAAGCTAACCACTGCCCCTGTCCTCGGATTTGCTGACCCCAAGTTGCCCTACATCCTGCATACAGATGCCAGCACTTCAGGTCTTGGTGCAGCACTCTACCAGGAGCAACAAGGACAGAAGAGAGTCATCGCCTATGCAAGCCGTGGTCTGTCAAGATGTGAAAGCAGGTACCCTGCCCACAAGTTGGAATTTCTTGCCCTTAAGTGGGCAATTACAGAAAAATTCCAAGACTACCTCTACGGACGCCCATTTCTTGCTGTCACTGATAGCAACCCATTGACCTACATACTTACCTCTGCCAAGCTTGATGCCACAAGCTACAGGTGGTTAGCTGATCTGTCAACCTTCGATTTCCAGCTGCAGTACAGGGCTGGGAAGCAGAATCAGGACGCAGACGGGCTGTCCAGACGTCCACATGGTAGGCTACCTGATGACTCATCATCCCGTAAAGAGATGGAGAGGATACAGCAGTTCACAAAAAGACACCTGTCAACAGAAATGGATGAAAGCACCATCAAGGCCATCTGTGAGAAGCACTTGGTTCATGATGAAGGAACATTGCCTGGAACTACTTTGGTTGTGTCGCTTGCTCACCATTCAAGTGCTATTCCAGAGGGCTTTGAAGAGGAATGCCAGCTAGACGGTGTGAACGTCATCCCAATGATAACACCCACTGAGATGCGGGAGAAGCAGAGGGCAGATTCTTGCATCAGTGCAGTACTCAGACAGCTGGAGCTGGGAGAAAAACCTCCACCATCTCTCAGAAAAGAACTCCCTGAGCTCGCCCTCCTCTTCAGAGAGTGGAACAGGCTGGAGATCTTAGATGGCGTCTTGTTCCGTAAGCGAGAAGAGGGTGCACAGACTCACTACCAGCTTGTGTTACCTGAAGATCTGAGACCTATAGTTCTGAAGAGTCTCCATGATGACATGGGCCACATGGGTGTAGACCGGACGCTTGACCTTGTCCGCAAACGTTTCTATTGGCCAAAAATGTCAGCTGAGGTAGAGGCCAAGATCAAGACCTGTGACCGCTGCACGAGGCGTAAAGTCCCACCAGAGAAAGCTGCACCTCTTGTGAACATCACAGCCACACGACCTCTTGAACTGGTATGCATGGACTTTCTCACCCTAGAGCCGGACTCCAGTGGCACCAAAGACATCCTGGTCATCACGGACCACTTTACGAAATATGCAGTGGCCATTCCCACCTCAAACCAGAAGGCTCAGACTGTTGCCAAATGCCTTTGGGACCACTTCATCGTCCATTATGGCATCCCAGAAAGACTCCATAGTGATCAAGGTCCAGACTTCGAGTCCCGGACTATCAAGGAGCTGTGTGACCTAGCAGGCATCCGTAAGATACGAACTACTCCATACCATCCAAGAGGTAACCCTGTTGAACGCTTCAACCGTACCCTTTTGAGCATGTTAGGCACTCTAGAGAACCAGAAGAAGAGTCACTGGCGAGAATATGTCAAACCTTTAGTACATGCCTACAACTGTACTAGAAGTGAAGTCACTGGTTTCACCCCTTATGAACTGATGTTTGGGAGACAACCAAGGTTACCAGTAGATTTAGCATTTGGCTTACCTGTCAACTACAAGCCAGGCTCTCACTCACAGTATGTCCGCAACCTGAAGTCCCGACTGGAAGCAAGCTACAAGGTAGCAACAGAAAATGCAAAAAAAACTGCTGATCGCAATAAGGCAAGATTTGACAAGCATGTTGTTGATTCCACCCTGACTGAAGGTGACAGAGTCCTGGTGAGGAATGTTCGCCTCAGAGGCAAGCAGAAGTTGGCAGACAAGTGGGAATCTGATGTGTATGTTGTCATCAAACAGTCTGGAGACATCCCAGTCTATGTTGTGAGGCCTGAAACCAAAGATGGTCCGATACGAACACTTCATCGAGACCTGCTACTGCCTTGTGGATTTCTTCCTCTTACCCCAGTTGAATCTGAAGTGGTCATCAAGGAGAGACCTAGACGTACAAGGACTCGTCAGTGCCCAAAGAGTGAACAGTCATATGAATCTGAATGTCAAGACTCTGATTCCGAAGACAATGACATCCCCTACTTTTATGGGCATGAAGCCACGGTGGTAGATACTGTTGGTGTTCACCACACCCCTGCAACCATAGAGTCCTTCATGAGAAACACAGAGCCGAGGAAGCCAAGGCATTTCACAGTGTCCACCATTGAGAAAGACCTTCCAGATGTAGCTAAAGCTTTTCCTGAGGCTGCTTCTGTGATAACTGTTACAAGTCTACCAGATGAAACCTACCTACATGTGAATCCGCCGAGTGCCTTACCTGAGATGAATCCGGGAGAGAATAACTTACCTGAGATGAATCTGGGAGAGAATAACTTACCTGAGATGAATCCGGGAGAGAATAACTTACCTGAGATGAATCCGGGAGAGAATAACTTACCTGAGATGAATCCGGGAGAGAATAACTTACCTGAGATGAATCCGGGAGAGAACAACTTGCCTGAGATGAATCCGGGAGATAATAACTTACCTGAGATGAATCCGGGAGAGAATAACTTATCTGACATGAACCTGGGAGAGAATAACTTACCTGATCCAAATCTACAGGAAGATGCCAGAGAGAATGGAAGCCACCTAAGAAAGTCTAGTAGAAACAGACAACCCACAAAGAGACTTACTTATCCCCACTTAGGAAATCCCTTAGTCACAGTAGTGCAGTCATTGTTTCAGAGTTTGAGTGCAGTCATCTCAGACTCTTTAAATGAGCCAAACTCCTGGCAGTCACATAGGGTGATGGCCGTGTAGTTGCTAATAGGATGCACAGGGACGTGCATCGGGAAAGGAGGGGAGGATGTAACCCACAGTTCAAATAGAACCATAAATAATATTAGTGATATAAATAATATATATAATAATATATAATATAATTAATAAATAGCAATAAATACATAAGTTATTTAGAAACAACACAATATATTAAAATATTTTGATTTTGTAAAGGTTTCAATTCTTTTAATGATGTTGAACCATCCCTTTAGTTTAATGTCACTGTCCCTTTAAGACACTTTCACAGTTATGCACGAGCTGTTTTGTTTTGTTTTGTTTTTTTAACATAAACGGCAGATGCTAACGGAAAATCGATAAGATACACACGGAATCCAGACACCTTAAACTAAACTTCAAAATTAAGCTTATTTAACACTTTTAATATTTTGTTCATCAAGAGTCATCCCTATAATATCTTAGCGGTGGTTTTGAGGAGTGTTTTGAAGACGGTTTTGGCCAGGTTTTTTTTCCCCTACACGGAAAAGTTTGTGGACAGCTCGACGACAGATCGGACTTTTGGATAATCAGCGTATTGCGAGACAGCATACGAATGAACAGATACTTCAACTGGATACCAGATGGCGAGCCAACCCAAGGATCTCTAACCTGCAAGAACTGAAACACCACACTTTTATTGCTTATACGGTTTGACCTGAAAAAAGTGAACCACTGAGCTATATTCTTTTGATCACATTGGATATTGACTTTTGAACACATCGAATTGGACTCTGAAATTGCAACACAATAATTTAGATTTATTGAATAGAGAAATTTGTGAATAGGTGAATGCATGAATGTAAATTGGTTGATGTATTGTTTTTTTTCCTTTTATGTTTTTCTGTTAAAGTGAGACTCCAAAGTGTAGCAATTGCACAAAACAAAAGAAACATTTAAATTCCTTACATCTTACCTGCAAAAGAAGAGTTAGACCCTGTAAAGTGAAACAATCACACTAACATAAGCACACTAAAATACTTACCTGTTCCCTTAAAGAAAGAAGAGTTAACTCAAAAGAAAACTAGAAACAAATAGCTTAAAAATAGTTAAAGCAACTGTTCTAAAAGAGCTGATTAAAATTTAATAGACCGGTCTAAGAACAAAACTAACCAGAATAAACCCATACTTAAACCAGTTAAATCCATTTAAACTTATTTAAATAAGAAAAGATTAAATATAAAGGATTTAAAATTATTTATTATACATATCGTACTGTAAATATTTTTTGATTATTTATTGACATACATCTTTTACTATGAATATTTATTGATTATTTATTGATCTACATTGATTATTTATTGACACATCTTTTACTGTAAATATTTATTGATTATTTATTGATCTACATTTTGTGGGGTAAATATTTATCAATACATTTATTGAATAATTTATATCGATATATTTATTTAATTATTCTATTTATCTTACTAACTTAACTATTCCATTTTTATTCCTGTTCAGTAAACTGCTAATTAATTTATATAAGTTTTCATGTCTCATGTGTCTTTTCTAATATAACATACACCACTCAACGAACCTAGAACTGGTCCAGTAGCATAGTTATTACGATTGCAGTGACATAAGTGCTACAAATGTCTATCATAATCAGCATGGTAGAGTTTCATTTGCATGTTGGGCTTTATTTTATCTGTGCCAAACATAGCCCTGTGCTTTTATGCCAAAGAGCTCAACTTTACTTTCATCAGCCCACAAAAAAGTTGTGCAAAGGTTTCAGGTTTTGTCATATGATTTATCACAGCAATGACTCTTAACAGACAGAGAGCAAACCTTTGGCGCAAGGGTTTTCAAATTTTATGATGCCAAGGACCCCCTTCCTAAAATATATATCCACCCACATATTTTTATGTATACATTTAAACTGTGATAAATGTTATGTGACACTCAGCACTCAAATGTCAAGAAATGAGAGATCTTACACTTACAACTAGGGATGCACCGATACCACTTTTTTGGAATACGAGTACGAGTACGAGTACTTGCATTTCAGTACTTGCCGATACCGATACCGAGTACTTAATAAAAAACATGAATTAAATTTACAGGTAACAGCTTTAGTCATATAATTTAACAAAAAAACAAGGGACTAGTTTTCCAGTTTGTTGTAAACTCTGCCTCTTTGGACAACACAAGAGGCATTAACCCCTTACACGCCGCTCAAACATAGACATTTCTCAGACCGTGGTATCGATCCCTGGTATTGGGGGACTTTTAACGAGTACTTTAGAAAATGTGGTATCGAGGCCGATACCAGTATCGGTATCGGTGCATCCCTACTTACAACCACTTACAATTTAATTTTACAATTTTTGTTTTCTCTGAAATTAATGAATTATCCTTCTGTGGGTTCTTAGACACCAGTTTGAAAACCCCAACGTATCCCAAAACCTTTTGTGTTTAACAGAATTAAGAAGCACCTAAACTGGAGTACACCAAGTTCATAGTCATACACCTTTATTTCATGGATATACCAGGAGAGCAAAGTAAATATTTTAGTAAGGGAGGACAAATGTCAATGTCAAACTTTCCTGAAATGGCTACATCCTGCTTAAAATAAAATACAATACATTGCCACGTAGATGATTTTAAAATATCAGCAGCATACTAATCTGAACAAATGCATTTTCATGTCTTTTATTCTTACCATCTGAGGGCTGATACAGAGAGGTTGTACTAAACTGGATTGTCTCTGCTGAGGCATGACAGTGGAGGAAGATGATGAAGATGAGGACGATGTCTCCCGGGAACATGAAGAGATTTTTAGAGACATTGTCGAGGTTTTTTTCTGGACTCTGTAGATAAGTTAGAACGTAACAACAACTGTAACAAAACGGGTAGCACGATTTAATAAATAATTATGGATTTATGATTTACATTTTTACTTTATAATGCACATTCAAACAGTAATCTTAAGATCAAGATGGCCAAACTATACTGTGGTACAATGCATTGCTGTCTCTTACTCTGCCATGTTTCATGTGTCTCCAAAGATTAAAGATGAGCCCAGTTTGAAGGAGACACTTTAACATGCAAAAAACAGAAATATTTAGTAAGGCAAGGCAAGGCAAGGCAAGTTCATTTGTTTGGCACATTTCATACACAGAGAAGGTCATTCAAAGTGCTTAACATAGAAAAAGAAAGTAAATAAAATAGCTGGAAATAAATGTTAATTTGTTAAAATACTGGAACATAATTTAAAACGAGAATAATAATTTCACATAATAATTATAGTTGACATGTTAAATCTATTTGATAATGATAAACTAAAGGAAAGCACAGTTACTCATATAGACACAGCTTAAAGGACGTAATAAACATAATTTAAAACCAATCTTTCACAGATATAAATGATTATAATCTTTGGTAGCATTTGTTGATTTGTCAAGAAGGGAATGGTAACTGTATGATAGAAAAAAATGAATAAATGGTCTCACTGATAACTGCAGCTGTGGTTGCCAGAAAACCTCAGGAAACGGCATTATCACTATTCTTTCTCATTACCACAAACACTTTGTACTTAATAACATAAACCTTTTCACCATAACACTGATGGATGACCGCAAGCTGAATCAAAGTTTATCAAAAAAATTTTATAGATAGTTCATGTTGAGATGGTGCACAGTGACATTCACACAACTACAACACACAATTATGGTAACACATGTGACATTAAAATAATGCTATTACCATGAATTAAACAACACCAAGTGTAACATAACACTCACACACTCTAAAAAATGATGTGTTGGATTTACTTGGATAATTTTACTTAAAATTAACAAGAAAACCTGTGTTTTATGTAGGGGAGAACCGGGGCAAAAGTAACGCGGGACGAAAGTAACAAAGTGATTTTCTCCGAGCCCTGATAACATTTGCATCCCAAACTACGACAGCATCTTAGGCACACAACCCCTGACAGAGCTGACAAATATTGCGTTATTTACTCACCGTTTTCCGCGTGTAGATCCATAAAGGTGTTTTCAACCATGATAAATTCCTAAAGCGGTCATTTTGTTCTTATAACGCGTTGTGTTTCTAGTTTCATGTGTTAAAGTACTGATCAATCTATAGTTTTGACCTCTCTGAGTTTTTCAAAATAAAAGTAAATCAGGTTTAAATTTGAGGAGATCCTGTCGGGTCTAAAGTACCCACTGCTAATAGTGCTGTTTTTGTTGAAAATTGATATAATTCTAAATTAATTTCATTTTCATATTTTTCAAACTGTTGAAAAATGTTTTATTCTCAACAATTTAAGTTTGTACTGTTGGTTGCTTTTGAAACATTTGATAAAACTGACATTTTAAATGAAAATGTAATTTCATTATTTTCTACAAAGATAAATTACAAAATATGTTTGCAGTTACATATTAACAAAGTCATAGTCATGTATATTTAATAAAAACAAGTGTAACACAAAAAAAAACTATCTTGTTTTGTTACTTTCATCCCTGCAGGTGGGGTCGAAACTAACAATTCACTACTTATATATAAAATGAAATTATACTGACGTTGTTTAACATTTGTACAAACTTCCACCTGGTATTGATAAACCACATTTGTGAGTTATTGACCACAGAAAAATATCTCTGTCTATAACATTATCTTTTAAAATTAATTTTTTCTGAAAAATTTTACTTTCGTCCCTGTGAAATTTTTAAGTAGGATAAGAATGTTATATGAACTTAAATATTTAAGTTCATATAACACTTTTTTTGTTAATTTTAAGTAAAATTATTCCAATCCCATTGAGATTTTCACCAGTTTCAACTTTATGGTAAGTCCCACCATTTGAAAAAACTTACATTTTACTTTCTTTTACTGTAAAATGTAATGAAATGTTTTGTTAAATCTATTACAGTTTCAATTGTATATGTCATGTTTTTTAAAGTAAACCAATTAACGGGTTTTCCGTAGCATTTGTTCATTTTTTTCTGTTATATTACGAACATTTTTAGCTGTCGATATAACCTTGGTACCCTTACAAAAAGTATACATCTGCATATCATTATATCACAGGTAGCCTACATATTGGTACCAAATGTATTCAAATCTGTACCTAAATGGTATAAATTAGGACCTTTTAAAGGGTACTGCCCAAATGACAGCTTGGGCTCATTTTTTGAGCATTTTCTTCTCACAGTGTATGAGTTTAAACTCTTCTGTGTCCATTTACATTCCTTTCACTGGTACTCAGTAAAGAGCGGCTGTGAAACCTGAGGAGAGGTCTGGGCTAATTTGGTTGTGCCTTCTCTGTGTTAGATTTAGAAACACATGGTGCAGGATAAATCTTTCAGGCTGCTATGCAATGTGTCTGGCATCACCAAAGTGACATCCCAAACCAAAATTTAAATTTACAAAAAAATGTATTATTCACAAACAAGGTAGGTATCAATAAGCCTGTTACATTGAAGACTGCCGATCCATGTATTCATTTTAATCAGAAATTATAGTGCCCATACTCTTTGGTCATCAAAATGACATCTGAAACAGTCTGAACACTTGTTAATGTAGTGCTTATAATGATGCTTAGACAATACATGTTGTAGTACCAAAGACCTGTTTATAGAACAAAAATAAATAAATTCAAAGGGGACATGTCATTGAAATCTGACTTTTCCATGGCTAAGTGCTAAAATTGGGTCCCCACTGTAGGCATGGGCCGGTATAAGATTCTGGCGGTATGATAACCTTTAGCAAAAATACCACGGTTTCACGGTGTTGCGGTATTGCCATTGCAACACTAAAATGTGTTATTTTCAAATACCAGGTACAATAAAGCCTTTAAATTATAATATGCTTTCAAAACATATATAATATTTTCGTAATATATATTAAATGTAAACATCAAATCAATCACATGACTTCATGATTTAATGAATTTTGTATAAACACAGCTCATACCTTGGAGACGGTATCACAGAACATTTTAGTGGTTTTGAAACCTTGACTGTTTTAAACCTCGGTATACCTTGAAACCGGTAATCGGCCCATGCCTAGTCCCCAGTGCTCTATCAACCTAGAAAATGTGATAAAGCCCAGAAACGTTTTGATAAACCATTCTCTGCAAGCATTTGAAAAACTACGTCATTAAAATTTGGCTTCCCTTGTGATGTCAATAGGGGATCTTATTATAATAATACCACCCCTTAACCTGCACTATCCAACCACTGCACTGCCATTTAGTGCAAAGAGAAAGAGCAAATAAAAAACAGCAAATTTTTGCTCACACCTACAACGTGGCAATTTTAACATGCCATAATAAATTATCTATGGGGTATTTTGAGCTAAAACTTCACATACATTTTCTGGGAATACCAAATATTTTTTATATCTTAAAAAAGTCTTGTGAAATGTCCCCTTCAACTGAATTATGTTCTTTCCTCAACCATATATGCTTTATATTTACATTAAAGTATTTTTCTAATCCAATATTTGTCTGTTTATTATAATCAATTGTCTCAATACAAAAACATCTGAATATAGCATAATGTTGTTTGAGCCAAGAAAGCTGACACACACAAACAACAACGATGTCTCAATATCAGCACTAATGCCAGTTATATTTTCGGCACAACCATGTAATGTTCAGCCTTTAGAGATAAGCAAGATTATAAGGCTCTCTTGTTTATATTAATCTAAAGACTTAAATGGATAAACTCAAACATCGATATGTGAAATCAAAGCAGAGTAGACATTAAGCTGAACATACAGTGACACACATCTATTCTCCCAGCAGATAAACAACTTCTCTGCATGGCTCCCAAATGTGCACCTGTTTTATAAAGCTGAGCCTTACCCGTGTGTCCTGTTAGTGTAGAGGGACCAATAAAAAAAATCCACTGGACTGACAACACCACGGCTAAAGGAAGTTATGAAGACAAATTTCCCCACCTTGTTGCCCTCTTCACCCCTCGAAGAGAGTACACGGCAGGTCTTTATTTACTCCTCTGTTAGATAAGATGTCTCCTTTACATGAGAAGTGGAGACGGTATTCAGACCGAGCTATAGGTGAAAAGGATTCGGCAGCCTGACTGCAGGTTGTCTGGTTAGGGGTAAGGTGTAGAGTAAAGTGAGGAAGTAGTTCAAGTCCGTCTCAAATGACAGTGTGTCCATCTGACACAGCTGACTCCACAGTAAGCGAGTGAACTAAACACTTGGGTGTCAAATATAGACCATCCTCATGCTCTCGGCTTCCATATACCACATGCAAGAAGCTAACATGCAAGAATCTAATAAAAATAATGTCCAGGACACAGTTAAGGTTGTTTTAAAGCAATTGTAAAGATCAATATGTTGATTTCAGTGTGGGGACAGGAGGAAAGTTTTGTTTCACAGGGAAATCAGCCAGAAAGGAGTTGAGTAAGAGGAGTGACATCATTATTAACTTCAGTTAAGTCAGGGATATCTATGAGGTTTATAGACAAAACAACAAATAAGAAGAGTAGTCCTACATACATTTTCTTTTTACATTTTGTTGGTAAGAGTCCTTATAGATCATTGTCACATAATGAGGTAGATTAGCTTTAACTGACTCTAGTTCAGATGAGTGTTAGCAAAAATGGTCTGGTCTGTTGCACTGGGTAGCTGCTGTACATCTAAATTCACTTCAAGCTTCAGTCTTATGAATATTGAATGTAATCGAATGCACTTCATTTGAAAACTGGGACAACCCAAAAAAGGCATTTACCCAAGTATTTCATAATGGCCACAATACCTGAAAAACCAACTTAACAAACATATAAGCACTTTTTTCAAAAGGTCATCAGAAGAAACTTGGTTGGGGTGTAGAAGCAAATGCTTCATATGCTGGAATGAAAACTGGCTTTCAGGGATCCTGCTAATGTCATGATGAAGAAGCATTCGAGACCTCATTTAGCTTAAGCAAATCACTGCATAAATAAATGTGCTATTGGGACTGGGGACCTTCATGATTTGGTCAATGCTTTATACAAGACATTATAGGGAGGTTTCCCAGACAGGAGCTAGCTTTAATCAGGACAAGGCCTTAGTTTAATTGGGTAATATAACTAGTTTTAACAAACATGCCTTACTAAACACATTACTTGCGTGAATTTTAAGGCAAAAAAAGGGCACTGATGTCAGCTAAGATATGTCAGTGCAAGTTGTTTTCAGTTTGGACAGCTCTTACATTGAATTTAGTCTAGGATTAGTCTAATTCATGTCTGGAAAACCGCCCCTTAAAGTTATACACAAACCTAAATCCTAGTTAAGATAACATACACTGAATACCTTGAATAGGTTAACTATATTCACTTAATTTAGTAAACTCCGTTTAAATTCTAAATTCACCCAGTTTATTGAGTATGGGGTAATTTAAGTTCACTTTACTTGGTGCTCTGTGTTTAAACTGAACTCTTCGCTGTAGTTACTTGTATTTCCATCTGCTATGAACAAATATATTTATTTTTGGGTTAAGTAAAATAAAAGCAACATCTGAGTATTTAAAAGTAAGGTTTGGTTTATTGTAATTCTGCCTTGAGTGTATTCATTTTTTCATGTGGAAAGCATTAGGTAATCTGGGATCTCCTTACCCAATATTATTCAGATGCCTTAGGATACTCTCTAATAACTTTGACACAATTTAAACACTGTGCATAACGCCACCATGCACATTGTTTCATTATCTTCTTAAATGGTATCTGACAATAGTATGGTCCACCTTAGGCAGGCTATCTGCTTTGCTACAGTGCAAAACTGAAAAGAGCTATAGAAATAAATTGAGTTACTATGTCATAGTGCCTCCTGGTGGCCATTAAATCCCAGATTTAAACAGCTACTACAGTACTATGATCTGTGACAATGAAACTTTGTGTAATAGATGCTAAAATGTATTCATGCATAATAAGGTTTGAGAACACCTGCTTTGGCTTCTGTTAACAAAAATCTTGTAATAAACCAGAAAATAAATAATGTCAGGTGTCCCTAAATGCTATAATATCTGTCAAAACCCTAAAACTTGATTATTAGTTTTCCATAATTTCCCTAACTGGATCCATACAACTAAATACATAGTGTTTGGTGTTTATATATCACTAGAACAACTGACATTTCTGAAAAGTTACATTTTTTGAACTATGTAAATGTCCTCAGAAACACACTTACATTAGGAGCATAATTTCACTTTTGAACATACCAATGGTTCCAAGGGACATTATGATAATTTTTGGTATTAGCAGAAATATAATTTAATATCTTATTTACAATCCTACCTTAGTTACCAAATTTTGTGATCAAATGTCTTAATTTGTTGTGTTTTAACAAAGTGAGTTACAGCTGGGTTTAATCTTACTGGCTCTATAAGTATTGAGGTTATATGTTTCTTAATAAAAATAAATGAAAACTAAATAAAGGAATGAAAGATGTGGCATCTCATATTGTTACTAAGTTACAGTATTTCCATTTAAACCTGTTAGTAATCTTTGTTAGTGATTACATCACCCAAACCTTAACTGCAGTACCATTGTTTTATACCACAGTGCTGATGAAGGCTTTATTCTGATTGGTTGAGAAAGGTTTAACATCCCTTACAAAAATTTACAATGGTTTTACTACATAAAAAACTTGGTGAATGAAATGGTGGTTATTTTAAGACGGGTGTGTGGTTTACAAGCGGAATAATTGACCCTGGTCTTTTGAATTATTTGTAAATAATGCACAACTGTAGTTTACTCAGAGTCGTGGGTTTACCACCTTGGGTGTGCATTTTTTTTTCTTCGAATAATCGGATGGCCAGCGTCGTCAATTTTTCCTTACGTAAACATTGTAAAGTAAATTGAATAAAAACTAATCCCATATGATGCTTGTTTATAGATGGACTTTTATCCTTATCATCCTACTTTTCTTTATTTATTTTGTTGTATAGTTTTATTTTATAGTTTATTTTAGCTGATGAATATTAGCTGACAAGTGTTGTTTAAAACATGTTTTGAATGGATTTTTTGTTTCAGTAACAAATATAAGGCTAAGATTAATTAAATGTCTAAAGTTGAACCTAATGCCAAAAATGCATTTTAATAAATATATGTTTATTATTATAAACTGTTTTGGTATTACTTTGTATTTATAATAATAACTCTTATATGAATATTATTATTATTAGTAGTAGTATTAACAATAATACTGTTGTTAAATTGCAGGAGAATCATGACGAAGCTAAATGATGTAATGACTACAAAAATTTAAGTTTGACCTTCACGCGTGTAGTTTTTGACATCCACGCATGTGCCTTTTGTAAGCATATGTATTTTATCAAACCCATGTATATAATTTTACATCATATTTAAAACCATATAAATTCGCATAAACATTGGGCACAGCACATATTAAGTGATTTAATATAGTATAAATGGGATTACCTTTAAACGTTGTAATTACGTTCAGGCGCTCTTTGGCCACCTGTGGGGTCCGTCTGATACCCATGTGGTGTTGGATAATTCGAGAAGAGGGTTAGTGAGACTTCAGGCGCTACGGGTATTCATAGGCCTCCAGCTACTATACGAGAGATCATTTATAAGACATTAACCTGATTTATTAATATCTTTATCGCGAGGTTTATTTAGATTTTACTCGTATACACGCAAAATGTTATCTGTGGCGAGAACAGCAGTCAGGCACGTGTCGTGTGCTCAGAAGGGCTCGAGTAATGTGTCTCATCTCATCCAGAAGGTAAGTAATGTTTTACTTCTGCATTCTTCTCTCACAATGCACTTTTCATTCTGCTTCATCTGTTTATCTAGTGTCATGACGGCTAGTATTTGATCGTTTATGATCTGGAGTGTCGCATGTTAGTGCTGTGGGGTTTGGTGATAAGAGTGTGTGACATTTGACAGAAGTTTCTTGTAATGAGCTGATGCCATTAGAAGATCACACATCACATGTTTAAATCGCTACAGTATTCGAAAGATAAATGTTTTTATATAACGTGACCATTGCTTTGGAGGTCATTCGTTGTTGGGACTGTGGATTCAGGCACACGAGTGGCTTTGCATGACCTTGATGAAGAAGTGTCCCTGAAACATCCCCTCCCCCTGTATCCTGACATTAGCTTTATCTTATTCTCTTTCCTTTGTTGATTGGGTGTTCATACATATAATGCACAGCGTATTTGTACCCGTGTTACCGGTATACAACGTCAGTGTGCACGTGATCCCCCTTTAGTTCATTATGAAATCGATTCACATGGTCAGGCTAGTTTCGTCTTGATCTGTTCAAAGAGTCTACCTGTCTTGAGATTTGCTTAATTTCTATATGTCTGTTTGTCTTGCTGTTTTGTTTATCGATTTTTTTACATTATAATACCATATGTTATTTCAAAGGTTTTCAATGATTGTTCCTTGTAAGTTAAGAGCATATTTCCATAGGCTATTTAGTACAATGGTCTATTTCAAAGGACCATGCCACCGCAGTACTCTTATGAATTTAGTTTTACTGATGACTGTTTTGTTTTTATGTAGGCTTGTTGGAATGGATTAACTCAACAGACTTTGCAGACTGCAGCCAGACGTCATTATGCGTATGTCACCTTCTACAACATTTATTTACTGTATGATCATGATCTGATCATTTTACTAAGACTTTGTTTAATATGTTCTGTGCTTTTCAGGTCGGAGGCGATCAAAGGAGCTGTCATTGGTATTGACCTGGGAACCACAAACTCATGTGTGGCTGTGATGGAGGGCAAACAAGCAAAGGTGAGCTGGTACTGAAGTCAATCTGCTGGTTAAGATGTTGTGCCTTACCATACCCATAAGGTGCTGAACTTTAAGTTGTGTTGGAAAGACTGAAAATGTAGTAAGATTAAATTAGATATCTTTATTTGTCATGTCTCATACAATGAAATTAGTGTGCATAGTGTGACACGTGTTCATTCTGAAATCTAAATAAATAATTGTGCTTTAAGTACCATATGTGCATGCAATAATTTGCTGGTTTTGTAATTATGTTATGTTATACAATATTGTTTTTGTTCGTAGACCTTATACAGTAAATGTGTTAACAATGTTAATGGCATGTATTTTGAAACTGTTAAGATATTGTTTTAAACTGGTTAAAGTGCCCGTATTATGAAAAACTCACTTTTTCTGGGTTTTGGGGTGTTCATTTGTGTCTCTGATGCTCCCACACGCATACAAACTTGAAAAAAAAACCATCCATGCTGTTTTGAGTGAGATACAGGTTTCTGAATGTCCTCTGCCTTGAGTCTCAGATTGCCCGAGTTAAAACTCAGCTCCGTTGTGACGTAACAAAAAGTTTCGTCACATTCAGTTTGAATTTTCCTGCCCACCACCCCACTCGCAGGTCTCCACCCACCAGGTAGCTAGAGAGCATAGAGCAGTCACTTGAATGAGACCCTCTGTGCTGTTATCATCTCTCACGGAAATAACAGCGCTATTTGGATATTATGGATTATACTCCCGCCTACTTTTAAAAACAAAGTTTTAACGCGTGATTATTGGAACCCGGAGTAATCTTATATACAGTGTGTTAGGACGCAAACAGTCCTCAGATTGTAGGCGATAAGACCTTCATGCGAAATCTGATGTAAACAACAGACTATGTATCTATATTTCACGGATTATACGCATTTGTGGACAAAAATGGTAATTGGATGTATTTTATTGGACTTTCATGGATCATTCACACATCTGAAACAGACTGGATTCGATTCGCGATCGCTTTGTATCATCTCAAAGGTACGTTAAGTCACGTTATATTTTGTATGTTGTCATCTTCCGTCACAAAATACTACATTTATAATGCTAGAGCTAAAAGCTTTTTGCCAAACTAACCGAGACCGTACACCCCGGCTTTTCTGACGAGGCGAGCCTCTAATAACTTTACGGTCCGCATAGATATATAGACGGTCCGGACCTCCCGCTAGCTTCTAGCAATTAGCACGCGGTCCACAAGCAGTATACATCCCCCGCCGGGTCTTAATTTCTGTAATTTGCGAAAATAATGCGTTTGAAAATGTTTTATAATGGGAATATGTTAGCATTGTCCAGGGAAAACGAGTTTATTGTTGTGACTGCTAATGTAACATCACAATTTACGCTGGAATCATTGTGTGTCATGAGTTTCTTCTCCTGTAGTGTACTTATTAGTGATACTTTTCTGCATGATTTGTCTGTTGGCAACATAAACCGTTAATAATAATAATATATAAAATAATAACACAGTATGGTCTGTACTGCTCACGATACCACTGAGCATGCGCACGGGCACATGACGTTAGTAGTGGGGCGTGATCAAAGGAGCAGCAGCTCATAAATATGTAAGACTAGCTCAAAACGGCACAATCTGAACTGCCCTGAAACAGAGGCTACTAGAGATGGGTAACAATCTTTTCCTACAAGCTATTTCGAGCAAACAACTTTTGAAACATGCTTTATGGAACTCATACACCTATATAACTTGTGGAAAAGCAGTCATAAGATGGGCACTTTAAACTAACATTTAATTCAGCAATATAAAAACAACCAATTTCGATGCCCCATGCTTATAAAACCATAAAATATAAATCTTCTTTACTTTACCAATTATTCAGAAAAGTAACTCTGACTGTGTAGCTCTTAATGTGATAAAACTTTATTCATATCCGTGCCATTACAACAGAATGCAGCAGACACACTCACTTTAACGTTATCTATTAGTCCCTTATCCTGCCCGATTAAAACATAAACATTGCAAATAACGTCAGAAGCCAAAATTAATTTACATACAGATCCTAACAATTAATCTTGTGTGACTGATACGCTGTAAACCGGGTGAATTTAGATCATGATTTTGAATAACGCCCTCTGCCGGCTGGGAATATCAAGATGGCCGATCGAACTCTGCCGTTGGCTTCACCTCCCGCAGTTGCGTTAAGCTTTCTATGTGCAATCCAGTCATTTATATAGATCAGTGGTTCCATCTCGAGAAATTGTGATTTTGTTACACCTGCTATTTTTCAACAGTTAAGTTTCTAAAATCTGTTTAGAAATATATCATTGTTTCTTATTAAAATGCATTTGTGTCACAGGTCCTGGAAAATGCAGAGGGTGCGAGGACAACCCCTTCAGTGGTGGCCTTCACATCTGATGGCGAGAGACTCGTGGGAATGCCCGCCAAACGTCAATCGGTCACCAACCCGAACAACACCCTCTACGCTACTAAACGCCTGATTGGCAGACGTTTCGATGACCCTGAAGTTCAGAAGGATTTGTAAGATACTTTTATTTCCTATATGATTGTGAGGTATTGGTTTAAAATAAGCATATTTTAAATGAATCAAATCGCTTTGCGTTGGTATTTTGTTGTGTATTTGCAGTTATTCTTAAAGTGTCTGTTCAGGGAGCTACACTGCGACCAAAATGGTCGCATATGCGACCTTTTGAACTGCCGTTGCGACCCTAATTTTTAATGGGTCGCAAATGTGCTACCTAATGTTTTAGACAATATGCTATGATTTACTATGAGCATTTATTAAAACAGAAATGTGGATCTTAAGAATACGTTTTATAACATGCTCTGAGCCATCAACACGTTGGCTTCATTTTGCGTGAAAGCACGTCGTGTCTCTCCCTATCAGTGTGCGTTTGCGTGCTCAGCTGTTTCTCAATGAATTGGGTGGGACGCGACGCAAGCGCAGTGTCTTCCTTGTTTCTGAACTTGAGCAGAGGTCTTTCTTCACTGAGGACGCGGGACTCGTATGGTTCCGGGTTTATGTTTTAAATGGTCTGTCGGGTCCGGTTACGTCCTAGTTTAATTACTTTGGGTCCCAAGTCTGATTAATGTTGTGTTTATAACCTGAGTCGATCGGAAAACGTCCATGAGCGCTACCGCGCTAAAGCTCGAGTGCAGTTTCAGCGTGCCTCCGGTTTCTATGGCGATGGTTCTTGTTACGACCACGCGCTGCATTTTCTTTCTCACATTTTTTTAATAATCTTATTATTAATTAACCATATATTTTCTAAAACCATATCCATATTAAGTTTGGACAGAGATTGTAGCAAAAAGCAATGCTAATGTCAAGCCAATTGCACTGAACGAGCAAAGCAATGTAAAGTCTGTCACCGGGACAGCAAGTAGACTTTTAAATCTGAAATAATGAGTGGATTAAGCTTTTTAAATCGGCAAGAGAGAAATAGAAAGATAGAGCAGAAGCAGTAAAAGTGCCTTTCTAATAGAAATTATTACCATTATAACATCAGTCATAACATCAGTCACATTTATAATCTATAGACCTGCACTGTCTATTAATATACTATAGGCTACATAGTATTGTATTATATTGAGTTTGATAAAAGGGGTCTAATTGCTTCATATATCAGTGCAAAAACAGTAAGTGTTTTCGTGGTGCTTTGACAAACAGTGTCAGCTTTGTTAATGGCAAAGAAAGTTTGGGGTGGTTAGATTGATGAAATATAATGTGAAATTAATATTAATTTTCAATGAATCAAAGTATTGTGTTGTGTCACACATTATTAGTTCTACATCACATGTATAGTAGACCATTATTTGTCAGTGGGTAATAATTGCCCTTTTCACCGGCTACCACCACCAAGTAAATTTCAGATCTGTGGGAAACACTGCAACGTTTAAGAAAACAAGGCGGCATGTGGTTTAAAAGATGGCAAGTAAAATAAAAAGCATATCTGTGCAATACAGTTTCATATTGTTCATTATTATCCAGAGCGCCTTAATATAACTTGAAAAAAATATGTGCGACCAAATCATATTTTGCGCCAGTAACTGAAAAAGTTGGTAGCGCAAGTGCCACCAGTGGAAAAGGTTAGTGTAGTTCCCTGCTGTTATGTAGGCAGGTCACTATGTGGATAGAGCTGAAATGTGGGGTTAACTTGTCAACAGTTAACTTTGAGTTAACTGTTCACAAGAAAGTGAATACACTATGCTATTATTTACAGGAAAAATGTGCCCTATAAGATTGTACGTGCCTCTAATGGAGATGCCTGGCTAGAAGCCCACGGTAAACTTTACTCACCCAGTCAGGCCGGGGCCTTTATTCTCATGAAAATGAAGGAGACTGCAGGTGAGTTTGTGTTTACATCGGTCTGACAAACAAACAGTTTAAAGATAATCTGAAAGCTCCATCCAACCACCATCACTTTAACTTTTTCAGAGAGCTATTTAGGCCATAATGTCAAGAATGCTGTTATTACAGTACCAGCGTACTTCAATGACTCTCAGAGACAGGTAAACACTTTCTTCTACACACACTGTAATATTTGAATAAACTTATTTGTGTATATGCAGGTGTTTTGAAGTGATTCAGAGGTGGATGCCACCAGTCATGTGATACACTGATCTGTATTGTATTGTCTTGTCTTTGCTACAGGCGACTAAGGATGCTGGACAGATTGCGGGGCTCAATGTGCTGCGTGTTATAAATGAACCCACTGCTGCTGCTTTAGCATACGGGCTTGATAAGACTCAGGACAAAATGTAAGTATTATATACTCTTGCATTTAAATATAGATAGTCATGCTTGAAATATATATGAATGTGAAAAGTCTACTTTTGCAAATACAAGATTTTGTTGAATAATAAATGTTCACTTTTTTAACAGTGCATTTAAAGGGTTAATATCATGAAAATCTGACTTTTTCCATGTTTAAATTCTCTAATTGGGTCCCCAGTGCTTCTATCAACCTAGAAAATGTGATCAAGATCAACCCAGTAAATTAGTTTTGGTAAACCATTCTTTGCATCATGTGAAAAAATAATTCATTGAAATTTGGCTTCCATTGTGATGTCAGAAGGGGATAATACCGCCCCTTAATCTACACTATCCAACCAAGACACCTGCCATTTAGTGCAGAGATCAACTAATTCGCATTTTAAAGGACACACACAAAAACGGCACATTTTTGCTCACACTTACAAAGTGACAATTTTAACACTTTTAGGCACTCTGGGGACACCAAAGATTTATTTTACATTTTAAAGAAGTCTTGTGAAATGTCCCTTTTTAACTTGAAGGCTTAATTAAATTCATGATTAAAGTTTTTGATATAGTGGTGTAGTTCAGATAATATATTTTTCGTGTTTATTAATAAAATATTTATTCAATGTCTTTGATTCATAACAGAATTGCAGTATATGATCTTGGCGGTGGGACGTTTGATATCTCTGTACTTGAGATCCAGAAGGGTGTATTTGAGGTGAAGTCTACTAATGGAGACACGTTCCTGGGTGGAGAAGATTTTGATCAGCACCTGCTCAGACATATAGTGAAGGAGTTCAAGAGAGAGGTTTGTGTCCAGCCTTTCGAAAAAATTCATTACTTTGACCTTACACTCTAAAAATGGCTGTGTTATTATTTTTTTAACTATAATAGGTAAATATTGGACAGAACACACTGCTGGGTTAAAACTTACCCAATGTTTGGTTGTTGTTTTGCAACCATGGGTTATAATAATCCAGCAGTTGGGTTAAAAAAAAGACATTTTTGGAGTGGGGATATATACATTGCATTGTAAAAGTAATGAGTTAAAATCTATGATAAACTGTCCCCTATTTGCCACTGGTACACCATTTCTAAAAGGAAAATCACAGATGTATTTGTGAGAAATTGGTGATTATACATAAAATACAAGGCAGAAGTTAAATCTTCTTAAATTGAGCTTTTATAAGTGATCTGGTAAAGTCATACAGCTGTTCTCATATCGCAAAATATACATCGCAGGAAAACGTAACATTGCAATATAAGTTTCCCCCCACTATCGTGCAGGCCTAAACTGACTGAAGTAGATGGGTGTTAGCATAGATTTTTATGGTTACTGTTTTGTCAGAAATGTTTGTTTTGATGTTTGGATAATTTTTGAGGCAAGGTTTAAGTTTATTTATTGTAGTCTATGGCTTTATGCAGCATTTAATTGTAATTTATTTACACTCATGTCTGATAAAGTTTTGAAGTTGAGTTAAAGCTTAAGCTGCTGTTAGATTTAATAGTTTAATTTGATAGATTAGATAAGATTTTCCTCTGAAGTTACAGCTAATTAGGGCTGCCCTGTTATGGGCAAAATCATAATCACGATTATAATAAATTTATCATATCAGGATTATTTAACATGATTTCTCTGTGACTTTGAAAACATGCATTTATTTAACCTTTTTATAAAGTAAGTGGTGCAACATGTGTCAAAACAGTGGTGCCTTTGAAGTGTCTTACAAACATGGCAGCACGCAATTACAAAAAATTTAAATCAAAAACAAATAATTGCACAGCCCTACAGCTGATGATATAATCTTGTTATGAGTCAGGTGGTCTAATCTGGTCCCTTGTGGTCTTAATCTTATTGCAGTCTGGGGTGGATCTGACCAAAGACAACATGGCACTGCAGCGGGTGAGAGAGGCGGCAGAGAAAGCCAAGTGTGAGCTGTCTTCATCTCTGCAGGTAAATACATCAGGGTTCCCGCGGGGTCTTAAAAAGCCTTAAAAGCATTGAATTTAATGATTTGAAAATAATACCTTAAAAAGACTTTAAAAAGTCTTGAATTTTGATGTCTGGGTCTTAAAAATTCTGCTTTATGTAAATTCTCCATATTGTATTTTTCCTTAAAAGTTTCATTTGTCAACCATAATTTGATTAAATCAGGGATGCAAACACATCGCTTTTCGGCGCCTCACGCTTTTTATTATTAATGGCGTTTTGGTTGCGAGCACATCGTGTCTCTTCCGATGAGTTTGCTGTACGTTCACGTGCTCTCTGTTTCTCTGTGAATTGGGTACATGCGACATGAAGCGAGTTCAGTGCACATGTTTCTGAACTTGAGCAGAGTTGTATGCATTGATTAGAGGTTTTCACGGAGGACCGGTCCGATTAACATTATGTGTAAAACCCGAGTCGATAGGAAAACGGCCGTGATCAGAGTCAGTCAGCGCTAATGTTCACGTGCAGTTTCAAGCTGCGTGCCTCCGTTTCTATGGCGATAACAACTGGCTTGAAAGTCACGACCACTCGCTGCACTTTCTTCCTCTCTCCCTTTGTTTAATAATATTATTATTAATGAACCATCTTTTTAAAAAGTTTGCTCAAAGATCACAAAGATGGTAGCAAAAAAGCAATGTGAATGTTATTTAAGCCCATTGCACGAGCAAAACTCAAGCTGACTCTAGATATAAAAAAAAAACGCAAAGCTCTAATACTGTATAAAGTCACCAGTCACTGGGACAGGAAGTAGACTTTTGAATCTAAAATAATAAGTGGATTAAGCTCTTTTAATCTGCAAGAGAGGCACTTTTACTGCTTCTGCTCTATCTAAAAAAGGAAAGATAACTACATAAACCATTATAACAGACCGGTCACATTTATTATCTCTAGACCTGCACTTTCTATCATTAATATACTATACATATAATTGTATTCAATAGATTTGATAAAAGGGGTCATCTACAAGGATTGCTTTATATGTCAGTGCAAAAACAGTAAAGTGTTTTTGTGGTGCTTTGACAAACATTGTCAGCTTTGTTAATTTATGGTTGGATTTATTAAATATAATGTGAAATGAATATAGATGAATGTAGCCAGATGCAAGGCCCTGGACACATTGCAGGTGGTGGCCAGGAAGAAGAGGAAGAAGGAGTAAAGCAAGAAGAATGCTAGATAGTTCAATAAGAGTTTTGGTTTAAAATTAAAAATGAAATTGAATATTCCAAATTAATCTTTGTGTATTTTGATTTTCGAATTTCATTTTACTCTATATGCCTAGGTAGGGGTGCGAGGGCTTCGATTACCTTTCTCTTTTTTGAACATGTGTTTGCATTCATCTTTTACCCATTTCACTTGAACTCAAGTTCAAGATATTTTGTTTTTCTTTGCTGGTAGGGACGTGAAATGGGTATTCATTTTTTATATAAATGGTCTTAAAAAGGTCTTAAAAAGACTTGAATGTAACTTGAAGAAACCTGTAGGAACCCTGATACATGCTAAATATTCATGTTTATTTCTTTTGCTTTTTATTGATGCCATCAAACAAGACAGCAATAATACTCAATGAAATAGTTTAGGTAATGTAAAGAAGAACAAGAGGTTACATTGACCATGTTCAAAACCTGACAGAAATATAAACGCTCTGTACAGCATGTGGAAATGTGAAATTCACGTCAATCGGATCACAAGTGGACGACGTTAATGCCAGGTGTAAACGGTGTTCAAAACGTTTTGAACTCATCCACTTTCGACCACTTTCAACCACATCCAGGTAGTCGAAACCACTTTCGATCGGATTGCTTTGGAGTTGCGGAACGCATATGTGGTTGAATGTGTTCGAACAGCCACACGCGACCGCCTTCTATCCGCCCATTTATCTAATCTGAGGTACTGAACACAAGTTTTACGTCTTTTTTTGACTTCTGGCGTGAACATACGGTGAACAGCTCTATTTTTAGCCTTTCATTGATAAACCTAAAGCGGCTGATCTCCGTAGTTTCGTTTTGAAAGCCTGTGAAAGTTGCGCGATCCTATTTCATCAATTGCGCTGAAAATTCAGAGAAAGCTCTTACATACACGCGTACAAAACACTGTGCAGCACGTTTACTTGCTAAACAAGCAGTGGACTCCGACATAATATTAGTTTGCGTCCATATAAACTCATAATTACTTCCGCCCGGGTTTGAATGACAGCAGAGAGACTCGCCCACCGTCTCACAGACCATCCCCTCATAGTATTCAGGACAGAAACGGTCGAAAGTGGACAAAAGAGACGGATTTAAATACCAGGTGTAAACGTAATGTGTCTCTCTTGTCCACTTGTGATCCGATCGATGAAAACACATCTTAATACCAAGTGTAAAAAGCCCCACTGATGTAGAGTATTTATGATGATATACCTGAAACTATTAACCCTAATTGAGAGTATTGTAAATTTAATAAAACCATGGTTCAATATTTTAGGGGAAGAAGGGGCAGACATACACATTCAGAAAATTGAACTGAAGTTTATTCTTATAAGGCACTTAAAGGATTACTCTACTTTCATAAAAAGAAATACCAATCATTTACTCACCCCATGTCAACCAAGATTTTATGTTTTTTTTTTTTGTTTGTTTTTTTGTTTAGTCAATGAGAAATTAAGTTTTTTGAGGAAATCTTTCCAGGATTTTTCTCCATATACTGGACTTTATTGGACTTCAACAGTTTATAGTTTTAATGCAACTTAAAAGAGGTCTAAATGATCCCAAACGATGCATAAGGGTCTTATCTAGCCAAACCATTAAATTCTATTTTTTATGAAAGTCGAGTATTCCTTTAAAAAATGCTGGTTTATTTTACTCATAGGAGGGCTTACTCATGCAGCGCTGCATGAACCAACAGCCGGATAACATCAAAGTACCGCGAATAATACAAAGTGTAATTTAGTCTCGTTCTCGCGCCACTGTGACGTCATCCACCTGTCAGTTCTAGCGCCGCTGAATAAAGTCGAACAAGTCTTATATATATATTTTTTTCTTTGAGCCCTGCATGCTAGTTTTGCATGTGACACATGAAATCCACTGCAGAGCTGTAACAGTGTCTTACATTACACACAGACTGACATCAACCTGCCCTATCTGACCATGGACGCCTCCGGTCCTAAACATTTGAACATGAAGCTGACACGCTCTCAGTTCGAGGGAATCGTGGGGGATCTCATCCGCAGGACTGTGGCTCCCTGTCAGAAGGCCATGCAGGACGCCGAAGTCAGCAAGAGTGACATTGGAGAAGTTCTGCTCGTAGGAGGAATGAGTCGAATGCCTAAGGTAAGGACACGTGCCACTTAAACTAACACGCAGAACTGAAAAAGTCTTCCTAAAGAAAGCAGTGTATAGACATCATTATCCTTATACTCCATCACCAGGTCCAGCAGACGGTGCAGGATTTGTTTGGTCGTGCTCCCAGTAAATCCGTTAACCCGGATGAGGCCGTGGCGATCGGAGCAGCTATTCAGGGTGGAGTTCTCGCTGGGGACGTGACGGATGTACTTCTCCTGGATGTTACTCCTCTGTCTCTGGGCATCGAGACTCTGGGAGGAGTCTTCACCAAACTCATCAACAGAAACACAACAATTCCAACCAAGAAAAGTCAGGTATGTAATAAGAAAGTGTGTAAAATGCTAAGGTAATTGCAATGCCTGCTTGTTTTGGAAATTGGGAATTAGCACCAGTAGTTTTGTTTGTTAGGATTATAAAGGAACCAAACGGTTTTCTATGATTTCTTTTGGTCTAGGCAATGTGAATACTTCTAAATTAAATTAAGTACGATTATAAATAATGGGATTAGTTTAATGAGCTTTTTACTTTTTTTGCTATTAAGAATCTGTGAAAACATAGTTTAAAATTTGGGTGCAAGAACAGTGTTTGATTTGTATTTGCATTTGTTGATGTTTTCAGGTCTTCTCCACCGCTGCTGATGGGCAAACTCAAGTCGAGATCAAGGTTTGTCAGGGTGAGCGAGAGATGGCTGGAGACAATAAGCTTCTTGGACAGTTTACCCTGGTAAGTTTTTAGCTTTTCATGCATATTTGAGCCACTTTTAAGCTTTACAAGGGTCCTGATTTGGTGAAATGTTATAGAATGAATTGATTGATTAAAACATGGTGACTTTGGGCCTGTTTCAATAAGGGGGTTCAACCAACTTTGAGTTAAAACTTAAAACTCTTAAGTTGACTTACTCTGAGATAGGAAACTCTGAGTTTTTGGTTACAGAACAGCTGATCTGAGTTAGTTCAATCGACTCTGAGTGTGTTAAGTCCAAGTTAAGCGCGTGCACAACAACTATGAAATGCCATCATCAATGGAGCTCCGATATTACGATTTACCATGGCAACAGCATATAAAAAAGAGGTCTAAATCCTTTTTACTACTAAATCTGAAGTGTACAGCAACTACAAGCATATATTTTAAAGGAAAAGGTTGTTGTTGGAAATTGCTACTCTAGTAAATGCAAACATTTAATTTTTCATCACGGTTAAAATATCCGAAGTAAATAAACTGAGGACAGTACGTTAATTATATTAATTTTCATGCAGATGCAATCCGATTGACAAAAAGATGACAGCAGCTCAGCTAAAAATGAAATTAGGCACAAGACTTGGACATGAAATGTTTGTCATGAATAAAACATAAATACGCCAAGCAAGTATTCAAACTCATGTCTTCGACAGTACGTCTGCACACATCACTGCGCACAGCACTACCCACTGGACCAGCGATAATGATGAGTGGATTCATATGTAATGTAAAGGAATGTAAGGCAACTGTTCAGATGTGAGAGCACGGCCACAAAGGCTGATATTAGTCACTGCAGTCATTTTAGATATATAAATATCCTTAAAAGAAAAATAATACCGCTCACATAAATGCTAGTTGATATGACAAAAAAACACTCGGGGGACCAAAATCCTGTCACCACATAAATATAACGTTCTACAAATGAATGCAGCATCATCATCTACAGGATCCTCTATAAAAGCACATGAAATTTTAGTCACTTAGACGGTCTCTGCACCTTTATCAAATTGGCTTTACTAGTCATTTCAGTATACTGTTTACATTTCTTTTTATTATTTAAGTGTAATTTATAAAATATATCAAGCACTAAGGTAAAATAATTTGCACTGGAAATTTGATTATAACTTAGACAGCTAAAAAATATATTTTACAGTGTACGTTATATAAATGTGTGCAATGAATGAATATACTAAAGCAACTAACAAGATTAAACACAGCTACTCCTTTAAAAATGGGGAGGAGATCCACAAAAAAAATCAGAGTTTACAGGATAAAACCTGCTCCCAACCAGGTTAGGTTCACAGAGTAAGTTCCTTCGGAAACAGACTTGACTTAACCCTCTGTCTCAGGTTTAACCTACCTCTCATTTTAAAATGGAAAGCAGAGCTCAAAATTAACTTTTTTATTTGGTAGCACTGGTGCTCCCAACTTTAAAGAGTTAGGAGCACCAGCAAAAATTTTGGCGCACTCATCCAAAAATTATGAAGCACCAGAACTACAATGTATAGACGGTTTCAGCAATAATAACATAAACAAGCGGCTGTCGCGGTCCGCACGTAACTTCCGGTAAACTCCGCTAATAATACATAACAACAAAGTACTTTTAACGTAGTTTATTTATATAACAAGCAAAAAAACAACACATAGATTACCTAGGAAACCAAAACATGTGTTTTTTTCGACGAGGCATTTGTTCAAGAGATCAGTTTAGCAACTAGTCAAAACGAAACCGGAAGTAAGGTTCGGATCCAGACGTGCATCACGTGCATAAGATGAAACCGTCTATAAGTTAATAGATTAATTTTATTAAAAATTAAACACCACAACTGGGCTTTACACATCCTATGGCTAGGATTTGAAATGTGGTCTTTTTTGCTGCATAGATTCCTAAAATAATACCCAAATGCTGTTTAAATAATATAGCAGCAATAATAATTTAACAACACAGGTAACATAATTATGATTACAATAGAAAATCTAGCAAACACGTAAACCACTGATTAATTGTGACATTACAAAAGTGTCCCTAATATAGAAGGCTAATATATATATTGGTATTTATTACTGCATTACCAGGATGCTATTACTACTATATAGGCAATGTTTTTAAAAACATACCATAAGCATTGTCGTGTTTCACCTCAACATGGAATACAAGGATGTTTGTCGGATGTCCCTCAAGCAGGATGCGCACATACATCATCAAAGACTATTTGATAGACAGGTCGGTGTCTCCATCAATAATGAATACATTTGTCACGACACTTCTTGTGTTTTGGCACTTTCGCCATGTTTAAGCAAGGTCTCGCGCTTAAAATGTGTGGATTCCGCCACCAACGCCGTTTTACCTGCAACCTCCGTTTCACAGGATTTACAGTAAACACAGTAACATCGAGCCATTTTCATAGCGGAGCCACTCGTAATCTTTAAGAAATTATTGACATTCATATTAGCCAATCTGCGCTCTTCATTAAACGCAAGAACTTAATGGTAAAATTTGATTGGTTATGTAATGTTGGAGAGAATGCTGAACCTAGAACAGCACACAGCATACACAATCTGAATCAAGTCACACCACAACAAAATAGGCAGTCGCAAAAATGCTCCCAAATATATTTTAAGGTCGCACAGATTACATTTCGGTCGCATATGCGACCAAAACAGTCGCAATTTCGAGCCCTGGAAAGTTTTCCTCATTTCAGAGTTAACATACTCAGAGTTTGCACTTAACTACCTTTCTGGAATGGGTCCTTTCTGTGTATTTAAAAACATATATTATTTTTCCTTGTCATTGTTACACCACAGAAAAAAAATGCAACACAAGTAAATAATTTCATTTTTGGGGAATGATCTTTTTTAATAATGGCTTATTTAATATAGTATTAGTGTAGCAATAGGTGTGATGTGTTTTGTGTAATAAACAGGTGGGCATTCCTCCAGCTCCTCGTGGAGTTCCTCAGATTGAAGTCACCTTTGATATTGATGCTAATGGAATCGTGCACGTCTCTGCCAAAGACAAGGGCACCGGCCGTGAACAACAGAGTGAGTCTGTGTGATGTGTAAAACACAAGAGATGTTAAAGTCCAAGTGAACAGAAAGACGTGATCAACTTCCACATTATTTTTGAGTCAAGTCCATTTTCACTTAAAGGGGCTGTCCGTAAGTTGAGAAATTTCTAACCGTTACTGACACCAGTGGCCGTTAAAGAAACTGCAGCCAGTCTCATGCTCGTTCTCGGTGGGCACACTCGTACGAGCATGACCACAACAACCAGAGTTGCCATAGCAACCACAGACAGCTCATTGAGATTCACCAGCATGTTTACAAATGTAAGAAAAGTTACAGGACTGTAAGGTTATTGTTTGACAGACCATATTTTAGCAAAATGTTGCAGTGCTACTTTATATTTTCAACAGAAGTCTACTTCTAAAAGTTTTGTAACACGACACTGTAAAACACACTCCCGACACTCACAATCTTAATGCACTCGTGCTCTGAATAAAGATAATTCATATAAGAAAGTAACTTTTGAAACGGTCCTTTGCTACATGCTATCGTTAGCATTACACCACAAAATAAATGCTATCGTTAGCATTACACCACAAAATAAATGCTATCGTTAGCATTACACCACAAAAACAATAACATAATATATTACAGATGCCCTGTAACTATGTCTTACCTTTGTAGTAAAAAGGAAACCTGCTCAAGGTTTGTTTTCATACCCAGCGCTGACCGGAGCTCCCTCCAAGAATCAAATGCCAATCCCATGTTTAATCTTGTCTCTTCCCCGACGCCCGTTCACGCACTATTTTGTCCGCACTAGATAAGGATTTTTTTTTTTAACTTACGAGGAGTTTCCATAAGTGTCTGGATTGTGCTGGAAGTTGGTTGCTTCTTTCCGTCTACAGAGTCCATTTGAAACATGCTAGCGATTGCCGCTGTTTACTAATGACTGCCGTACGCGTCTATATGGAACGCCCAGGTAGACGAGTATGGAGGACCACAAGAGTCATGCAAAATGTAATAAAGAACTTCAATATTTAATAACTACCTGGACAATAAAAATAGCAATTAATAGATTTGTTTAAAAATTCATTAATTAATCTATAAATAAATAGACAAAGTTACAAAAAAAATCATTATGTAACATTTTATTAGGCAATAAAAAATGAGATTATAAAAATAACGTAGAAATGAAATATTAATCCATTAAGAAATAATTCAAAGTAATATAACAATTTATAAAAACAACATAAAATACTCAATAAGTTCATCATTTTAAATTGCATTTATAAATTCTTAATTAAATAATGGAATTTCAAATTGTATTTCAAAAAGCGATTTAAAAAGAGAAATAAATAACTGGATTTATAAATTGAATTACAAATACAGGTTTAAATTAGGCATTTAAAAGGGCATTTCCGTTTGACTTTTCTGTTTTCATTTCTCCGTTGGTTCTCCTTATTCTTTTCGCTATTGGATTTGCTTTTCGTTTTAGCCTCTCTATTTAGCTTTTCCGTGACTCTTTGGTCCTCATCTGAGATCTATAAATCTGCGCATGACGTACAATCAGAGCCAATCAGCGAGCTTGTTACATCCTCCTGGCCATAGCTAATTTGCATTTCTCATTTGACCATTTGCAAGGACCCAAAGAGTCACGGAAAAGCTAAATAGAGAGGCTAAAACGGAAAGCAAATCCAATAGTGAAAAGAATAAGGAGAATCATTGGGAAAATGAAAACAGAAAAGTTAAACGGAAATGCCCTTTTAAATGCCTAATTTAAACCTGTATTTGTAATTCAATTTATAAATCCAGTTATTTATTTCTCTTTTTAAATCGCTTTTTGAAATACATTTTGAAATTCCATTATTTAATTAAGAATTTATAAATGCAATTTAAAATGATGAACTTATTGAGTATTTTATGTTGTTTTTATAAATTGTTATATTAATTTGAATTATTTCTTAATGGATTAATATTTCATTTCTACGTTATTTTTATAATCTCATTTTTTATTGCCTAATAAAATGTTACATAATGATTTTTTTATAACTTTGTCTATTTATTTATAGATTAATTAATGAATTTTTAAACAAATCTATTAATTGCTATTTTTATTGTCCAGGTAGTTATTAAATATTGAAGTTCTTTATTACAGTTTGCATGACTCTTGTGGTCCTCCATAGACGAGCACGCGCATGACGTCACATTTTGAATTTCGCGCTAATTCGGACCCGACTCCTTCAAACAGAAAAGAGCCTACAGGCTGATAGAGACAACCGTGGAGGACACTCAAGGTGTCATTCTTTCTATTACATTATGGTTGCCTCATAAATATACAAATGAAAACTCTATCTTAAAGATTTTTTTAAGTAATAAGTTACATTCAGCCCCTTTAAGGGATTAAATTGATTAAATAGAAAAAGAGGCGTTTCATTCAGAGTAAGAACTCATGGCAGACCTAACTTTTGGGGCGGAGTTAACAGATGATCCCGCCCAAACCTGAAATCATCAGAGAAGGGTCGCCATAAGAGGGCAAAAGTACATTTTTCAGATTTTGATTAGTTTGAGGGCCCGTCAATCTTAAAAAAAAAGTTTAAAGGTTGCTAGAAAAATCTATGAGAATAATGTGCTTAGTCAATACATTTTAAGTGTGATTAATAGTAAAGAATTAACATTTATTATACAGATTCAAATGTTTTTGTAATTTTTTTATTAAAACATCGGTCAGTTTTGCAGTTTTGCTTCAAAATGAGAACTGATTTGATCTTAACTTTGCTTAGAAATCATATGAGATCCACCTATTTAAACGTGTACACTTTTGTTTTTTGTTTTGTTTCTTGTTCAGTTGTCATCCAGTCATCTGGTGGCCTCAGCAAGGATGACATTGAGAACATGGTCAAGAACGCAGAGAAATATGCAGAAGAGGACAGGAGACGAAAGGTGGCATATCAGTGTTTTCCAAAGCACGAGCAGATTTCAAGTTGTTTGCAGAATTAACAACATGACCATTTTTCATTTGTAGGACCGCGTTGAAGCTGTAAACATGGCTGAAGGCATCGTTCATGACACGGAGTCTAAGATGGAGGAGTATAAAGACCAGCTACCAGCTGATGAGGTGTGATGCCTTTTGTAATATGTACACAATTCAATGCTGACACACTAGTACGGGTTATATAAAGCTTTGTATTTGGCTCCCGTAGTGCAACAAGCTGAAGGAGGAGATCGCTAAAGTACGCGAGCTGCTCTCACGAAAAGACACAGAGACTGGAGAGAACATCAAACAAGCAGCAACAACTCTGCAGCAAGCATCGCTCAAACTCTTTGAGATGGCATATAAGAAGGTAAACCTGCTGATATACCAATGATGAAGTCTTTACAGCTATGAAGCCTTGATCAAATTAGGACAGGGTGTTGCGCAAAATAGAGATGTTAGAGGATCATTGGCCTCATGCTGTTGGGTTTTGTGTTTGCAGATGGCATCGGAGAGAGACGGCAGCAGTGGTTCCAGCTCAGGAGGAGAAACGGGAGAGAAGAAGGAAGGACAGCAGTAAAGCTTTTTTCATCTGGAGTTTGGTGTGGGACTGAATGGCTTGGGAGCAGAAATGGGTTACCCTGAGCATCATACAAGTTATTCTCACATATACTGTGTTTTTGCAGTAAAACCTTCAGTACATCTATTATAAAGTCTCCTCCACCTTGTACGTCTTAGAAATTTAAATTCATTTACTGTGTATGTCTGCTCGAATCTTATCTCAGAGCAAAATGTGCAATTTTTTTGATTTTTCCATTCTGGGTTTAAAAACAACGTCTATGTGATTCATATGCACGTCGTAGACATAAGCCTTTAGCCATACATTCCAGCATTTTGACCGGTGTTATACTGGGTGACATCAAGCAAAGGTGTAGTGTGTTTTAAATCCACACCAATATTTTTTTGTTTTTTAATTCAGTATTTTGAAATATTTGATATGTTCTTGTTAGAAGTGAGCAGGCTGTGTATGTATGGCTAAACTGCTTTAGGATTTCTACAGTGAGTATGCTTGACGTGTCTGGGACATCAGTGTTCTGGAGCTGTATCTGATCTGCCTACATGTTCTGTTGCTTGGAAAATAGTCGTCTGTTGTACATTTTAGACTCTTAAGTACATGTCTGAGGTGGAGTATAAAACTATTTATGATATAACAAAATTCATAGTTGAATTTTCTTACTTTGCACTTGCTCATCATACCATCATCAAGAAAATGTATTGATCCTACATCTGATCTTTGGATCACAGACTAAGGCAATACTATCTGGGTTACTGCCAAATTTTTCCTGTTTAATTCTGGACAAATTAAGGAAGATATGCTCCAGATGCACATGAGAGGGAATAGACACCATTGCTTTACATTTGACAGGAACACAATAAGAGGTGTTGGAGGTTTGCTTTTTGAAGTTTGTAATATGTCGCTGTTATGTAGGTCTGTTAATGTAAAAAAAATCTTAAGACTGGCGTAACGGACAGATTGGTTTAAATTAAATAATCGTTCTGTTTGTTAAACTATTGGGGCATAACAGCACAAACTGTACCACACAACCCATCTGCTCAGTGCTTTATCTGAAGATGATGAATGGCTCAAGGATAGAGAAGTAACCTGTGATTACAGTAGCTCTGTACAAAAACTGGTGTCTGTTGAAAATGTTAAATATGGATTTCATTGACTTTAATAGTTTGAAGTAATATTCCAATGCAGTCTTTTATAATAAAAACTGATTAAACTCTGACTTGTGCATTGTGTTTCTAACATTAGTGAATATACTTTTGATATCCCATGACATAGGCACAGATCCTGTCTGTTCTCTTGTGAGACTTATGATGTATATTAAGTAAGTTGTATTGTCTGACAAAATTTTGATTGGCTCCGTTACCTTTTAAATTAATGTAAAGCTAATAGCTATTCTGTACAAAAACAGCTTAGTTTAGACTAAATGTGCAGCCGTGTTGCTCTGTGAATAAGCTCTATATGCCTTAAATTTCTGATTTTCTTCAGTTTCTTCAAATCACCTTTTTATTAAAATATGCCAGTGCCGTTGATTTGTCTCAAGATACACACCATAACTCTTTTTTGGAGGAATGTTTATAAAATATGCTTAAATATCTTAATTTAACTAAGGCCTAGTCCTGACTTTTCCTAAGCCCTGTCTAAGAAACCAGGCTGTGTGCTTCGTGTAGTAGCTCGATCTGCTGTATGCAATATAAAAATATCTCTAATGTTTTTTTTTCATGTAAACTGCTGAGATTTTTATTATCTATAACATTCAAAGTAGAAGATGAGTATTTGATTAATGTTATAATTTGATTATTAAGATTTATTTTAGAGTTATTTTCAGTTAAGAAAGCTCAAACATGTGTCATAGTCTAGGACTAGCTTTAAAGCAACACTATGTAGTTTTTTTACCTTTAAATAATGTCTCTAAAATCATTTCAGTGATAGAACAACTTTTAACTAGACAAATTGTACTGTTGCTGCAACCTGAGCAGCCTCCTAGCTGCTACAAGCACACTCTGAAAGTTGCGGTGGAGGGTAGAGCACACAGCCCCGCCCCTCCCCCTGCCTGCAGAAGAGTGTCTGATACCAGGCACTGTTGCGCTTTTCAACCACATGGGGGAGCTGTAAGTCATTTTTACGTGGAAACTACATAGTGTTGCTTTAAGCCTTGTCTGTGAAACCAGGGATAAATGTAATCCTGTAATGTAAATGTTTATTTTACGCAGAAGCGGACACTAAAGTATTTTTACTTTCTACATAAAAGTGTTTTTTTTTTTTTTTTGAAAACATACATTCCAAAGCATATTATTATAATTTTTACTCCACTACATGTCATAATTTCAAGTTTTTGGTTAATATTAATATTTTAGTAGCTACAACATCTAGTTTTTTTTTACTTAAGTAAAAAGTACTTTTCTACTTTTACTCAAGAAAAGTAAAGGTACACAATTTTAATGTAATACTAATTAGGTATAAAATCAATTTTAATATGCACAATAAAAGGAAAACACAGTATGATTCTATGCTAGTAAACATTTTTTAGTAAAGAAAATTTTTAAAATACCCAAGTAGTGTCCGCCTCTGAGTTTACGTCACTTTTTAAACCTCACTACGCAATATCTGTATGGTTTAAATAGCCTCCCATAGTATTTATAAACGATTTACTAATGTTAATAAAATGACACTAAAGAAATGTAAAACTAATAGGTTTTTTGAAAGCACACAAAGTGAGCAATAAGTTGTCACTTCCGATTTGTAACCACTGTTATTTAAACATACTAAAACACCTTTACCTTTTTTATATTATTTAAGTTCTGTCCATAGAACCATATAAAATAAAAGTTACATTTCTTACATTTTTCTGTAAAGTATTTGTTCTACAAGAAACAAAATAACTTATACAACACTTAAAATATTGTAATAATAAAATGTACTAAATATCTATATTCAATTTTAGGCTATCCAGAAGCAATCTTTAAAATTGTTTTCTTTAGTGTTTATGGGAGTAATGAACTCTTATTTTGAAATGTAATTTTCGGCGCTATCTGTGTTTCACACACGCGTTGGTCGGAGAGGCTCGCAAGGATTTCGGAGGCGGTGAGAGTTTTTCGAAACTATTTTGTTAACGTCATTGTCATTTCTGATCTCGGAAAGAGGGCTGTGTTTATTCAGATGTGATTTCTGTTGTGTAAAACGAAATGTATGTTTGTAAAACTTCACAGGAAATACTTGTTGTTGTCATTGGGCGCGTGCAGGAACTCCATGTCAAATCTGATCATGAAGTGACTGACGCGCTGAAGACGCGTTTACAGTGAACGCGACGCGCCCAAACTCAAACACTCCCGTTACGCCCTCGTTTTCAAACTCCGAGTACTTAATTTGCACGCTCGTTTTACATAAATTGCCAGACTGTCGATTAACAATAATACAGTTACACGAGTTACATTAACGCAGAGTTGGTGCCGTTAATATAAATAATGACGTTATTATAATCTGCGTGTTGTAGTTTGCGTTTCATCGCGTCCTGTAGACGAGTGAGTGAGTGAGTGAGTGAGTGAGTCAGTCACTGTTAACAGCCGTAAATCAGAGTCACCTGCTATATAAACTCTTTCACATATCAGGTATTAACATATCGCTGACATAATGTGTGAATGTGTTCATTTAAGACTTGAATATGAATTCAGGCTTTCTATTGATTTAATAAATGAACGTTTTAGCTTCATTTAGCGGCTAGCATTAGCAGCTTCCGCAGTAACAGGAAAGTTATGTCTGTCCTGGACACAGATTTGAAAACTTGAGTTTGATTTGTGTTGTAATATTAGTTGCACTGAATCAAATTGCTTGGGTGATTTACATTTCTCACTAAGATTTCTGTAAGAATTTGAATTTATTTCAGCTTGAAGATTTGACTGTATAAACAAAACTTCACACATTCTTATTTCTAGGTTTTAAAGCAGGGTTTCATTTTCGATTTTAAGGAGTTTTTGTTTCATTTGGATTCAGAGTAGCCATGACTAATGTATTGAACACACATTTAGTCAATACGAATTTAATATAATAAATCATTTGTATATAAGAAGAATTATTATTGAAGAAATGGTTTCTGTCAAACAATTTATAGTTAGTTAATCCTATTGCTATTCATAGAGTAATACCATAATAAATAATTATAAATTAACATTGGATCTTCTTAAAAACAAAGAATCTTTAAGAAACTTTCTGTTGTTTTGTTATTGTTTTGTGTTTTTGATGTTAGTGATGGCTAATAGGTTTCTTAAAAAATTAATTGCATACAAAATAAAAGTTTGTGTTTGCGTAATATATTTGTGTGTGTATTGTGTGTAATAATTATGTATATACACACATACATGTTACATTTATGAAAAATAATATTTATGTACTTTTATTTAAATATAATATAAACAAATATAAACATAACATTTAAATAAATATATATACATGTAAATTTTTCTAACACACATTTTATTTATATATACAAAATAATTACACATCGCAAACACATATATTATGCAAAAACGTTTATTTTTAATGCAATTCATTTTTTGACAGCCCTAATGGCTAATGGGTTTTACTGTTGTATTAATACTGTGTGGTGTTTTGCCGTACTTGCCACGCTCAATTTATTTAATTGATTATCTTCATCGTAGGTGCCGCTGCCCGTGTGGACGAAGAATGCAGACGATCAAGTGCGTAGTGGTGGGTGACGGGGCGGTAGGCAAGACATGTCTCCTCATTTCCTACACCACAAATGCTTTTCCCGAGGAGTACATCCCCACCGTGTTCGACAACTATAGCGCTCAGATGAGTGTAGACGGCCGCACGGTCAGCCTCAACCTTTGGGACACGGCGGGTCAAGAGGAGTACGACCGTCTGCGCACGCTCTCCTACCCACAAACTAACGTCTTCATCATTTGCTTTTCCATCGGAAGCCCCTCCTCATACGCCAACGTTCGCCACAAGTGGCACCCGGAAGTGTCCCACCACTGCCCCAGCGTGCCCATCCTCCTGGTGGGTACCAAGAGGGATCTCCGCTCAGACACGGAAACGATTAAGAAGCTGAAGGAGCAGGGGCTCGCGCCCACCACTCAGCAGCAGGGCAGTAGTTTGGCCAAGCAGATCGGCGCCATCAAGTACCTAGAATGCTCTGCGCTCCTCCAAGAGGGTGTCCGGGAGGTGTTCATAGAGGCCGTCCGTGCGGTTCTCTACCCTGTTACCAAAAAGAATGCGAAGAAGTGCGTGCTCCTATAGTCTGTGCTTAGTGCCAATGGATATGAACTTGACTGCAGTCAAAAACGAGCCGTGCACATGGTTATGGTGTTTGTATCCATCTCTTCTCATTAATGCTTTTCTCGCTCTTTATCTGGCTGACTTGACACTGCCTCAATTTTTCCTATTAGTTTAAAATTTTGCTGTTAAATTGGCTCAGCTGTTTTTATGATGATAAATAACAATGTATTTACCAGCACCGATCAACGAAAGATACATTAGCAAAGAAAGTAAAGATTTTCTGTGTCCGTCAGGAGCACGAGTGTTGTTCCGCTGACGTGACGTCCAGCGTCCTTTGCATTCCCAAAATTGTGCAATATAATGAAGACTGTTGTTTGACCAAGGCTCACGTTCGAAACGAGTTTGTCTTTAGCCCTCAAGTAAGGGTGACCAATCAGACTTCAGGTTTTAGTCTCTTCACGGGACATTTCCCAGCCAAATCTGTGATGTGCCTTAATTTTAAAATGAGATTTTTTTCTAGTTGTATTTTATCAATCCGTTTTTAATTTTTGCCAAAGCAATATATGGATGAGTGGTAAAAATTTTGTCTGGGTTGCACTGATGAAAGGGTGAATATCACATGGAAGGGTTGTTTTTACTCCAAAATGAATATAGTTTTCTTATTTTAATGTGACTTTGGAGTAGGGTTGCAAAAGGGCAGAAAGTTTACGGTAAATTTCCATGAGAACTTAATCGGAGGAATTTTTGAAATATTCCAAATTGCAAACTTAGCAGGAATTTAAAGGAATTTATGAAAATGATTTGGACTTTTTGGGAAATTTATATAAACTCTATCATATAAAAAACATACATAAACATTTTGTTTGATCATAAGCAGATATGGATGCTAGGAAATACAAATGTTGGATTTATTTGATCAAATATCATTCTAATATTAATGTTTTCTGAAGGATTTTGATCAAATAAATGCAGGCTTGATGAGCATAAGAGACTTCTTTCAAAAACAAAAAGGGTGGTACAGTAAAATTCCCAGTTTATTCCTGTTAATTCCCATTTTAAAGTTTCCAACCTTAAAAATTCCTGCAATTTTGCAACCCTACTTTGGAGTGAGAAATGAACTTTTCATAAGATTCATCCGTAGTCAGATGATCATCCTGAGAATAGTGCCTTACACAAAGTGTCCTTAAGGGCTGCATCCCGCTGCGACGCTAAACAAGTATTATAGAAGTACTGTTATCAAGATATTAGATTTGGCAGCAGCCCATATTTTCTTGCCTTGCATGCCTTACTAAAGTTCACAAGCAGGTCTTTCTTTGCAGGTTGTCTTATCTGCCACAGCATGCATTAGTTTTTAAAGCTTCTGTTTTAGTACACAAGCCTAGTGGAGTCTTAAATCGCACTGCATTGTGTGATGCAAAAGCATAGCTTTTAAAGCCCAAAAGCTGAGCTGTGGGCCATGGCCCTAATCCACTGCATCCGTTGTACAAACCCGAAAACACAGCCAACTGCTCCTGTAGCTCATTAAGAGGCACACAAGAGACCGTATACTGTGTATAACCAGTGGGGATGCTGGGAGCAACATGTTAATCCAAAGCTTTATTCAAATGTGTTTCTTTGGGTTTAGGTATTTTGTTTTTGTCCAGTGTTGTCTAAATTAAGATGCCAAATTTTCTCTGTTGTTTCTCAAACCCTAATCGGTTTGTATGATCTAAATATTGGATGTTTAAATCAATAAACCACCTCTAATGTATGACAATATCATCACATGATCCTCTTTAAATATGAGAGCTTCCAGCGTGATGGTCACAATTTTTCTCTCATATAGACCTAAAAGATAATTTGTGAACTAAGGGGATTGTCGGATTATGAAATGTACTCGGCCAAAAACAAAAGTTTACTGCTGATGTGAAATTTACTTTCAGATTTTTAAGTTGTGCTTTTAGATTTTGCTAAACTGACATTACTCGGTGGCCTTGTGGTATAAAACAGACACCAGGGAAAACAGTGGCCCAATTTATACAGCCGATGTTTTACACCTCGTACTGATGCTTTGCCTTTTTTAAATAGTGTTTTAAGCTTGTCTGCCAAATGTGGCCAAAGAGTGCCTCTGGATACAAAGATTTATCGTGGAATAACTGGACTCGTATATGTTAATGTTTGAGTCACACCTGATACGAAGCGCAACTATGTTATTGTGGATGAAAATGTGTCTCGACGAATCATTCCTTGTTTTCATGAATTCCACAAACTTGTTGCTAAGATGAAATATGTAAGAGAATGAAATATGTGCAAACCTTGATATCTTCAGAAGGTGTGATCGTGTGAATGCATGTGTGACTTTTTAAATAGTGAAAATGGTTTCTATCTCATCCCTTCAATGTAAAGTGCTGTTGTAAGCTGGCAGTATGGCCTCACGCTGCATACTGTCTATGCGTGTCTATGGTATGTGGTACTACATTTATACACTGGGAACTTGATTTGTCAAAATTGTCTTTTTATAACCAAAAATAAATTGTATAAATAAACTAACCATGAAATTATTTAAAATGATACTGAATAAATTTTTACGTAGAGTTTGTGTGTCTGATGTTTCTTGGCTGTTGTGTCTCGTATTTTTGGATGAACCACACATCATGGACATGAGACATCAATGTTTGCTGCCACAGAAAGTGGAGACACATCAGCAAGCAGGGTGGTATTGCTGCAGCACATGTGCTTACTTAACATGCTTTCCGCTGTTGCTGTGCACAAACCACAACAAAGAGTTGATAGATAGGAAGCGACTCAGAAATGTGCGCTGTATCTCACATCGACATGCTGCAGACCCGAGACTTGCTGTGTGGTTGCCACCTAAATCCTGTTTTTATTTAGATGTTACAGGTTTTCTCACACTTAATCTGCAGACTGTGCTATTAAACAACAGTGCTGTATAGTTTCCACAAACGCAAACATATATTTTCATTTTGAAAATATTGGTGAAAAGATTCAGGTGGCTGTAATAATGGCTCATACATTTATGGTAATGAAGGATATGGCTTGCAAGTGTCTTTAAAGTTGGTATTGGCAGTGATGTTCACTAGATGGCCCTAAAGTCCATCACTTGGTTCTTCTGAGAGATCTGTCCTACAGGTTGACTATGTTTCAAGTAGCATGCTCTTACTAACTATTTGTTTTTTTCCATGTAACAACTTACTGATATAAAATGTATACAAAGGTTGCACTGTAAGTTGCTTTGGGTAAAAGATGTTAATTAATTTGTTTTAATAGAAAACATGAATGCGTGTCATGGCATTGACCTCTTAACATTACAAAAAGCCACATAAAGGCATTCTCAGTTACTGGAAGTGTAAGTTTCATTAGACAGAAATGATTTGCTACGTTCATGAAAGAAAATACTAAATTATATCAACCCCAGATTATGAGTTTAAATGGTGTGTTTGAGATAAAAAAATGATGTGACATATGCTGTGGGTGGATTATAATGTAATCCATCATATCTTTGATGAAGAGCATCTCTGATCGTACTACTGCACATTTTATCTGGACACAAGAACATGAAAACAGACTTGTTTTGATTTCACAGTACTCTTCATCTTAATTTCTTAATATTAATATTTGAATGTGGCATGGGTCTTTTGTCTTGAGAGCTGTGGAGAGTGATGTGCTGAATCTGAATGACTAAATTTGTTTGGGCTGCGGTGTACTTGTGACTCAGCACAGAGAGAAAGCTGCATCAAGAAATCTAAATGAGTTCAATTTCTCTTTACTCTGTAGTGTGCAGTGTGATTCAACAACTAGCTGTCAACACTGCAGGTGTGCAAACTATAAGAATTTGAGTCAACAAAGCCCCATGAATCTGACTACAACGAGGGCAATGCAACAAACTAGAAGACTTATAAATACTGGAGTGTTTGAGTCTGTGGATCTCCCCTACGGTCTCAATATTACCCTCTGCAATGCAGATTTGTGGCTTTATATTTAATAAAAAGATTCTTGGAAATGTTTACATAGTTTTAATGAATATGGTTTTGGATGTTTTAAGCTTTTGATATGAAGACACATCTTAAATCATCCAAACAATTGTTTACACCTTGAGCTATTGCTAGTGCACGCCCACATGCCCACACACACTATACATATACATGGCAGTGCTCATCCTGTTCCTCCTCCCCAAAGTGCCACTGTCCCTCGTTTTCTACATTATACGTGGGCCACTTCAGGCTCACACCCATATGAGCCGTGCCATATCTTTGCCAAAACTGGCCTTGATGTGTCTTAATACAGCTGGGCCACATTTGCTACACCATATGTGGGCAACTTCAGACTCACACCTACATGAGCTGGTACTTACTGTGCATTTGCCAAAACTGGCCAGGATACGTTTTAAAAGAACTGGGCCACATTTTCTACATCATGTGGGACATTTCAGACTCACACCCAAATGAGCCGGTGCTTACTGTGCCATATCTTTGCCAAAACTGTCCCGGATACGTTTTTAAAGAACAGGGCCCGGTTGCATAAAGCACCTTAAGTGTAATTTTCCCTTAAGTTCTCCCTTATGTTTCCCTTAAAATTAAGGGTGTTGCAGAAAAACCCTTAAGTTTTTTCTATTGCGTCTCCATGGCAACAATAGTATTTTATAACAACAAACCGGGGTCGCTGTCATGAAACACTTTACGATTACTTTTACCTAAGAGAACCATTTATGTGATTTTATGCAAAACACTTTAATTATTCTCTTACAATATGGGGAATTTACCCCTTAATTGTCATACTTAAGGGAAAAACTTAAGGTGCTTTATGCAACTGGGCCCTGCACCGTATTTAAAAATGAAGCTGGCTTGTCCAAATGTACGTTTGCGTACCTCAAGGGACTCCATTTGTGATTTGTGTGCAGAAAAGGCTTCTTTCGCATCAAAGTGTGCTGAATTGTTGAACGATTCACAGTGACACCATCTGCAGGTGGTCTGTGGCCTTTGCCTCTCCAATATTTTATGTGGCCTGCCACTTCTGGCCTTAACAAGAACTGTGCCTGTGGTCTTCCATTACCTCACTATGTTCCTCACAGTGGACACTGACAGCTTATATCTCTTCGATAGCCTTCCTCTAAACCATAATGTTGAACAATCTTTGTTTTCAGGTCATTTCAGAGTTGTTTTGTAGCCTCCATGTTGCCACTCTTTAGAGGAGAGTCAAAGAGAACAACAACTTGCAATTGGCCACCTTAAATTAATTTTCTCATGTTTGGATGCACCTGTCTGTAAAGTTCAAGGCTTAATGAGCTCACCAAACCAATAGAGGGTATGCATTGACGTCCCTTTTCCACGTGACCACGCCAGGGCTCACCCTGTTGAATGGCAAAACGTTCAACAAAATGGCTTTTTTCATAGCGGATAATGCGAAAACGCCAGTAAACTGACTATTATCAGCTTACATTGAATTTAGTTGGCCTTAACAGTGACCCTAACAACTTGCCAAACAACCAGTAGTCTGTGGACATTGAAATATGGCCAGACATTGCTTTTCCTGACATATACACTCACCGGCCACTTTATTAGGTACACCTTACTAGTACCGGGTTGGACCCCCTTTTGCCTTCAGAACTGCCTTAATCCTTCATGGCATTGATTCAACAAGGTACTGGAAACTATTCTCAGATATTTTGGTCCATATTGTCATGATAACATCATGCAGTTGCTGCAGATTTGTTGGCTGCACATCTAGGGCACGAAGCTCCCATTCCACCACATCCCAAAAATGCTCCATTGGGTTGAGATCTGGTGACTCTGAAGGCCATTTTAGTACAGTTATTTCACTGTCATGTTCAAGGACCAGTCTGAGATGATTTGCGCTTTATGACATGGCACGTTATCCTGCTGGAAGTATCCATCAGAGGATGGGTACACTGTGTTCATAAAGGGATGAACATGGTCAATGCTCAATTGATACTAATGGGCCCAAAGTGTGCCAAGAAAATATCCCCCACACCATTACACCACCACCAGCAGCCTGAACCATTGATACAAGGCAGGATGGATCCATGTTTTCATGTTGTTGACGCCAAATTCTGACTCTACCATCTGAATGTTGCAGCAGAAATCAAGACTCATCAGACCAGGCAAGGTTTTTCCAACTGCCACTGTACAATTTTGGTGAGCCTGTGTGAATTGTAGCCTCAGTTTCCTGTTCTTAGCTGTTAGGAGTGGCACCCGGGGTGGTCTTCTGCTGCTGTAGCCCATCCACCTCAAGGTTCGACATGTTGTGCATTCAGAGATGCTCTTCTGCATACCTCGGTTGTAACGAGTGGTTATTTGAGTTACTGTTGCTCTTCTATCAGCTCGAACCAGTCTGGCCATTCTCCACTGACCTCTGTCATCAACAAGGCATTTGCACCCCCAGAACTGCCACTCACTGGATATTTTCTCTTTTTCTGACCATTCTCTGTAAATCCTACAGATGGTTGTGCGTGAAAATCCCAGTAGATCAGCAGTTTCTGAAATACTCAGACCAGCCTGTTTGGCACCAACAACCATGCCATGTTCAAAATCACTTAAAACACCTTTCTTCCCCATTCTGATGCTCGGTTTAAACTTCAGCAGATCGTCTTGACCATGTCTACATGCCTAAATGCATTGAGTTGCTGCCATGTTATTGGCTGATTAGAAATTTGCATTAACGCCCAGTTGGACAGGTGTACCTAATAAAGTGCCGGTGAGTGTATGTTTGTCTTGCCTAACACTATTGAACCATTGCACATTTGTAAAACACACGGCTCATCATAATGGATGTTTTTTAATGAAGGCTCACAGATAAAACTTTGCATTTACACAGAATAAGAGTATTCAATGGTGTATTTTTCATAGGATTTTGATCCCAAAATCACGCTATGTTAATGCTGTCGCTCAGCCTAAATGTTTTGCTGTTCTAGCGGCGGCCGCGAAAATGTCAGTATAACTGACAATTATCAGCAAAAATTAAATAAAAAAATTAGTTGGTCTTGATAGTGACCCTAGTAACTTATCAACCCACCTGTGCTTGGACGTTGGCATTGACGATCCATTTACTTCTCCTTTCAGTGTTTTTTGGCAGTCTATAAAACTATCGTTTTTGAATTCTTGTTAATCTGTAGTACAGTCTATCACACAACTTCAGTCTATCAACACAAATTCTGCCACTCTGTCTTTTGCCACTCAGTGGGTATAACCTCAGTCATAGTCATTTTCGCCAAAGGTGACGTCACGTGCATACCCTATATTGTGTGTTCCAATTAATCAGTGCTAAGTAGTTACAGGTATTCAAATCAACAAAATAATAGGTTTTGTTTTAATGCATTTTGCTAATTTTCTGTTAATCTCATAAACCTCATTTCACCACTGAAATATTACTTTAGTTATTTGTTAGATCAAAATGAAATTGCTAATCTAAACCCCAAATATTTATACATGAAAATTATGGAAATTTTCAGGGGTGCCCAATCTTTTGCATACGACTGTAGGTTGAAAAAATGTTACCAATTAAAATAATTGATCGAACTTTGACTTTTTACAGTGTAGCTTCAGACCAAGGCTGCATCTCACTTCTAGTCTGACTAAATCTTAGTGTTGCATTCAACACTGTAGACAAAACCATAATTTTAGACTGTTGCAGAATTTCTCGGGTATTCGGGTACAGACACTAGAATAGTTGGACCGCTATCATTTTGTTCTAATATTAATGTTGAATCATCAAAACTAATGGACCTTTGCTGTTTTCAATGTTAATGCTGCCCCTTGGCTTCCACTGCTATGCAGACGATACTATATCTCATCAAGACTGGACAAACCTCTAAACTATCCAAACTGGCTGAATGTGCATAGACATAAAACACTGAATGACCAGTAACTTCCCTCTTATAAATTCAAATAAGACAGAGATACTGCTCATAGGACCAAAGCGCCATAAGCAGAATAATTTGGAGTTCAAATTGCAAATAGAAGGATGTAAAGTCACCTTAGCAATACAGTAAAAAGCGTTGTATTAGACATGAAATATGACTATCAAAAGAAAGATTTCGATAATCATATTGTCTCAAAAACAACATTCTTCCACCTTACAAACATCACCAATGTGTGAAAAATATGATCTGTCTCTGATGCAGAGAAGCTTGTTCATGCATTGATGACGTCTAGTTTAGATTATTGCAATGCTCTGAAATAAATAAATAGGCTACATTAAGGGCAAACCACAGCTGCTAGAGTTTTACCAGGTCATGCAAGTTTGCAATTTTAGCATTTTTACACTGGTTACCAATGAAATTATTTATCGATTACAAAATATTGCTACTCATTTTTAAAGCCTTAAACTTTTTAGCACCTAATATTTGACAGAACTTCTAATATTCAACCCATCACAATTCTTAAGATCCCAAAACTCCAGACTGGATTCTGCCTCCATCAGATGACCCAACACACATGAAAAGATGACACCAGCCCTTGCAAAGACTTCAGACGACCCCAATGCTGAACTATAAACTGATCTATCATTTTTTCATTTCCTGAATTGTTGTGTTACATTGTGTCTTTTTGTAAAGCTGCTTTACAACTTTGTGAAAAGCGATATACAAATAGAGGTAATTGAATTTGTCATCCACATATCTCATGCAAACGCTATACGAGTAGCAAAGTAATATGTTATCACAAAGTCATGAACACTTGCTGCTTTTCATGGACTTAGTCAACAGTTTTCAGATCTAATGCAGATTTGAGAGAATCTGTGTTAAAAGAGCTGTTGCTACACTTTACCATATGTCCTTGTGGTAGTTAGTAGAAAAGAGAGATATATTAGTAAGTTTAAAAAGCGAAACCAGAGCAGAATGTAAAGTGCAGAGGATTAGAGAGAAGCTGTCACTGGGGGAGGTTGGCATGTCTGTGATTGCCAGTTTCTCTCTCATTTGCAGCCTTTTTTCAGTTGTGAACGAGAGCAGCTGTTCTTCATTACGGTGATAAGCGCTGATGTTTTGCTATAGCGTCAGCTGAGCACAGTCAGGGTCTGGGATGGAGCAATTAGCCTGGGTTTCACAAGCGTCCCGTCCCCTGTGTGTGAAAACAGCATGAATACAGCTGAGATCTGTGGCTCTGCAGGACTGCGGAAGTCTCCTTTTTCTGAACAGTTAACCTCTAAATCCTCAACAAAGACAAACTGTTATTAGTTAAAAAAGTTTTTATTGACGATATGCTGACACAACAGTTCTTACATTCATTGAGCATCAACTTTAAGATAAATCATTCAATGATCAGGAGTTTATTACATTATATTACTGTGTTATTATCAAATAATTAATAATTAAACCAGACTTATTGAATTAATCACAATCTTTTAATCCAGCAACTGCTTGTAGTCAGCTGACTGTGGAGTTGGAAAAACATTTAATTGTTGTAATTCAAGTGTTGATTTCTCTGAATATAGCAAAATCTTATATACCAGAATTTAAGTGTGAATCAGGGGGCTTGATACATCCTCAAAAACTCAAAAGTATTCAAACAAGTATACACTGTATTAATTGCTGTTTACTTAAAATTTTTGCTCGGTTTCAAACTCAAATACAGTATTTGTATTTGTAGGCTGCGTACATCATAAAGATAGAATATTAACAATTATAAAGTTGACTATTATTCTTAGTTAATCATAAATTGCTGTAATATGCATTTGACTTGCGAATTTAATGCTCAGTTAAATTAAATATACCAGACTTGATGACGTATGCATGTGCGACCTCTGGATGCTGCAGTCTTCTGATTGAGAAATGGCCTACATTTGCATTCCCAACTATGCCTGCATCCTAAATCTCTAAAATGCCTTCGGAGGCAGCATTCCAGGACAGAAAGGCATCAAGGCACGTCTGGATCCAGTGTTTGCTTTACTTCTTGATTCCTGAGATATCATCATCATCTTGTCCAACAATTCTATTGCGTGTGTGCGTGGGGAATGTAATTAGTCAAGCCTGGTTGAGAAAGCATCTGGACATCTCACAAATTTAGTGTAAATAAGGTTATATTATCACTTTTTACACATTTGGATTGCATTGCTAGCAAAAAATAAGTATTGTAGTTTTTAAATATGGGATTAATTCATTCACTTATGGGGCAACGAGCCAACAAGTCAGCTGCCTAAGGTTTCAGATGCAGCTTTATGACTACATGTTACAGTACTAATCAATCTACAAGTTATTTAGTGCTCTAACACATCCTGAAGTTTACCTTCAAGTTTGAGTTTTTCAAAATAAAAATAAATCGACTTTAAATGTCAGGAGTTCCTGTTGGGAAGAAAGTAATTGTATGTTTTGTCCCGCTGCTACAGTAATACTGTTGCATTATGTTAAGAATTTATATTATGCTCATTTAATTTCATTTGTATAGTGTTGAATTTTTTTTATTCTCAACAATTCAAGTTTGCACTGTCGAGTTGCTTTTTAAACCTTTGATGAAAGTGAAATTTTAAATAAAAAAGTAATTTTATAATTTTTATATTATCATTAAAGTGTAACTAAACCCCTGGTCAGAGCCTGACTCCACCCACTGCAATATTTGAAAAATGCAAGAAAAGTGGGCATACCCCAACGGAGATAGAGGGGACGAACTAAGCTTGTACCAAGTGTGTGGTGAGATCGTAACAAGGCCGTGGTGAGCTTGAACCTGCTTACGTAACAAGTTATTTTTTGGACCCAACATCCAATAGGAAAATTCAACTGCAGTACCCACCTTTTAACCTGAAGAGGGCAGCACTCAGACGTTTTTACACCATATATTGTAGTATTGAAACACTATATCCAAATGTCAAAAAGCTTACTAAAATCAATGAACAGCACTAATTAAGCATCATTCTTACAGATCATTAACTAAAAAAAGTTCGTTTAGGGTTTAGTTACTCTTTAAATATGTTTGCAGTTCCATACAGTACTAACATGTTCATAGTCAGGTATAATTAACAAAAACAAGAGTAACACAAAAAAACTATCTTTTACTTTTGTGTTACTTTTCTCCCAATTATGTTCAAATTAATAAGTCGTTTTACATTTGTTCAAAATTCCACCTGGTATTGATAGACCACACTTGACCACAGCAAAACTATATCCCTGTTTAAAAGATCTTTAAAGCTCCACTGTGTACTTAATTGAGTTAATTCTTAACAAAAACCCATGTTTTCTTTCAAAAGTATGTGCTCATTCATGTGTAATTACTTCCCACCCACTAATGAAAGTATTCTTGTAAGTGTAGAATCTGCTATTTAAAATGCATACCGTCGAAGCGCTCTCTGGCTGAATCCATGTTGTGCCTCCATCTTTGAAATACATTCGCCGAAGAGGGACATTCCTGAAATTCAAGCTCCGCCTTTCGCGCTTTCACTCTACACTCACGCTGGCTGCTGGCTGAAGCCTTCGGAGGTTGCATGTGTAGGCGGTATACGTCATCAAGTCTTATTTCAGAATATTAACAATTATAAAGCTGACAATTATTCTTAGTTAATTGTAAATTGATGTAATATGCGTATGACTTGCGAATGTAATGCTCAGTTGATTTAAATAAACCAGGCTTGATGACGTATCCAGCCTGTGACCTGCGTAGCTGAATCCTTCGGATTTTACAACAACCGCACACCGTGATGAACCTGCGATCTAATGCTTTGATTTGAAAGCCTGTTGAAGACATATTCTCGAGGACATTATAACAAATCGCCAAGGATGCGAAACGGGGATTTTAAACGACAACGTGACAGGAAAAACATCAAGACCAAAGTCACTATTGGAGTTAGTTTTCCAAGAGGGGGCTCAAGGGACACTGAAGTTGCACTTTCTATATTCTCCACAGGTAATTCAGCATATTCGTTTACATCTATACAGTCTATGTTGTAAACTTGAAGTTTTATAGTTCCTTGGCTAACTTTAGCATGATTATGCATAACACTTGTTAGTGTAAACATGCATGTGGTTTAATGTGTTCAAACAGACACACGCCGTCTCTCCGCCCATTTATGTAATCTGAGGTACTGAGATAAATGTTTTTCATCTTTTCAGACCTCTAGCACAAACACACGGTGACAGCGCTATTTTTAGCCTTTCATTGATAAAAGCGTCTGATCTGCGCGTCTTTCGTTTCATTTTACAAGCGTGTGAAAGTTGCGCGATCTTTTTTCACCAATATGAGAGAAAGCTCTTACATATACACGGACATGTAACGTTTACTTAAAACATAAGCATTGTACTCTGACATAATGTCTGACATAATACTCTGATAAAAGCGCCTGATCTGCGCGTATTTCGTTTCATTTTACAAGCGTGTGAAAGTTGCGCGATCTTTTTTCACCAATATGAGAGAAAGCTCTTACATATACACGGACATTTAACGTTTACTTAAAACATAAGCATTGTACTTTGACATAATATTAATTCGCGTCCATTTAAACCCGTCATGGTTGCTTTTTGTATGTGATTTTAAGAGGACATATCATGACAATCAGACTTTTTTCATGTTAAACATAAATCTGTGTGCTTTGATGGATCACAGGCAAAGGACATTGCAAATTGTTCATTTTTTTCTCATTGCTTTTGCTTTGTAGCTACTGGAAGCCATGTTAACCTTGGCATGACACGGCCGGGCCACCGTACGAGTTAAAACGCGTTCCGAATGGGGGGGGCTAGAAAGTATTATTCAGTTGCTTGTCATATAGACTTTCACCGCTAGATGGGAGTAGATCTTACACAGTGGACCTTTAAAAATTACGTTTTTCTAAAAAAAAAATTTTGCTCTCCCCTACTACATTTGCCATGTTGATACATCATGTGACATACGTCGTCATAACAAGTAGTTAGTCACAGTGGCGGCTCGTGACTGCTCTTCCGAGGGGCACAAATTCAAAATATGTGTTCGGAGTGTCATGTGTGTTGCTCGTTTTTTCAAAATATGTGTTTGTTGCGTCATGTGAACCATTGTCAAAATAAGAGAAAGCATATGATAAAAGAGACGCTCACGTTCACAAAATACACACAAGACACTCCCTTAGCAGTATCACAATAGTTATTTTGTCTAGAAAAAAGCACTCACAAACCTCCTATGGGTAATATACTATTGCCGCAATAGTTAGCCTGTCTGGAACCGAGCTGACTTAAACCACTATAATGTATGACACTTTCATTACATCCGAACGGCCCCTACGCTATTAGAATTCTGTTTTTGTCTCCCTGTCTCGTCCTCAACCCCAAGGACAATGAGACAAACAGACCCAGTTCCTGTAGCTGTGAAGGTCATCGCACCACTGATCTACTGGCTGTCCTTCAACGTGATGCCCAGCTGATGCCCAACCAACGACCACCGGCTGAACCAGTTTAATCCGCTTAACCGCTTCCTATCCCTACTGTGTCTATATATATAAATATATATTAATTTCTCCCAAGGGTTTTTGTCCTTCTAGGACAAAGGGTTTTTCACACCGGGTTTTCTCCTAGGGAGTTTTTCGTCCCCGGAAGAGTCAGACAACTTTGGCTTAACTTAGCACTTTACTGTATACGTTACATTATTAATACGTTCGCTTGTACGGTCTAACCTTAGGCGCTATATTCTACTTCTTATATTATCTATTGATTTTCTGTGTTCTCCCCTACATCTACTCATGTAAAGCTGCTTTGCAACAATTAACAATTGTGAAAAGCGCTATGTAAATAAAATAAAATAAAATTGAATTGAATTGAGTCAAAAAAAAATTTACCCCATTGTTTCACGTAGTTACAGAGCAAGTATAGCATCTACGGGCTGTTAATTAAAGTGGCACTTGTTACCCACTTGTTTCATGTAGTAACAGAGTAAATACAACATCTGCGGGCTGTAAGTCTGTTAGCTGCCTTGACATGTCAAGATCACATATATCCCAGCACATAGAGCCTTTTTTACCAGAGTACCAACACATCTCGACTGTGTCTATTCCTTGAACAAATAAATACAGAGCACCGTTTACCTCGTCTCGTACAAATCTTATTAACATAAAATTAGAACACAATACATTAACAGATGAAACTCAAATGTTAAAATTCGGCCTTCTTAACATTAGATCGCTTACCAATAAAGAACCTATTATGAAAATGAAATAATTACTGACCAAAACTTAGATGCACTCTGTTTGACAGAGACCTGGCTTAAAGCAGACGATTACATCAGTTTAAACGAATCCACCCCAAAGACTATTATTATAAACACGTTCCTCATCTAAAAGGGAGAGGGGGTGGTGTAGCTACAATATACAACAAAATGTTCAAAGTAAACCATAAATCAGAACTAAAATTTAATTCGTTTGGAATTATCCTGTTAAACATGGAAATAACTGATCGTAACAACAAACAGCTTTCGTTCATTTTAGCTACCATATATAGGCCTCCGGGCCACCACACAGATTTTCTAAAAGAAATAGCAGACTTCCTATTTGAGCTTACAGTCACTGTAGATAAAGCTCTTATCGTTGGTGATTTTAATATCCATGCGGATAACTGAAAAGATGCATTAGGACATGCGTTTATGGATGTTCTAAATTCTCTCGGTATTAAACAAAACGTGTCAGGGCCCACGCATACTAGTAAGCACACATTAGACTTAATTCTGTCACTCGGACTCAATATTAATGACATCGAAATATCAACCCAGAGCGATGCCGTTTCAGACCATTGCCTTGTGTCATACACAATACTTCTAGATAGGACCGCTCAGTCTACAACATGCTACAGATTAGCCAGAACAATAATTTCCACCACTAAAGATAGCTTTATTAGAACTCTTCCAGACCTGTCTCAAATGAAACATGTAGCAGATAACCGTGAAGATGTGGATATTATAATAGAAAACCTGAACAACGTTTGCTCTAGCACAATGGATGCCGTTGCTCCCATTCGAAAAAAGAGAATCAAAGAAAAAACACCAGCTCCATGGTATGACCATCATACTGCAGCCCTTAAAAAAGTAGCTAGAAAAATGGAAAGAAACTACCGAAACACAAAGTTAGAGGTATGGCGTTCAGCATGGAAAGAGAGTGTTCAACACTACAGACAGGCTATTAAACCACCAGATCTACCTATCTCAGTACGCTTATTAAAGAAAATCATAACAACCCTCGTTTCCTCTTCAGCACAGTTGCAAAACTGACTAGAAACAAAGAACAAACAAAAACCAATAGTAAATTCCCAACACAATAGTAACGACTTCATGAACTTCTTTACTAACAAAATTATGTTTATTAGGGAAAACATAGAAACTATGCAAGCAGCCACCACTCTACCCAATAGTACATTTACCACTAGATTATCATACGAACATCTTGAGTCATTTAAACCTACTACAATAGAAGAGCTCTCTAAATTAGTAACGTCATCTAAATCATCGTCCTGTATATTAGACCCCGTTCCCACAAAATTACTAAAAGAGGTATTTCATGTAGTGTCCGACACGGTACTAAATATCTTTAACTCATCGCTAGAACAAGGGATACGTTCCAACAGCTGTTATTAGACCGCTCATTAAAAAACCAAACCTTGACCAGGGAGATCTTAATAACTTTAGACCAATCTCAAATGTACCTTTTCTTTCTAAAATATTAGAAAAAGTAGTGGCCAGCCAGCTACGCACATTCATAGCGAATAATAATACATATGAAAAGTTCCAATCAGGATTCAGGCCCCACCATAGCACAGAAACAGCGCTGCTTAGAGTTACAAATGACCTCCTATTAACATCCGACCGTGGTGAAATCTCAATCCTTATACTGTATTACTAGACCTTAGTGCAGCCTTTGACACAATAGATCACAGAATCCTACTCAATAGACTAGAAAACTATGTTGGCATCAGTGGTCAGGCATCTGGTTTAGATCGTATCTTACCAATCGATATCACTTTGTTTATGTAAATGAGGAAGAGTCCTATCACTCCCCCATTAAATACGGCGTACCTCAGGGATCAGTTCTAGGCCCTATCCTATTCTCGTTATATATGTTACCTCTAGGAGACATTATCAGGAAACATAACATACGTTTTCACTGCTATGCGGATGATACCCAGCTTTACATCTCGTCACATCCTAGCGAAACCCACCAGTTTGCTAAGCTAACAGACTGCATTAGTGATATTAGGGACTGGATGGCACATAACTTTCTTATGCTAAACTCCAATAAGACTGAGATACTTATTATTGAACCAAATCGCTCCAAACATAATATGTCAGATTACACGTTGCCCATAGATGGTGGTGGTGCCATCTTCCACGGTTAAGAATTTAGGCGTAATGTTTGACAGCAATCTAGTTGTATCTTTCGCTAGTCATATCTCCAACGTCAGCCGCACAGCATTCTTCAATCTTTGAAATATCTCAAAAATACACCATATGCTGTCTGCATCAGATGCAGAAAAGCTTATCCATGCTTTTATGACCTCTAGAATAGACTATTGTAACTCGTTACTCGGGGGATACAATGCAAATAAACAAGCTACAGCTGGTTCAAAACGCCGTCGCAAGAGTGCTTACTTGATCTAAAAAGTATGACCACATTAGTCTAATTCTGGCATCTTTACACTGGCTACCAGTTAAATATCGCATAAAATATTACTAATCACCTACAAAGCCTTAAATGGCCTAGCGCCCTCGTATATTAAAGAACTACTATCAGAATACAATCCACCACGTAAACTGCGATCACAAAATTCTGGTTACTTAATTATCCCTAGAATATCAAAAGTGTCTAAAGGTGGTAGATCCTTTTCCTACTTGGCCCCTAAGCTCTGGAATGATTTACCAAATAATGTTCGAGTATCAGACACAGTCGAGCAATTTAAATCTAAACTTAAGACATTCTTCTTTAACAAAGCATTCACATAGAATGTCCAGTAAATGTACTTTTCCCACAGTAGTTATTTTGTCTAGAACAAAGCACTCACATATCTCGTATGGGTAATTTACTCTTGCCGCAATAGTTAGCCTGTCTGGAACCGAGCTGAATTAAACCACTATAATGTATGACACTTGCATTACATGCGAATGGCCCCTACGCTAATAGAATTCTCTTTTTGTCTCCCTGTCTCATCCTCGACCCAGAGGACAATGAGACAAACAGACCCAGTTCCTGTTGCTGTGAAGGTCATCGCACCACTGATCTACTGGCTGTCCTTCAACGTGATGCCCAGCCCATGCGCGACCAACGACCACCGGCTAAACCAGTTTAATCCGCTCACCCGCTTCCTATCCCTACCGTGTCTATATATTAGAGGTGGGCATAGATTAATTTTTTAATCTAGATTAATCTCACTGTAATCTTGAAATTAATCTAGATTAATCTAGATTAAAATGGCTCATTTGAATTCCGCAAAAGGCATTCAGAATATGTGTGATACCCAAATAATGAATAAAAGTAAGTCTTTGAGAATGGGTTTCTCAAGATGAAAATAAATCATGTTCAATAAGATGTACTTGTGTTTACTAACTGTTTGTTCAGTTTAACATGAATTTTGAACAGTAGGCCTATATACGAGGTCATGATGAACTGTTAACAGTCAGTAGCTTTGTGTCAATCAGTCAAGCTCTATTTCTCCTTTTTCCACCAGTCACTCAGGCAGGCCAGCTTGTTCACATTTTCTGGTGACAAACTAGATCTCCTTTTCTGCACAATATGGCCTGCTAAAGAAAAAAGTCTCTCGCACGGGACAGTTGTGGCAGGAGTCCCCAAGTATTTACGGGCAATGTGGGCAATCTTACCATAGACAGCAGTGTGCTCCGACCACCACTTCAGTGGACACTCATCTAGACTGGCACTGGGCTCTACCTTGTACCTCTCCACAGTACTGTCTTCTGGTGTCTTCTTCCTTCACCAACTCACTTAGCTTTGCCCACACTGGCTCCCTCTCTGCTCTGGGCAAGCACTTGAGGTCCTTATATTGTTGATCTAGAGCAGTCGCCACCTTTGATGAATAAAAAATAATTATTATTGTATTGATGAAAATTTCACTTTCCAAATCAAACCTCCATATTTCTTTATGATTAATTAATCTATTCATTGACCGATCTACTGGCATGACAATCTATAATGGTCAAACAATGCAGTTATCTTCTGGTCAGTCTGACATACTTTAAGCCATTCCAGGTTTATTTTCTCCCTCCGCTGGTTGAGGTCCTTGGTAAAGGCAGCCTTGAATTGCACAATATAGGCAGGATCATCGTCTGAGATCTTCATCGTGTGCTGGAGGTGGCACAGGGCAGGAAGAACCACAGAACAGGATATACTTATCCCCACCAAGGAGCTCAGTGATGTACCTAGATAGACAGACAGACAGACAGACAGACAGAGACAGACAGACAGCAAACAGACAGACAGACAGACAGACAGACAGACACACGCACGCACGCACACACACACACACACACACACACACACACACACACACACACACAGTTCTTAATCACATTACAGGGCACGTGTTTCTTAAATACAACCTGATATTTAAAAGAACTTGAATGCCAATTCATGAACACGCTATCTTTGTAGACCATACCTGCATGGCTCCAGCAGTTTCTCTAGCATTGCCAACTTCTCATATTCAGCATCTGTTGGGAGGGTCAGATTGTGCTTCTGCTGAGACAGCGTTGTGTGCAGTGCATCTCTGTTGCGCCTCAGGCGTTTGATCATCTCGAGGGTGGAATTCCACCGTGTTGGAACATCTTGCACGTGTGGCTCCTGAACTTGTCCAAGGAAGGCTTGCTGGACATTCAGCTCGTCTGTGTTGGCCGGACTATGTTTGAAATGTCCAACCACTTTACGGCACTTAGCAAGTACACCATCAAAACCACCTTCCCGAAGTGACATTACAATAGCTCTCTGTACAACATGCGCAACACAGGGCAAATGCTCGAATGGCAGTATCCTCCCTGCTGCCACCATATTAGGAGCACTGTCTGTTCCTATAGTGCTGATTTTTTCAGCTATCCCCCACTGATTAGCGACATCTAGAAACTGCCTGGCACATGCTTCTGCAAAGTGACGCTCCTCTGTTTTCATCACACCTAACGGACAAAGTAGATCAGATTAAGTTCACTGCTAGTAGTAAACAACTAGCAAGCATCAAGATGCAAACATAATGTTGTGGTAATTTGTGGTGTCCTGGTAATTAATAGGCTAAATAATAAAATTATGTAATATAAAATTAAATCGACTCTTCACCTGCGCTACATCAGTGCTTGGCCCGGCATCGTCCACATTAGCAAAGGGATGCTTTGCGTTTAGGTGGTACTTTAGACTGGAAGAACTCCTACAGTAAACTAATTCCGCATTGCACAATGTGCAAACAACCTTAGTCTTGTCTAAGTTTCCATTGGGAAGCTTTTTAAAATTAAATTTTCCCTGAAGCAAACCCGGCGGCTTCGTTGCTGCATCCATGTTTGCACGTCACGTTTGATGAGGCATGCACACAGGTTTGAAGACTCATTCTCGCCCCCTAGAGTGCAATTCGGCTAAGTATACATCAGCGCTAAAATATAAAGGTGAAACTCATCATAGCTTGCGTAATATAGACCCAGCTCCCAACCCAATTTTGAGAATAGATTAACGGCGATACTTTTGTTATCGCGCGATAAGAGTCTCACATTAACGCAGCACGTTAATGCCGATAACGGCCCACCCCTACTATATATATATATATATAAATATTAATTTCTCCCTAGGGTTTTTTGTCCTTCTAGGATTTTTTCCCATTGGGTTTTCTCCTAGGGGGTTTTTTAGTCCCAGGGAGAGTCAGCCAACTTTGGCTTAACTTAGCACTTTACTGTATACGTTACATTATTAATACGCTCGCTTACACGGTTTATCCTTAGCCGCTATATTCTACTTCTTATACTATGTATTGATTTTCAGTGTTCTACTCTACATCTACTCATGTAAAGCTGCTTTGCAACAATTAACAATTGTGAAAAGCGCTATATAAATAAAATTGAATTGAATTGAATTAAATTAAAGTGACACTCGTTACCCCTTTGTTCACAAAGTATTATAAATTGTTTCTTTAAAATTACACGTATGTACTTTATAAGTACAGTATAATTACAGAAATGTAAGCTGTAAATTTGCTGTACTTACACAGTACTTTCCGGGCTGTAATCTAAAGTGTTACCCAAATATCTTAATAATCAATTTTTTCACATGCTTGTAGAGAATGGTTTACCAAAACCAAATTACAGGGTTGTTCTTTTTCACATTTTCTGGGTTGATAAAAGCACTGAGGACCTGAATATAGCACTTAAACCCTAAAAAAGTCAGATTTTCATGATATGTCCCCTTTAAATATAAACTAATGATAAGGTAAGGCATGTACAGTACTAATTATAAACTACGTAGTACTAAAATAGCAATAAAAACTTATTACTAGGACTAGGAAAATAAAAGTATCAGATCAGCACTTGGTATCTGCCAACACTCAAAAAGCTCTATTCCCTGCATTAACAAATGTAATGAGTGCATCCTTAGTAATGTTTTTGTAATGTTTTGGAGTATATATGCAAAAAAGTTTACTATATCACAGTTTGCGCTGGGGATTTATTAAATAGATGCTTTATAATGCAGAAATTATTATTACAACAAGATAAGGAAATGTTCTTTAGTTAAATGTCAAGACGATTTAGCATCTTTTTTATGCTCTGCTTGTTTTTTATTTTCATATCTTATTTTTATACCATGTTGCTATGTTACCTGTGGTAAAATCAGACAAAAGGAAAAATCTAGGACAGCTGTACAGAGAAACATAAATATTTCAGACCTTCATAAAGGCTTTTGTATTCATCCTAAACTTTTATTGTAATAATGTTGCTTCACCATGTACTAAACCTTTATAGTTAAATAATTGAATGCCCATTTACCAACTGAAAACAATTAAAGAACTGTAGAGAATGCCTCTACTATTGACTGTTCTTGTTAAAATCTCAGCACTCTTCATATATCAGGGTCAGCGACACACAGTTCTTAAAACTGAAGATGGGGTGTCAATAAAGCAAGAGTCCCTGACATGCCTCACTGATTTCCTGTCATGCATTAACTCGCTGTTCATTACCAAGGCCAACTATCTATTGTTTCCAGAGACTACAAAACAAACTGGTAGAACATTAACTCACCAGGAAGTTTAGTTTGTGTGTATAACACTGTCGCTGTGCCTAAAAGTAATGGGAAAATACTTTTATTTTAGTGGACTCTTAACTGACGAAAAAAGGTTTTTATGTGTTCACAATTTTCTCTGGCTGACAGCAAGGCTGGTTCAGGAACAAAGGACTGGTACTTTTGGGATCAGAGCTAATTGCTGAGTGCCATTGTTGTGTCTCTTGTCCATTACCCCAAGAATCTTCTGAGTTCTTTTCCCTTGGGTTTCAATGCTGGTGTAAGAGCCACTGCCCAATCTAGGCCTGTTTCCATCATGTGATTTCACAAAAGAAATGGCATTTCTAGGACAGAAATAATGGCCCATGCTGGTACCTTAAACCTGCTGTTCCCTAACAGCAGAAGAGAAATAATGTCCTCATCATTGAATGTTTTCAAAGCAAGACTGATGCACAACTAGATGATTTGTCCAGGGATTTAGGTTCATAAACACTGCCAATAATTTTATGGAATCTGAGCGTGCATTCACACACATCCCATAAAGATCCCGTAGAGACACTTGATTTTGTCTGCTGAATTAGCGCATGATTTTCTTTAATGCTAATGAATAATCTCATGATTTTAGCATGGATTGTGAGGAGCTTCCTGATCTTTGCCTTATTTCACTTTACAAACATTTTTCATTGTAAATGTTGATCTGCATTTAAAACCCCCTGTCAAAGATCTGAACGACAACTTGTTGCGATAAAACACTCGTTACGACACGCCCCTTATGGCATTGTTTCTGCCTTTTGTTCACACAGTGTCAGAATCCTGCCGGATCCTGTTGGTATTTAGATCTAGTTTAGCACAGCAGGGTTCTGACAGTACATATGTTCTATGTGGGAAATGTGTGGTTGTAGTATTGGTTTATTCTGACCACGCATTTCCCGGGTCTCGTCACTTTTTCCCTGATCCCTTACTCGTGATTATTTTCCAGGTGTATGTAATTTACTTTGTCCCTATTTATTGTCCTTGTGTTTGCTGTTCTGTGCACGTTCGTCTTGTCTCATGCCCTGTCGGTTCCTGTGAGTTTTTGTATTATATCTAGTCTTGATCTGTTTATGTTTTGAAGAGTTTATTGTTAGTTTGTTACGTTTAGTGTCAGTTTAGTGCTGTGTTTCCCGTGTCTTGTTTTGCCCCCTCGTGGGTTTTGTTTTTTCCTGTTTTTTTGTATTTAATAAATTCCTTTTGTTGTTACGTCCGCATCTGGGTTTGTGTTTTGTGTTACCCCATTTCCTGACAGAACGAACGTGCCAGAAAAGAACCCAGCGGACATGTACACCGGTACTCGCCTGGTGAGACGGGGAAAGGGTTCCCGTCCCGCATACGAGTCGGGTTACGAGTTTTTTGACCCGCTCATATGCGGACCCGAAGCCAACGTCAGGTGGAACCCGACCCGAACCGCCGAACCCCATCGACTCCCGTCCATCCGAGAGGGAAGGACCGTTGGGATGTGGGGGTTCGGCGACCCTGAACTCTCTCCTCCGGCTCCAGAGAGCCGCTCCCCGCCTCTGTCCCTTCGAGGGAAGCATGAGAGGAGGATCTCCTGGGAGTCTTCATCTGGGGGGTCCTCCTCCGACTTAAGAGCACCACCACATCCTCTATCTGCTCCGCGACCCCGAAGGAAGAACAGGAGGAAGGGGAGTCTGGTTCAGCCGCTGACGCAGCCGCCAGGGCGCCCAGAGCCGCCGACGCAGCCGCCAGGGCGCCCAGAGCCACCGACGCAGCCGCCAGGGCGCCCAGAGCCGCCGACGCAGCCGCCAAGGCGCCCAGAGCCGCCGACGCAGCCGCCAGGGCGCCCAGAGCCGCCGACGCAGCCGCCAGGGCGCCCAGAGCCGCCGACGCAGCCGCCAGGGCGCCCAGAGCCGCCGACGCAGCCGCCAGGGCGCCCAGAGCCGCCGACGCAGCCGCCAGGGCGCCCAGAGCCGCCGACGCAGCCGCCAGGGCGCCCAGAGCCGCCGACGCAGCCGCCAGGGCGCCCAGAGCCGCCGACGCAGCCGCCAGGGCGCCCAGAGCCGCCGACGCAGCCGCCAGGGCGCCCAGAGCCGCCGACGCAGCCGCCAGGGCGCCCAGAGCCGCCGACGCAGCCGCCAGAGTCCACAGAGCCGTCGACGCAGCCGCCAGAGCCCACAGAGGCGTGGACTCAGACGTCAGCGCAACCCCAGCCGTGTGCGCAGCCAGCGCAACCCCAGCCGTGTGCGCAGCCAGCGCAACCCCAGCCGTGTGCGCAGCCAGCGCAACCCCAGCCGTGGCCGCAACCAGCGCAACCCCAGCCAGATTTTGCCATTTTTGGCCATGAACATTCCAGGACTTTCCCCAAGTTCACCCAGACTCCTTTCCAGGTGTATGTAATTTACTTTGTCCCTATTTATTGTCCTTGTGTTTGCTGTTCTGTGCACGTTCGTCTTGTCTCATGGCCTGTCGGTTCCTGTGAGTTTTTGTATTATATCTAGTCTTGATCTGTTTATGTTTTGAAGAGTTTATTGTTAGTTTGTTACGTTTAGTGTCAGTTTAGTGCTGTGTTTCCCGTGTCTTGTTTTGCCCCCTCGTGGGTTTTGTTTTTTCCTGTTTTTCCCCGTGTATTTAATAAATTCCTTTTGTTGTTACGTCCGCATCTGGGTTCGTGTTTTGTGTTACCCCATTTCCTGACACACAGGACGCCAGGGCCGTCGCTAGACCCCTTTTACTGGGGCACGTGCCCCAGTGTAAATCTTTTGTGCCCCTGTGTAAATCTCAAGTTTACATTTTAGCAGTTAACTAGTTTATTCCTTTACAAAGACAATCGCGGCAAAACGGATCTATATGCAATGTAGTTATCCAATTCACGTTTGAAAAAGCGACGCAACAGTCGCACTGACGCGTGCACGCCTCAATTCATGTCCGCGTCCGCGCACGGACATGAATGGGTGCGCAGACGCGGACATGAATTGAGGCGTGCAAGCGACTGTTTTGCCGTGCGCAGCCGCATACAAAGTACACGCGATTGAGTTGGTTTATGAAAACATAGCGAGACTAAAGTAAGGTTCTAAATAATAATGAAAATCTCATTGACGCATGTGATGGACATCAGAAATGTTTTGTGCAAAGCAGGAAAAGGGAAGGAAAAATGAGAGATGATGAATTTAAGGGAGTAAAGACACATAACATCTTACCCTGTCAGGGCTTAAACATTAGAGGGAAAATTTGAGGAAAACCTCTGTCAATAGTCTATAAAATTGCATTGTTCACATACAAAAACTGTGTTATACTGTTCTGTATTTTCAGATATGATATTAATATTTAGTTCACTAGCTCTAGGTCATTACATAATCAGTTAGCAGTAACTAAGATAGATTTTTTAGTAGTCATAAAATGAAAATATTCTTAAAAATAAAAGAAGTTATTAATCATTGTTATGTAAAATGCAAATGTGCATAACATTTTTTCTCTCCAGCCATTATTTCCAAACATTTTATGCCTTTAAACATGTTAATTATGTTGTATATATGTATATATGAAGATGATACTTAAATATTTTTAAATAAATGTTTGTCTTTCCCAGTACTTGTTGCAATGTTGGAATAGTGGGTTAAGCAAAGGAAATTGTATCTTGCACACCGCAGGCTTTCAAGAAAAAGTAAAAAAAAAAAAAATGGGGGGCCTGTGCCCCAGTAGAGCTTTATGTCTAGCAACGCCCCTGCAGGACGCGTTCCATAAATCTAACAGCAATGTTACTAGGTCCCCTTTATGGGAGCGATCCCAGTATCAATAATGGGATTGATTTCTTTCACACTGAAGGCACGCTGGTAATTTTATGTGACTATTCTGGGATCAACGTGCTATGTGAACCAAAAACCTGAGGACTTAATGAAGGAGCGCCTCAGTAGCTGAACATTCTGAAAGTAATAAGACAGGCTTAAAAATGGATGGTATTGAATTGTCTCTAGGATCTGTTTTGTCTTGTGGATCCAGGGGCTGCTCCTCATCTGATCATTGGTTGACATGCCTAAGGTGAGAAGTGTGTCCCAACATTGAGTGATTGTTGCCTAATTGATTGTAACACTTTATTATTATTTTTTCAGATTCTTTGTGCATGTAGAATGTGACATTTCATAAACACACTTTATAGGTGAACTTTGGGGTCCTCTGAGCTTGGAGGATGAGGGAGAAAGGGACAGGCATCTGCAAATCTGGATTGGCCAACAAAATTTAAGTGGAGGGCAGTACCACCACGTAGACCTGCCCCTGGGTGGATGTAGTATGTTTTCATACTTCACCTCCTCAAAATATTCAGTACGTACTGTCACAGTATGCAATGTAGGTATAGCGGGTATGCAGAGAAATAGAAGTCAGTACTCTTAGTGTTATACGCCTTCATGTGGTGAGAGGTATGACAAAAGCAGATACAGATATGACCACATTAGGCAAACTACTTTATACAAAAAACAGACAATTCCAGCATTGCATCTCTCAATGGGTGACTGTGTGATATGTTAAGATGACAGTAATTATACAGAAGACTTTCCTCATGTTCTCTGTCACTGAAATAGATTATCTAACTGATCAGCCCACACATCCACCAGAATAGATGCCTGAACAAATGAGTCCACGCTGAAAGCCATTAATAATGAATACTGGCCTACAGTATGCATGTTAAATGTGACAACAGGGTTCATTTTTATTTCTCTAAACTCAGCAGGAGCATTTTTATGGATATAATATTGTATTAAGCTCCTCAGAAATTGCCTCAAGAAAGCTGAATACTGATATAAACCCACTGCATCGATGGCAGAGGTTATTGAAGGTCTTTCTCACTCTTTTTGAATACCTTTCAGTTTTTTTCAGTTTGTAAAGCTGACTCAAGTGTCCTCGCTTTAGATCAGGAGTGATGTGCAACAGCAGAGATTATTCATCAACCATGAAAGAGTTTGCTGCTGAGTTACTTTCCATTTTGTTTGTCTTTCTATAAGTTTTATCAATACACTGTAAAGACTATCTATATTATTTAAGCGAAGAATCATGAGTAAATCAACTCAAATAATGTAGGAAAAAACAGATAAAGCAGATAAAGTGATTAGTTAAAGGAAAACACCACTGTTTTTCAATATTTTACTATGTTCTTACTTCACTTCGACCTCGGGCACAGTAATATTTATGGAAGTTTGAGCAAGAGGGGAAGTACATGTCAGGAGTGATGATGTTACTGTGCGGCCGGAGTAAAAATGGCCACGTTTTATTTTGTGCCACCATATTACTCACGTAACTAATGTAACAGTCTTTAAATAGGGAAAACATAGAAGTGTTTTTAGGCTTTTAAATTCATCCCTGTTTGGATCCTAAGGAATGAATGGGGCTAAGCTAAATGCTAACACATTCACGAAGCGCTGTACAAAGATTAAGTTTTTTAATTTTAGAAATCTCGATTTTTTGGTTGTGCATTCCAATTAATATCAATTCAACTGCAGTTGGTTTGTTTTGATTTAAACCTTCATAACTTAAAAGTAGCACCATAAAACAAAATAATAACATGATAACATAATAATAAACATGTTTTGACAGAAATGTTAAAAATGGAGTGATCTCGTTTTGCAATGAAACTCTTCATGTGTTAAAATTCATGGAAGCATCCTGTCTCAAATCAGTTTCTATGTCATCGGACCTATTCATGTAACATATGATACAGTGGGTACTAAATCAGACTTAGGCTGCATTTACACTGCATGGTTCAAGCGCCTCAATAAAAAAAAAAAATCTCCCATCCCATGTGGCACATATGATGGTATGACCCACAAATGTGCAATCAGGAAAAATGCATGGATTCTGATTAGGGCTGGGCAAAAAAATTTATTTTTCGATTAATCGGTTTTTAAAATGTGGTCGATTCAGAATCGATTCTCAAAGAGCAGAATCGATTTTTTTCTTTCATATTTATTTCTGCAAACATTGAACGAAAGATTAACGTTAATCAAATTACTAGTCTTCTTCACTAGATGTCACCCTATTTTTTGCTTTGCGCGAGGTTACCAAGGAGCGAGAGGAAAGCCTGTCATTCATTAATTCAGTGCTTAAAATGGCGGTTTCAGGTGCTTCATCGATTTTAATAATTAATTACCCACTTGAAACCTGCTGTTCACTGTTCTTTTTATTAGTATAGTATTTGTATTTAATCTATATTTATTGAGTTGAATCGAGAATCGAGTATAAAAACTGCCCCGAGAACCGCAATCGAAAATTGAATCGAGAATCGAAATTGAATCGATTTGTCAGCTTGTGAATCGATCTGGAAAATCTGAATCGATACCCAGCCCTAATTCTGATATTCTCTGATAAGTTTTAGGTCTCATTCACATGTGGAAATAAATCAGATATAGGGGCAAGGTGCATCATACGTCAGTTCTACAGTGGCAAATGACGTCAACTCAGATGGAAACCAATCATGATCATATGACTCTTTCAGTAGCCTAATGGAGAACAACAGCTCAGCTTAGTAATGAAGTGCTAAAGTTTTTTGTCTTGTTATAGGAAATAAAGCTGTATAATCCTGTATATAAATCTTGTATAATAATTTTGTCTGTCCACTGGAAATTGCTCGGTTTACTTAAGCTTTTCCAGGCAGTTTGCCTACCTTGGATTGTTTTGCCATATATGTAGTGTAAATCCAGATATCTGAAATGGGTCACTTTTAAAAGATGATTTAAGTGGGTTGTCAAAAAATCGAATATAGTCAACAAATCAGAATTGGGCATCAAGACCTGAGGTGTAAATGCTGTCTTAGAGTACATTAAAAGAGACACCCGACCCATATCTAGGGACTACAGTGTTTGGGGAAATTTGGGGGTGGGCCAGAATACCCTGGAAACCACTCAGCAATCCCCTAGCAACTGCATAGCAGCGGGCAAGGGAAAGCAGCACTCCCAAATTATTCATCAAATTTATCTATTGACCTATTCATCTACATGACTTTGATGAGGATCTTAATGATCTGTAATCTCTGCATTGTCCAAAATGTATAATTCGATTTGATCAAATTATAATGTTTAAAGGCTGATACAATGTACAGGTGCATTAAATCTAATGAATACATACCTGTCCATGTGTGTGTGTGTGTGTGTGTGTGTGTGTGTGTGTGTGTGTGTGTGTGTGTGTGTGTGTGTGTGTGTGTGTGTGTGTGTGTGTGTGTGTGTGTGTGTGTGTGTGTGTGTGTGTGTTTGTGTGTGTGTGTGTGTGTGAAGTTGACAGTAAGGATTGATATTTGTCATGGTGCTGTTGTTGAGGTTATAGAGGTAACAGCACAGCTGGGCCCTGAGGGTTAATGAATGCTGTGGATGTTTGTGAGTGGGCAGGGGGGTGAATTTAATTAATACCTCATTGAGAGCTTGACCTTCTGTTCAAAGCCCTGCTGAGAACCACATGCAGCTTCTTTCTCACTGAGAGCGACTGAATTATTGATACAGTCTGCCCACTAAAGGACAGGATCCTGACAAACAATGATGGAGACAATAATAAGGGCTTGACACATGCTTTAAAAATACTTAGGACAAGAGTCAAATTTGTTCACTCGTCTGATGACACAAAAGTATATCCTTTTTTATAGAAAAAGTTTCCCCTAAAGTTTTTCACAGATATTTGTTTATTTGTTTTTTCCCGGGGGTCCCACTCCGCCCCTGATGCAGTACATTGAATGAGAATCATGTATTAACAGTTTGTGGTTATCCAGTTCTACAGTACTGTCAAGTATAACATCATCAGTTTAACATTATGTGCATAAGTTTGCCTTCAACAAAACAGAGGATACCATAAATGTCTTTAGTACTATTCACGCCAGATTAGTTTAATCTGGGGACCTACTGTGATTTAGAAATTACCCACCTAAATCTGAGTTTCATATGATTTTGTACAGATAAAACAAAGCAATTTTACTCAAATTTACTGACTTATCTCCCGGATATAAAGTTGCATCTGAACTCTTGATATATTGACTGATATTTTTACAGCATCATCCCTATTCCCTGTACGTTAGTATCTCTTTTTTAAAATGCATTTTACAATAATCTCACCACTTACAAAGTCTGGTGTTGGTCTGACTTTGACACTGCAAGCAGCAGATCCAGTTCCTTGACAAACCCACACTGACCAGTTATTTTAATCAAAGCAGTGAACTATATTTAATATGCCACTTGATGTCATAATCACTCATACATTTTTTAATAATTTATCAACATTTTTCCATTACAAACTTTCCTTTCAAGTCGCTAGGTCATTTCATCCTGCTGGTCCTACAATTTCTGTAAATCTTTTGAACTGTAAATGTGAGGAGATTGGATGCTCTACAAAATAAGACTAATAGGTTGTCTTTAAAGCAAATTATGCAATTTGTCAAGTGGCAATGATGAGGGTGCAATAAAGTGATGGAAAGTAACGATTTATCGGTTTGGTTACACAAATAAAATGGGGTTAGATCTTCCTGTGTGAGGTTAAAAGAGAGTTAAAAGGATTAGACAAACACGCAAGATAAATTACAGTGTATATCAATTATAATTATTTATAAAGTGTAGGAATATACAACAAAGATTTTGAGGACATCTTGGACATACCATAGACAGAGGGAATAAAATATAAGAACTATATTCAGACTTTACAGATGGATCTAAAGAAGAAACAAGTGCAACAGGTTAGAAGTTACTTGGTCTAAGAGGGTTTCACATTAGCACTTTTGTTTCTCCCGTCCATTTCACATCAGAGTTCGGTTTGTTTGGATGATGTGAACACTGTTTTCCAGACTCTGGGGCACACATGCAAACCACACCTGAGTCTAACTAAAGGGTGGTCGGGGATACAGTTTGTGTGGGCTGCTTACGAGCAATAAAACAGGCGCAGGTAGAAATCATAAGGGCCTGCTTTATGATCTTATTTATTTATACAGCAGCAATCAGGCAGAGAAGGAGTATTACATTCATGTTGCTTATTCAGATATCCTGGACAACAAAAGAGCAGACAAACTAACCAAAAAGGAAAATGTTGCAATTAATATTAAGTTATCCAAGTTAGAGGAAGAGAGCATACTGTGGAGTGAAATAATGCAAAAATGGCAGCAGCAGCGGGACAATGAAACACAAGGAAGACACTTTCATTTAAAACAAAAGAGTGGGTGTTACAAGAGATAAGGGAATGAATAGATGAGAACAAGTAATTAAGTCAGATTGATTTGGAATGGGATATAGCAACCTAAATTGCACTCTTTATATAATAGGAAAACACCCAACAGGATTGTGCACCTATTGTCAAGAATATGAGACGCAGGCCTGGATCAGGATCAGGCCAGAATTTATGGGGGGGGGGGGCATTTATATTCTGGAGGGGGCAGCAATTGGGAGACCTATATAACTCATATAAATATAATAAAATGGCATTAAGTATATTAAGTATGTAGGTAAATAAGAACCTCCTATTGTAATCCGATCAGCCACATCTCTGGCGACATTCAAAAGCAATTAAAAACCTATCTCTTCAAAAAATACTTGACATAAATATTGACCACATTTCTATCTCTCTTTTCAGTAAAAAAACTAACTTTCTTTCCCTCTCAACAGGTATTGTTTCGGAATAGTGAAAACTTGTACTTTAATATAAACACCTTTTGTTCTAGTGCCTCTCTATGACACATCACTTTTATTGTTTCCTAATCTTTGTAAGTCGCTTTGGATAAAAGCGTCTGCTAAATTCCTAAATGTAAAATGTAATGTAAATGTAACTTAAATTGGAAGTCATTAATACTATCACAGACATGCAGTCCTGTATAGCTGTGTTTTTGTCATGGTTCTGCCGTCTTGTCCTTTGTTTTATCTAGTCTTGTGGCAGAATCATGACAGACCCATGTTTTGTGTGGGTTCACGTGGTCTTAGTATTGGTTTACTAGACCACGTGTTCCCTGTGTCTTGTCTCTTTTACCCCGCTCCCTTGTCTTCCTCTCCTCATTATTGTTTGATTTATATCACCTGTTCCCCTCTTGATTTGCTCCCCTATTTAATCCTCTTGTATCCACTGTCCCATGCTTCAGCATTGATGTTTGTTTGGTAAACCTGTGAGTACGCTGTTATTGTATCTAGTCCAGTCGTGTTTATTGTTAAGTATCTCTAGTCTAGTGTTTAAGTGTAGTTTTGTGTCATGCCCTGTTAAGTGTTCACTCCTGTTTTAGTTATCTTGTTTCTGTTGTTTTGCCCCCTCGTGGGTTTTTGTTTTCTGTTTATTCATTAATAAATATTCTGAGTTTAACCCCTTGTTGTCTGCGTTTGGGTTCACCCCTGAAATCCCCGAGATCCCTGACAGAATGCTGAAGCCAATTCAGAACCCAGCAGACAACCCGTGTCGTCCCGCCAGGCGGCAGTCGGCTGACCTAGAACTGTGGTGGCAGTTGACTGCCGCCGACATGAAGATGGGCAAGGCCCCATTTCCTCCTCAACAGGAGAGGTCCCTGAGGGGGTACGCCCAGGCGGTGGAAGCGAGGAGGGTGTTGTTGCCAGAGACCCTCCTCAACTCCTATTTCATCGCGGGGCTCAACGTCCCTCCTCCCTTGCCTGAACGGGAGGAGCTTATCCGCTGCCCGTTCCATAAGGTGGTGGACAAGTTGTGTCGGGAGGAGCTTCAGGTTCCCACCAGGGCATCACCATCTGCCACTCTGCCTCCCATTCCGGAGGGCCGCGCCATCTGTGTGGTGACTTTGGAGGACCGGGCTCTCACCACTCCAGCTCTTGAAGGCTCTTCCCAGCCTGCCGACCTCCGGGGAAAGCGCGAGAGGAGGTTCTCGTGGGAGTCAGCGTCCGAGGGGTCCTCCACAGATCTTGCTACTCCCACCACGGCGCTCATCCCACCTGCTCCGTTTACCGCACCACGCCCGCGCAAGAAGAGGAGGAGGAGAGGGGTTGTGGACCCTCAGCCTCAGCTTGTGCAGCCACCGCTGCAGCCCCTGCCGTCTGCGCAGCCACCGCTGCAGCCCCTGCCGTCTGCGCAGCCACCGCTGCAGCCCCTGCCGTCTGCGCAGCCACCGCTGCAGCCCCTGCCGTCTGCGCAGCCACCGCTGCAGCCCCTGCCGTCTGCGCAGCCACCGCTGCAGCCCCTGCCGTCTGCGCAGCCACCGCTGCAGCCCCTGCCGTCTGCGCAGCCACCGCTGCAGCCCCTGCCGTCTGCGCAGCCACCGCTGCAGCCCCTGCCGTCTGCGCAGCCACCGCTGCAGCCCCTGCCGTCTGCGCAGCCACCGCTGCAGCCCCTGCCGTCTGCGCAGCCACCGCTGCAGCCCCTGCCGTCTGCGCAGCCACCGCTGCAGCCCCTGCCGTCTGCGCAGCCACCGCTGCAGCCCCTGCCGTCTGCGCAGCCACCGCTGCAGCCCCTGCCGTCTGCGCGGTCCCTGTCTCGTCTCCGCTGCCGGCCGCAGCGCCCCCTGTCACGGTCCCTGTCTCGTCTCCGCCGCCAGTCACAGCGACCCCTGTCTCTCCGGCGCCATCAGCTGCTTCCTCCCATGCACCATCATCTTGTTCCTCTGCCTGGTCCCCTGCCTCTGTCTCCATGTACTCCCTAGACTCCCTTCCCAACCCAGTTAGCCCCGGTTTACCCACTCCTGTGTCTGCCCCTTTCCAGCCCGCAGACCCTGCCTTGTTCCCCATTGTGTCTCCTGTCCTCCCTGCCTCAGCCTTGCCTCAGCCTGCCCCTTCTGGACCTGCTTCACCTACCGAAACTACCAAGCCCACCCGGACTCCTCGTCCCAAGCCCTCAACTACCCCTAAACCCAAGACTCCTTCCCCACCTAGTCCCACCCAGCCTGGACCACCACCTGTGAACTTTTTTGTCCCACCGCCCCCCCTCCCTTGTTTGTTGTTTTTACTGTGTCACCCCAACCCTCTTGTAATTTATTCTTGTCTGCCATTGATGTTATTTGTCATGTTTTCTTGGTGTCTGTCTATCTGTCAGTCTGTCTTGTCCCGTGTCTAGTGTTCCCCTGGGGAGCGTCTGGAAGCCGCTCCTTTAGGGGGGGATTCTGTCATGGTTCTGCCGTCTTGTCTTTTGTTTTATCTAGTCTTGTGGCAGAATCATGACAGACCCATGTTTTGTGTGGGTTCACTTGGTCTTAGTATTGGTTTACTAGACCAAGTGTTCCCTGTGTCTTGTCTCTTTTACCCCGCTCCCTTGTCTTCCTCTCCTCATTATTGTTTTATTTATATCACCTGTTCCCCTCTTGATTTGCTCCCCTATTTAATCCTCTTGTATCCATTGTCCCATGCTTCAGCATTGATGTTTGTTTGGTAAACCTGTGAGTACGCTGTTATTGTATCTAGTCCAGTCGTGTTTATTGTTAAGTATCTCTAGTCTAGTGTTTAAGTGTAGTTTTGTGTCATGCCCTGTTAAGTGTTCACTGCTGTTTTAGTTATTTTGTTTCTGTTGTTTTGCCCCCTCGTGGGTTTTTGTTTTCTGTTTATTCATTAATAAATATTCTGAGTTTAACCCCTTGTTGTCTGCGTTTGGGTTCACCCCTGAAATCCCCGAGATCCCTGACAGTTTTGTGTCTTCACCACAGTACACTGGTTCATAATACTGAAAAAAATAAACATTGAACAATATTGGTATTATGTGTGCTGGACATCACCTCAAAGTACAAAACTGATGTGTATGATGCTGCCACAGAGCCAACATTGAGTCTGGGTCGGAAAAACATCATCTCACTGCTAACGTTAACTTATTAAGTCAACCTGTCTTCTGCTGGCAGACGAATAAAAGAACTGAGAAGGCTTAATTCATTTAGTGTACACCGCTAAGCTTTTATACATGGCTGAAAATGCCAACTAGTGTTAGCTAAGGTGTTTTGGTTGCTATGATAATCTCTGATTAACTCATCTGATACCAGAATATGACTTTGCAGATAATCAACAATTTGTTTAGTCAACAAATAATTATATGATGTTAGTCTGGGGATGTCGTCACAGAAATGGACACTTGTAGACAGGAATATTAAGCTTTGCGTAGATTTTCAGTCGTTGTACACAGACATAAGATTGTACAAGTAGGATGTGCTGATTGGTTGGTGTGATATTTGTATGGTATTTAAACAGCTAAGAGAAAAGTGCAGTGTGCAGCATTTTTCCCCACAGTTAAAAATGTTAAACTCTTTAGAAGCAAATCCTTATGTCTTTTGGGAAATGCAGCCTGTCTCACTGTTAATACTGTACCTAATATTAATACATAGCTTAAAAAACACACTTTTTTATACATCTAAATATGCTGAAGCGCACAATGCAAACGTATTTGCAACATTTAATCATAGAATTGTTACATTTTAACAGTTACAAAGCGTAAAATATTTAAAAATCTTTCATAACAAAGATTACTGTATAATTTCCCTTTAACCATTTTATTGATGTTACCCCCCCATCTACCCCAAAGCCGCTAATACAGTCCTACCCCTAAACCTGTCAGAATCCCATCACCATCAATTTAGATAGATTTAACACACATTAACTATTTGATTTAAACACCACCAATCCAAAACAATGTCATATTTTTGATATAGTCTTTATATATTTGACCAAAATTTGATTAATAACTAATTATTTTAATTCTTTTAACATTTACACATACATTCAAACTTTTCACAAAAGTTAAATGTATGGTTAAAAGTTTAATGTATGGTAAACAGACATTTATCAATATTTAAAAGTTGGTCCCAAGAGAGCTAACCGATTACAGCCTAAAGAAATAGTTCACCCAAAACCACTTCTGTCAAGCACCCTCAAGTCATTCCAGGCCTATGACCATCTTTCTTTCATACAAAACACACTGAAAAATTAAACTCAAAAGGCAGCAATGTCATAGAAGAACCATTTTGATTCCTCAAAGAACCATTTAGTCAAAGTTTCTTTAAAGAACCTTTTAGTTTTTACCTTTTGATAATCTTAAGAACCTTTTGTGAAACAGAAAATCTCAACATAACACAGACTGTGAATTAAATTAATTAAAATGTTATTACAATGTTAAAAACATAGTTGTGACTGTTGAGTTAGTGCTATATGCTAGTTAATGCTATTTTCAAGCATTTAGGCTTAAGTTCTTACAGTTACCTTTTGAAGGTCCATACTGAAAAAACACAAATAAACGTACCACTCAGAAACGTCTATTAACAATTTCCAAACAATTGTTTATTCCTTAAAATCTGTCTCTTTGTCTGATACAGACATATATAACATATAAGGTCTTTTTCAGTGGTGGCTGGTCAATAGGGTGTGCTGGGGTGCCGCCCCCTTAAAGTTGGCCAGAGAAGAAAGATACTTAATTAAAATACTACACGAATTTAAAATTGTCATGCCAAGCTGTCACAAAGAAATACTGTCCATTTATTTTCTATGAGTGTAAAATAACGTCAAAAAGATTTGCATGCGCAGGATCATATTTGTGAGAGTGTATGTGACATTGCAAGCATAAAATAAATTTGCGTGCGCAAAACCAATTTTGTGAAGGTGTAAATCAAGTTGCAAGCGTAAGAAAACAAGTTTTGCATCATTGTACTGTTAATCGTAAGTGTAATTTACGTCTTGTAAAACTGAAACTTCATATTTACACTAAATAAGTATGAATTGTATGCATCTGACCTCAGTTTATCCAAAATTACACTTTTGGCACGGTTTTTGCGCTGAAATACTGCCAAAAGCATTGCAAGTCTGCAAACAATGGTGTGCAATGAAAAACACACGTTCATGAACGGCAAATATGAATTAATCGCGCAGAATCTGTCTCTGTGTGTAAAATAAACCAGTTGTAAATGACTTGTTGCATACGGAGGAAAACTATTTCCTGAAATAACCCGACATCTACTGGTCCCTCTGGGCTTGCAGTTTTGTCACAATTCTCTCACTAGCCGTGTTTCCACTATCTGGCTTCAAGCGGGCGTGTCAGTGCCTGCCGAGGCCTGCCGCGTTTGCATTGTCACTTCCGGGACATGATCGTGCTTCGCTGGTGCTTTGTTGGGGCTTAAGGCCCCGCTTTTCTGGCCCGCCGAATACCTTGGGCCAGAGCAGGCTTCTCGGGGCTAGGGGAGTGGTAAAGGACAAAGGCGGAGTTTATCTGTGTCTCTGGCAAGATACGCGTTCATCTGTCTACATATTAAACTGCATATTTAAAACGTAAAAAAAAAAATCGGGATCACAAGCAATTTACTGTTCAACAAAAGATGCCTGTTTTTACTTCGGACTGAAGAAAATGATCTGCATATGTAAAAAAACAAACAAAGACGCATTACAACGCCGAACTCGCCGGTACCAGTTCGGGATCATGTATAAAGTTGCGGGCACAGAACAAAGTGTTTAAAGTGCAACAGTGCTGAGAAATTAAAGATGTGTGTTGGATCATCGTTTCATCGTCCATGTATTAAAGAAGCGATCACTCGAGTCACGATGGTATCTACAGTCGGTGAGTTAACTTGTTTGTTACATAACGTTTACATACAAAACACTTATAAATACAATACAAATACCGACTGCATAAGTGTCTTATATAGGGGTTTTATTTATTGTGTTATATTGTCATCTCTGTTTAATTTTTTAGTCAGCCCTTAGAAAAAGTAACCATGGTTTTATTGTATTAGTCATAGCCATGCTTTCTGGTATTTTGGAGATTAATTTAACTCTTATATGAATGTAGCAAACACGTATGTAGTATATGTGGGTATAGCCTACTGTATGTGTATTTACAAACCCGTTAAACAAAACGTCACAGATGTGCTGCTTTATTCTTTTGTGTCCGTTTTACAGAAAAAATGCCAACGTAAAGCTTTCAGTTTTTCATCCTTGAGTTTTTATTTTGTATATAAGAGATGACACAGCAACAGATGGAAGAGCAGGAGATGAAACGAAGAGGATGATGATGATGATGAGACAGGAGCCATGGATGTTGAAATCCGACGGGAGGAAATGTTTTAAAATACACCTGTTTGTGCACTTATATAAACTTCATAAAGTATTACCCCGCTATTATGACTAAGGCTGCTTGTCAGTTTATTGAAAATGATTTCTAGGAGGATCACATCCTAATGAAACACAGAAATGCTAAGATACAACAAAATGGTAAATATAACCATCATTAACTTAATCACTGTAACATCCCAGGTGAAAAATAAATATATTTAAATAGTATTTTTTGGGACATACTTAATATATTTAAATGCTACTATACTAAATGCATATTAAATGTATTATATTGAAACAACTTCAAATATATTAAATGCATTTCAAGATATATTTAAAGTCAATTTGAATCTATTTGCATTATATTTAATATATTGAAATTGTGTTAAATTGGAACAACTTCAAATATATTTAGTGCAATTTAAGTGTACTTCTTTAAAATTAATTTGAAATGCACTTCTCATACACTTAAAAATACAGTTAGAATACATTTAAAGCTTAATTTAACTGTGCTTTAAGAACACTTTAATAGTACTTCAGCATATTAGAAATATACTAGCATTACATTAATAGAAATGTATTAGCATTACACTACTATTTTATTATAAAGCTGTTTTTAATATTTAAAATGTTATATTAAAATCATTAAATATTAAGACACATACACAGATTTTGAATACAGAACAATGTAATATACTTCATATTGTGTTGTGTACATTACAAAAATATCTAAAGTAAATTAATCAAGCACAGAGACATACATAATCTCTTGACCAAAGAGAAACAATATAAAACAAATATCAGAGAAATGCAATTACAAAGCTACTTCTATCAAATTGTACAACATTAACATTAAATGTATTAATGAAAAGTACACTATGAATATGCAATCACTGAATATTCATAAGCAATGATTATATAATAATCATAATGTAATTCTCTGCATAAAAAGTTACTGAAAAAAAATGTTTAAGTGCAATTTAAAGGCGGAGTGCACAATGTTTGAAAAACGCTTTGGAAAAGGAAATTGGGCCGATTACCAAAACACACTTGTAGCCATCCAGCAGTAAGGGGCGTGTCTACTAACCGACATCCTTGCCGGGGTTGCGTATGTGTGTGGTGGCTCTATCAAAAGAAGGTCCAGATTCTATAGAGGCATGTTTGTTAAGGTAATTTCAAATGTTAACATTGGCTTTCAAAAATAGTGCACTCCGCCTTTAACCAACTTAAGATAAACCTATAAAAAGCTGAACTAAAACACCAAACAGTTTAGATGTCACATGTTTAAGTGGAGGGTCACTTCTTCTTGCAATTCAGACACCGTAGTAATTGAAGACTGCTTTATCACACGGTCTGTGAAAAGGAAACAGAATATACCAATTAACCAATAATGAATGAACATTTGGCTATCCATGTTTGAAATAAATTGGCATAGCATGTATGGAAGTTTTGTTAACTTCTCAGTTTACCTTTTAAAGCTTTGACTGTGTCCTCATCAAGCGTGTCAGTTTTATCTGTCAGAGCATTCTACAAGTGGGAATGAAGATAGGATTAGAACAGGCTCATGATATAAAGCAACCTGTGTGTATTACAGGATATGTTTTACATTGATAATTGTGTTTTATTTGAACCTAGATCATTTTCCATTGTTTGTCTATTGTGGTCTTGCAAACTTAAGGTTCACCTCTGTTTAAAGAGTAACTAAACCCTAAACCAACTTTTTTTAGTTAATGATCTGTAAGAATGATGCTTTATTAGTGCTGTTCATTGATTTTAGTATTTTTTTTGACATTTGGATATAAAGTGTTTCAATACTACAATATATGGTGTAAAAACGTCTGATTGCTGCCCTCTTCAGGTTGAACGGTGGCTACTGCAGTTGAATTTTCCCATTGGATGTTGGGTCCAAAAAATGACTCGTGATGTAAGCAGGTTCAAGCTCACCACGCCCTTGTTACTCCGCTTGTTATTGTAACATGTACTACTTGCCACATGTATAGTTTAGCTTCTGCTGTTAGCATAGAGGGGTTTACATGCACTAAGTGTATTGAAGTATTAAGGTTAACTGAGAAGGTTGCTGAACTAGAATCGCGCATCCGAACACTAGTTGAGGATAGCAAAACCGCTAATGTTACTGTCGCAAATAATCTATCGAGCGAAAAGACTAATGGCTCGGTTCCGACATCAGGTGCTAATATAAATATTACAAATACTGTATCGAGCGCGCATAGTGTTTATCAAAATACACATGGCTCGGTTCCGTCATCAGAGTCAAGTCGGCGGTCAAACTGGGTGACTGTTAGGCGGCATAGTCATATAAGGCGTCCTTCTAAGACCCATAACGTAACGACAATTTCTAACAGATTCGATCCCCTAAGGAGTATACCAGCTGAAACACCTTTTAAAAGTGCCCTGGTCATTGGAGATTCTATACTCAGGAACACTAACATTGAGGCACCAAACACCATAGTCGACTGTATACCGGGAGCCAGAACGTCTGACATTAGATCCAAACTTAAAGTGCTGGCTAATGCTAAGCGGAAGTTTTCTAAGATTGTTATTCACGCCGGCACGAATGACACTAGGCTCCGCCAGTCGGAAATCACCAAAGATAATATTAAGGAGATGTGTGAAATTGCAAAAACAATGTCAGACAATGTAATATGCTCTGGTCCCATCCCCGCCTACCGGGGAGATGAAACACATAGTAGATTAGTGTCTCTCAATGGATGGATGTCAAAGTGGTGCCCTCAGCATAACGTAGGGTTTATAGACAATTGGAAGCATTTCTGGGGAAGACCATTTCTCCTAACCCGAGATGGCCTTCATCCGTCATCGGAAGGAAGTGCTATACTCACTAAAAATCTGATCAATAGTCTTAATTCTGATATAGTCTGACTATCCAGGGCCCAGGTCAGGAAACAGACGGATCGGCTTAACCGTCCATCTGTTAGCTGCCGTGATATGTCAAGACCACTTATATCCCAGCACTTCGAGTCAATCTTACCGAAATATCAGCACATTTCAACTGTATCTGTTCCCCGAACAAATAAATACAGGGCCCCGCTTGTTACATCTGGTACAAATCTGATTCAAATAAAATTAGAAAACAATACATTAACAGATGAATCTCGAATCTTAAAATTCGGCCTTCTTAACATTAGATCGCTTACCAATAAAGAACCTATTGTCAATGAAATAATTACAGACCAAAACTTAGATGTACTCTGTTTAACAGAAACCTGGCTTAAAGCAGACGACTACATTAGTTTAAATGAATCCACCCCACAAGACTATTATTATAAACACGAACCTCGATTAAAGGGGAGAGGGGGTGGTGTAGCTACAATATACAACACAATGTTTAAAGTAAACCAAAAATCTGAGCTAAAATTTTAATCATTTGAAGTAATGTTGTTAAATATGGAAATAACTGATCGTAACCACAAACAGCTTTCTTTTGATTTAGCGACAATCTATAGACCACCGGGCCACCATGCAGATTTCCTTAATGAAATAGCAGATTTCCTATCTGAGCTTGTAGTCACTGTAGATAAAGCTCTTATTGTTGGTGATTTTAATGTCCATGTGGACAACCCAAAAGACGCATTAGGACGTGCGTTTATAGATGTTCTAAATTCTCTCAATATTAGACAAAACGTGACAGGGCCAACGCATACTCGTAAGCACACATTAGACTTAATTCTGTCACTCGGACTCAATATTAATGACGTCGAAATATCACCTCAGAGTGATGCAGTTTCTGACCATTACCTTGTGTCATACACTGTACTTCTAGATAGGATCACTCAATCCACAACATGCTACCGACTAGCCAGAACAATAATTTCCACCACTAAAGATAGCTTTATTAGCACTCTTCCAGACCTGTCCCAAATGAAACATGTAGCAGATAACTGTGACGATCTAGATATTGAAATAGAAAACCTAAACAATGTCTGTTCTAACACATTGGATGCCGTTGCTCCCATTCGAAAAAAGAGATTCAAAGAAAAACCGCCAGCTCCATGGTATGACCATCACACAGCAGCCCTTAAAAAGGCAGCTAGAAAAATGGAAAGAAATTATAGAAGCACAAAGTTAGAAGTATGGCGCGCAGCATGGAAACAGAGTGTTAAACACTACAGACAGGCTATTAAAACCGCCAGATCTACATATCTTAGCAAGCTTATAAATGAGAATCATAATAACCCTCGTTTCCTCTTTAGCACAGTTGTGAAACTGACTAGAAACAAAGAACAAACAGAACCCAATAGTAAACTTCAACACAATAGTAACGACTTCATGAACTTCTTTTCTAACAAAATTTCGGCTATTAGGGAAAACATCGTAGCTACCCAGGCAGCCACCACTCTACCCATTAGTTCACTTAACACTAGACTACCATACGAACATCTTGATTCATTTAAACCTACTACAATAGATGAGCTCTCTAAACTAGTCACATCATCCAAATCATCGTCCTGTATATTAGACCCCGTTCCCACAAAACTACTTAAAGAAGTATTCCCTGTAGTGTCAACCCCGTTCTAAATATCTTTAACTCATCGCTAGAAATAGGATACGTTCCAACAGCTTTCAAACTAGCAGTTATTAAACCGCTGATTAAAAAACCACAGCTTGACCAAGGAGAACTTAATAACTTTAGACCAATCTCAAATCTCCCTTTTCTTTCGAAAATATTAGAAAAGGTAGTGGCAAGCCAGTTACGCACATTCTTGACAAATAATAGTACATATGAAAAGTTCCAATCAGGATTCAGGCCCCACCATAGCACAGAGACAGCGTTGCTTAGAGTTACAAATGACCTCCTATTAACATCCGATCGTGGTGAAATCTCAAATCTTATATTACTAGACCTTAGTGCAGCATTTGACACAATAGACCACAGAATCCTACTCAATAGACTAGAAAACTATGTTGGTATCAGTGGTCAGGCGCTAGCTAGGGGTGTGCCGGTTTCAGAATTGGTGATGACGGTTATGACGGGAGTCAAATGTGACGGTTCGTCACATAACCGTCAGTGGGGGGCGTTTTGCTCGTTTAAATGCTCGTGGATTGACGGGAAAGTGTCATTTTACCATAAAATCATGAATGTGATGCCAAGTGTGTTTTAAACAGTAATAACTTTGAACAATTTAACAGAAAGCAATGAAATATTTCAAAAAAACACACGGTTGCCAGAAGACTGCGCTGTCACTCTCTGCCCAGCATAAATTAATCCTCTATCTATCATCTATTTTAATAATCTTCGGAGAAACATATTTGTGCATTGGGCTTTTTATGTCTGTAATTGTGTCTATATATCTGTCATTACACGGACCAGAACAGCACGAAAACAATGTGGATTAAAAGCGTATTGAAGAGGTTTTGCTCAAAAATGCGCAGGTAAAAGAAATTAATGTGAACTTGCGATTGTTATTAAACGCAGCCGGTGTAAAAGCACAATGGCCAAGCGCAGCAAACGCTCTCCGCAGACGCGCTGCACAGTGCTCACCCGGCGTTTGAATAAACTAGACACTGATTAGCTACTTGCTCTACGTTTCTTTAAAATTAACAGCAAGACAACTAGCAGTGAATGTGCGTTCAAGAGAGTTAGTAGATTAGCATGGGAGGATTTGAACTTGAAAAGCGGAGTGTACTGACGCCTTTCCGCGGTTAAAACAACATTCCTTCTCATGGTCATTCATGTTTATTTGATGCTATAAATTAACTAGAAGGAAGAGATGATTTGAAAGGTGAGACTTTGTTTAATATGTTTAATCTCAAAAGTAACCGAAAAGTAACCTGGTCTGTCCTGTATGTCAGCGCGTTGTCAGTGTCTGCTCCGCTCTGTATTTTTCACTGCGTGAGAACGTGAGGGGGCGTATAACACAGACTGTTAACAATTGTTTTTAATTAGTATTTAAAAATTCTTTATGATAAAAAATGTTTAAAAAAATATTTTAATAACACGGTTTTGGCGGTTATAGAGTTCTAATGACGGTGTTCAACTATAACCGTCGGTCTCACGGTTATATAATGACCGTAACACCCCTAGCGCTAGCCTGGTTTAGGTCATATCTAACCAATCGCTATCACTTTGTTTATGTAAATGAGGAAGAGTCATATCACTCCCTGGTTAAATACGGTGTACCGCAGGGATCAGTTTTAGGTCCTATCCTGTCTCGTTATACATGTTACCCCTAGGAGACATTATCAGGAAACATAACATAAGTTTTCACTGCTATGCGGATGATACCCAGCTTTACATCTCCTCGCATCCCAGCGAAACACACACGTTTTCTAAGCTAAAAGACTGCATTAGCGATGTTAGTGACTGGATGGCACATAACTTTCTTAAGCTCAACTCCAATAAGACAGAGGTACTTATTATTGAACCAAATCGCTACAAACATAATATGTCAGATTACAAATTGCACATAGATGGCTGTACTGTGGTGCCATCTTCCACGGTTAGGAACTTAGGTGTGATGTTCGACAGCAACTTATCCTTTGATAGTCATATCGCCAACGTCTGCCGCACAGCATTCTTCCATCTTAGAAATATCTCAAAAATACGCCATATACTGTCTACATCTGACGCAGAGAAGCTTATTCATGCTTTTATGACCTCTAGAATAGACTATTGTAACTCGCTACTCGGGGGATGCCATTCAAATCAGGTCAACAAGCTTCAGCTAGTTCAAAACGCTTCTGCAAGGGTACTTACTCGATCTAAGAAGTATGACCACATAAGCCCAATTCTGGCATCTTTACACTGGCTACCAGTTAAATATCGCATCCAATTTAAAATATCACTAATCACCTACAAAGCTTTAAATGGCTTAGCACCCTCATATCTTAGAGAATTACTATCAGAATACAATCCATCACGCACACTACGGTCGCAAAATTCTGGCCTATTGATTATCCCTAGACTATCAAAAGTGTCTAAAAGTGGAAGATCCTTTTCCTACTTAGCCCCTAAGCTCTGGAATGATTTACCAACCGATGTCCGAGAATCAGACACAGTCGATCATTTTAAATCTAGACTTAAAACTTTTTTCTTCAACAAAGCATTCGCATAATTTGTCTAGTAAAGGTTCTTAACTCGCAATAGTTATTTTCACGGAACAAAGCACTCACGGTCATAACACAGACCAACCAAATAAATAAATAAAAACCTTTTCTGCATGAACACTTAAAATGAATTGCATTAAATAGTTTGCCACCGTTTGCCACTGAACCTGCATTAACGACGACAGTGGGGCTTCCGGCCTTAGTCAAACGGTTTGGCACGTATGGTCGGGTTGCGATTTTGGTGCTTTCGTGTGTCTTGTGAATAGTATGCCATACAGACCCGTTTGCCACTGAACCTGCATTAACGACGACAGTGGGGCCTCCAGCCTTAGTTAAACGGGTTGGTATGTATGGTCGGGTTGCGTTTTTCGCGCTTTCGTGTGTCTTGTGAATAGTATGCCATACATACCCGTTTGCCACTGAACCTGCATTAACGACGACAGTGGGGCCTCCAGCCTTAGTCAAACGGGTTGGCACGTATGGTCGGGTTGCGTTTTTGGCGCTATCGTAAGTCTTATGAATAGTATGCCATACAGACCCGTTTGCCACTGAACCTGCATTAACGACGACAGTGGGGCCTCCAGCCTTAGTCAAACGGGTTGGCACGTATGGTCGGGTTGCGATTTTGGCGCTATCGTAAGTCTTATGAATAGTATGCCATACAGACCCGTTTGCCACTGAACCTGCATTAACGACGACAGTGGGGCTTCCGGCCTTAGTCAAACGGGTTAACACGTATGGTCGGGTTGCGATGTTTTTTTGGCGTTTTCTCCTGGTCCTGTAAATGGTATACAATATAGACCCGTTTGCCACTGAACCTGCATTAACGACGACAGTGGGGCTTTAGGCCTTAGTCAAACGGGTCGTCAGGTTTCATTTTCTCTTAAAGGTGACCCTTATTTACCATATATACCCTCGCATTGGGCCCCCAATTTGCTAAATCCTCAACTGTGGATAACATAATTATGCCGCAATATTTAGTCTGTCTGGAACTAAGCTGAGTTAAACCACATCACTGTGTGACACTTCAATACATATGAACGGCCGCTACGCTAATACGATTTTGTTTTTCTCTCCCTGTCTCGTCCTCGACCCGAGGACGAGACAAACAGACCCAGTCCCGGTAGATGTGAAAGTCGGCACACCTCTGATCTACTGGCTGTCCTTCAACGTTATGCCCAGCTGATACCTGACCAACGATCACCGGCAGAACCGCTTAATCTCCGCTAAATCTCCATTTCCGTTCTCCCAAGGGTTTTTTCCTCCTAGGACTTATTTTTCCTCGGATAAAAGCCCGGGGTTTTTTTTCTCCTAGGGGGTTTTTCACCCCGGGGAGGCAGCCTTTTTGGGCTTTACCTAGCTTCCTCTTCTATACGTTGCTTTAGTAATACGTGCAATTATAATATTGAGTCATAGCCGCAGCAAATTTAACTGCTCATGCTATCATGTATTTTGTTGTGCTATCTGTCGTTTTCTGTGCTTTTCACTGCTTCTATTTATGTAAAGCTGCTTTGAAACAATTGACTTTTGTGAAAAGCGCTATATAAATAAAATTGAATTGAATTGAATTGAATTGTTACGATCTCACCACACACGTGATTTGAGCTTAGTTCGTCCCCTCTATCTTCGTTGGGATCTGCCCACTTTTCTTGCATTTTTCAAATATTGCCAGTGGGTGGAGTCAGGCTCTGACCAGGGGTTTAGTTACTCTTTATGGAGATTTAAAGAAATCAGAAATGATGCCAAACAGGGCTCCAGACTGCTATCAAATGGTGGCATTTTGCCACCTAAATTTGAGAGTGTGCGACTGAATTTAACATCCAGTCGCACATGTGCGACCAGCAACCTGACCTTTTTTTTGTGATATGACACTGAATTTGAAACAGCACATTGTACTTTCTGAATCTATAATTAAAGTATTTATTAGTAATACAGTATAAATTAGTAGACATGTGAATATTTGGTTAGCATGTTGTTTTACCGTGTTTGCCCCTAAATTTTCTGGTTGCGCCCCTAAAATTTTCAGTTGGGGGCCACTGTGCTCCTAGTAAAAAAAGTTAGTCTGGTGCCCTGCCAAATATTCAAGGATGACTAGGCCAAGTCCCTTACAGCTTTACAATAAAAAAAACACTTTTTTACATGAATAATTCAAAAGGACAGAAATTAGCCACCTGGGATGGATGTGTTGCAAACGTTTTTCTTCCGAATCACTGCACATTTGTCCCGATTCAAAAATGTCAATAGCAACTGATCTGAAAAACAACAGGCAGGTAAATGATGATTAATGATTTGTTTTCTTTTTAAGAATTACTTACCCCGAGTACAATATATTAAGACAATATAATATAATCAAACCCAGCCTCGGCAGTTTTACAATCTCTCATAAAAGTATCCCTTCTTACATATGGAAGGTATTTTGGGACTTTTAAATTAATTAATTAAATTATAAAATAATTAATTAAATTATCAAATAAAAAATAAAATCGCAAAATATGTCCCAAATTTGAAAATTAAATGCTAAAATAAAAAATTAAAACATTATATTAAATTATTTCATTTTCATTTTTAACGTGATGAAGCTGTAACGACACAATAATGTGGAGGAAGCAAGCGCAGGCGATCAACACAGATTTATTAAGAATAATGGTAAATACAGTGAAACAACAGAATGAGTGACTGAGTCCAGGATGTTGGCAATGGTGATCGAAGGTCTACGGTGGCGTGAAGAGTGTTGAATCGTGAAGTCGGTGAAGAGTGTGATGATGGCCAATGGATGAAACCAGGAAACAACCAAACACTCACACGGGGACGACAACACGAACACAGATCCAAACACGGCGACGAGAGACGATAATCCAAGTGGTGTGCAGCAACATGAAATGAGGATCTGACAACAGGAAGAGAACTGGGTGAGTATAAGTAGCAGATGGGTGATGAGGATCAGCTGGAGCGAGTAATCACTACACAGGTGACAACACTTAATCAAACGAGCACATGGACACAACGTGAGTACAAACACAAACACAAAACATGACACAGAGGAAACATAGGATTTCCTACCGTGACAGTACCCCCTCCCCTAGGAACGCCCCTTGGCGTTCCCAGCCTGCTTTACCTGAAGATTGTAATCATCAATAAGGCGGTGATCCAGTATGTCCCGAGCAGGAACCCACCTTCTCTCCTCCGGACCGTAACCTTCCCAATCCACCAAGTACTGAAAACCGCGTCCCCTCCGTCTAGAGTCCAGAATGCGATTAATCAAATAAGTGGTCTCCCCATTAACGATACGAGGCGGGGGGGGACCAGGGCAGGCGGATTAAGACGGGATAAAGCATCGGGTTTGATGTTTTTGGAACCCGGCCGGTAAGAAAGTGTAAAATCGAAACGACCGAAAAACAATGCCCACCGAGCCTGCCTGGAGTTAAAGGAGCATTTCACCCGTAGAAACATTAATCTTTATTGAAAGTGTGTCATATTTGTAGTCGAAATGTAACATACATTTAGAATTTGGTGCCTATTTGACCGAGAAAAGGGGTGTTTGTAGTCTCACCCCCTCAACAAAGATATTGCACTTCCTTCTTTCAATGATGCAAAATGATGCTTTTTACATCATTGAAAGAAGGAAGTGCAACACTGAAATCTATATTTCTCCTGTCTCAGCGGCAACTGAGGAAATGATGCACGACCATTCAAAAACATGACTGGGGTTCTAACTATACAAAGCTTAATGCAAATGGGTGAAGTGTCCCTTTAAGTCTTTTAGCAGTTCTAATGTATTCGAGATTCTTATGGTCCGTCCATACAATGAAGGGTACACCCGACCCTTCAAGCCAGTGACGCCACTCTTCCAGTGCCAATTTGACGGCCAACAACTCCCGATTGCCAATGTCATAGTTAACTTCCGCAGGGGATAAACGATGAGAATAATACGCGCAAGGATGAACCTTTCCGTCTGAGGATGCGCGCTGGGATAACACTGCTCCTACCCCCACCTCTGACGCGTCGACCTCCACTATGAATTGACGTGAGCGATCAGGGGTGACAAGAATAGGAGCTGAAACAAAGCAGCTTTTCAGTTTGGCAAACGCAGCCTCAGCTGCGTCTGACCACCTGAACGTCAAACTAGGGGAGGTCAAAGCGGTCAGAGGTGCGGCTAGTTGGCTGAAATTGCGAATGAAACGCCGATAAAAATTGGCGAACCCCAGAAATCTCTGCAGGGCCTTGCGAGACTCTGGGGATGGCCAATCCACCACAGCCTTAACCTTCTCAGGATCCATGCGAACACCCTCAGTCGAAATGATGTGTCCTAGAAAAGAAACAGACTGTGCATGAAAAACGCATTTCTCCGCCTTGACAAACAATCCATTCTCTAGCAACCGCAGAAGCACTCGTTGTACGTGTTGCACGTGTTCCTGGAGAGACGAAGAAAAAATCAATATGTCATCCAGGTAAACATATATGAACTGATCGACCATGTCTCGCAACACGTCATTAACGAGTGCTTGGAAGACTGCTGGCGAGTTAGATAGCCCGAAAGGCATCACGCAGTACTCAAAATGGCCACGAGGGGTGTTAAAAGCAGTCTTCCATTCGTCCCCCTCCCTAATGCAGACCAAATGATAAGCGTTACGTAAGTCCAATTTAGTGAAGAGAGACGCTCCCTGCAACCTCTCAAAAGCTGAAGACATAAGCGGCAAAGGATAAGTATTCTTTACCGTTATGTTGTTCAACCCTCGGTAGTCAATACAAGGTCGCAAGGATCCGTCCTTCTTACCCACAAAAAAGAACCCCGCCCCCGCTGGAGAAGAGGAAGGGCGAATGAACCCCGTTGCTAGAGAACTGGATATATATTTCTCCATGGCCGCCGTCTCTGGAATAGACAAGGAATATAACTTGCCCTTAGGCGGAGAGGTACCTGGCAATAACTCTATCGCACAGTCATAGGGACGATGAGGAGGAAGAGAATCAGCCCGCGACTTACTGAACACCTCCTTCATGTCGTGGTACTCCGCGGGCACGTTAGTCAAATCCACTGCTTCCCCCTGAAACACAGACTCAGAAACATTAACACCAGCAGACAAAAGACAAGACAAATGACACTCCTCGCTCCAGCTAACCACAGATCCAAGTCGCCAATCAATCCTGGGGTTGTGTCTATGGAGCCAAGTGTGACCGAGAACAATGGGAGTCTGAGGAGAGTCTGTGATGAGGAATGAAATCTTCTCCGTATGATTACCAGATGTGATGAGTGAAACAGGAATGGTGGTCTGAGTGATTACTGGAAGCTTGTGTCCATCAAGTGCAAAAGGTGCAATGGGGTGTTTGAGGGAGGTGAGAGGAATCTTGATCTTACGTGCGAAGTTGAAGTCCATGAAACTACCCTCGGCCCCAGAATCCACCAAAGCGTGCTGATCCAGTGTGTGGGTGGACCACCGTAGTCTCACCGGAAGGAGTGTCGATGTTGATGAGGTCTTCCTGGCAGAGATCCCACCCGATAGTAGCCTCAGATTTACTATCGGGCTTGATCTTTTACTGGGCAGCGCTGGATGCGATGTTCTGGGCTGCCACAGTATAAGCACAGTCCAAGGGATCTCCGCCTGATCCTCTCCTCCCGGGAGAGCCGAGCTCGCCCCACCTGCATGGGTTCCAGATCTTCAGGTGGGCTGACCGCAACCTCTGGCCGCCGATGCTGAACCTCTGGACTGGTTGTGCGAGTGTTCCTCCCCCTCCGTCTGGCTGCTTGGTCTAGCCGGTTGTCAATCCGGATAGTGAGGTCGATTAAACCATTGAGTGAAGGGGGAAGTTCCACGGCTCGAATTTCCTGTTGGATGCGGTCAGCCAACCCATGCAGGAAATGATCCCACTGCGCCTCTTCGTTCCACTTACACTCCGCCGCCAGGGTGCGGAACTCGATGGAATAATCAGATACGGACCTATCCTCCTGCCGTAGGTCCGCTAGCAGCCTGGCCGCCTCCCTCCCGGCGACGGAGCGGTCGAAGACCCGTCTCATCTCCTCCGAAAGGGCGTGGAACGAAGCACAGCAGTGATCTTGATTCTCCCACACCGCCGTCCCCCAGAGGGCAGCCTTCCCCGTGAGGAGGGAGAGAACGAACGCCACCTTCATCTCCTCGGTGGTGAACGTACGGGGCTGCAAGGCGAAGTGCAGAGAACAATGAGAAAGAAATGATCGACAAAAGTTTGGCTCACCCGCATATTTCTCAGGAATGGGGAGGCGTGGCTCGGACTGGGGAGAACCCCCAGTGGCGATCGGCGGTGTGGGGGGCGTGGGGGGCGCAGTGGGCGGCGGTGGATAATGTTGTTGAGCCTGGAGAGCGAGCTCGGACACCTTCGTCACCATCGCTTGGAAAGCTCGACCCATCTCATCTATCGCCTTTTCTTGACGGTCCATACGACCCGCGGTGCGTTGTAAAAATTCTTCCAGATGAGATGGGGAGCGATCGCCTGCTGCTTCCATGATGGTCAGATCCTTCTGTAACGACACAATAATGTGGAGGAAGCAAGCGCAGGCGATCAACACAGATTTATTAAGAATAATGGTAAATACAGTGAAACAACAGAATGAGTGACTGAGTCCAGGATGTTGGCAATGGTGATCGAAGGTCTACGGTGGCGTGAAGAGTGTTGAATCGTGAAGTCGGTGAAGAGTGTGATGATGGCCAATGGATGAAACCAGGAAACAACCAAACACTCACACGGGGACGACAACACGAACACAGATCCAAACACGGCGACGAGAGACGATAATCCAAGTGGTGTGCAGCAACATGAAATGAGGATCTGACAACAAGAAGAGAACTGGGTGAGTATAAGTAGCAGATGGGTGATGAGGATCAGCTGGAGCGAGTAATCACTACACAGGTGACAACACTTAATCAAACGAGCACATGGACACAACGTGAGTACAAACACAAACACAAAACATGACACAGAGGAAACATAGGATTTCCTACCGTGACAGAAGCATCATTCCGGCCAAATTGAAAAATAAAATAAAATTGATGATTTGACATTTCATTTTCCATATAATCTTGAGTCAAGACTGACAATATTAATATAAAAAGGCAAGCTTGAAAAGGAATCTGTAAATACATTTTTTAAAAGGCTTTTTATTCATGCCCAAGCAATAATAGGGACAAAATTAAAATAAAGTTCAGTTTTAATTTTATGTTCTCTTTTATTTATTGGTTTTCATTTTCGTTTTCATTTTCGTTTTCAACTTGTATGCAAATTCTATGTTAATCAGTGGGTGGAGTTTACTTGCTCATAAAAAGGGGATTGGCTGAAGCAGTGTTGCCAAGTCAGCGACTGTTTTGCCAACTTAGCGACTTTATTGCTACATCTAGCGACTTTTAGACCCATTTAGACAAACTTACCAACTGTTTGGATTAATCCTAGCTTAATCAGAGCTGTACAGATAAGCTACTGTGTCGCATGTACCGGCCCACGAGTGCTGGGTGGCGCTGTCCCGGAGAAATGTGCGTCTGGCGCAGTGGCGAAGCCAGAAATGTTCAAGTGGGTGGGCCTTTATAAAACAGGGTGGGCAAAGCATAGAATGTACATAATCTGGGGGCGTGCACAACAAAGTTTGTATGCCTGTGGCCGGCGTATGTTTTTTTCCCCAATGGAAGTGGCGTTTTTCAAAACAGCCAGCAGGGCGGGACAAATATCACAACAACCAACCGACTCACAGCTCAAGTATCACAGCAACCAAAGCCACGGGCTGAAAAAACAGCTGGCATTCGGCGTTTTCAGCCGCGTTTAAAAGCGTTGGTGTGCACGCTACCTAATCAAAGTTACCTTGATGCCATGCAGGCAGCACAATGTTTCAAGGGGAAAATTATAAAACCACTTACAAATAACCAACCAGCTTGTCTACAGTATATGGGCAGGTGGGGCTATGCCTGTTTTATACAGTCTATGGGCAGTGCCCCACCAAATTATTAATCCACTTGAAAACACAACTCAGTAGAATAAGTAACGGAATTAGTTTTTACGGTATTTACGTTACGTGAACATAGTTCCGAACAATGATATGTCTCGTCAGCAAAATGCATGACGTGAAAGCGTCATAGGCTATGACAGATTCAACAGGTAGGTAGTGATTTGATTTTACTAAAGAACTTGTTTGAGAGATTGTTATTTAATGAGAACATGGCCATCAAACAACATGGCGCATTCCAAATTTCATGTGTTGTCATTTAAGTGTAAATTTTATTCCAACAACAGTAAATCATACAGCCTATATACACGACAGAGTCTGCCCCCTTAAATAGTTGACTGGAGTAATACTCCTGACTATAAACTGTAGTAATGACACCACTATAAACAAACATTACGAAAATGTCTGAACTCACCTTTACATGTCCTAATGTAGTCTGATACAGGGCTTCTGGTTAAAGATGGAGAAAGTCTCGATCATAATAACAAAGTCCAATATCTTTGATCATAATATGTCCCTTCGCGCAAAGAAAAGCAGAAATAAAGTTCTCAGACGAGCATTTATCATCGATGAGCGTAACGTTATATGTTTTTTATACAGTATGTGGTGAAGAACAGTCTTTGACACAGCATGACGTCATTATCAAAGTAATACGTGCTCGTTTCATTTTGTTGACGTTTGAAAAGATGTCCTCAGTAATCCAACTTTCCATGAGTGATGTATAGTCTCTGTCTCCAAAAGTAAACAGATAACAGCAGATGTCATCGTGGAAAGGCTGTTAAACTTGATGATTTGCGACTCGCTATTTTTAAATTCAGTTCAATCGCACGTAGGCGGAACTAACAATGACTGACGAATCATATTCAACGTTTCATGTTGACAAGCGTGTGCACCAATAGGGTAAAATAAAACTGCGAAACTGCCTGAACATGCAAACTTGCACTTATATTTTATATTTTAATTATATTTATAATTGTATTACATATATTAAATTATAGTGTGATAAGACGTCTATTCGTAGTACTATTATTTATCTTTGTTAAATTATTTACACATTTGTCTGGAAAATGGCCCTCTGATTGGATGGGCCACAACTCAAAGTGGGCGGGCCCAGGCCCGGCCAGGCCCACCCGTAGCTTCGCCACTGGTCTGGCGTCTCTGTAGGCTACATGGAGCTGGGCAGCAACATTTAGACTGTACAAGCTGATGCGTGGATGAGATTCGCGAACATTGTTTACATGTCAAAGGAGGAACAAACAATAAAAAGGGGTTGGTCCACTGGCGTATTTTCACACATCTGATCCGGTGAGGCGTCAGTCATTCTCATTAAATGCATACACATAGCACAGTGTGATTATCGTGCAATACATATGCCAAATTCCGGAAAGTATTGGCATATCATATGCTCGCAAAATTGGAATTTGGAAACTGCGTGTTATTTTGTATGCATTTCATGAGAATGGTACGGTGGCCCTGAAGTGCAAACCACAACAACAAATTACTAAACAACAACAACTAAAAAAACTTCACAACAAATTAAAAAACACTGCAACAAATTAAAAAACAACAACAAATTAAAAAAAACACTACAGCAAATTAAAAACCACTACAACAAATTTAAAAAACACTACAACAAAATAAAAAACAAATACAAAATAAAAAACACAACAGCTAATTAAAAAACACAACTACAAATAAAAAAACACTAAAACAAAATAAAAAACCATAACAAAATAAAAAACACAACAGCAAGTTAAAAAAACACTACAACAAATAAAAAATTTGGGACATATTTTGCGATTTTATTTTTTATTTGATAATTTAATTAATTATTTTATAATTTAATTAATTAATTTAAAAAAGTCAAAAAATACCTTCCATACTTACAATGTCATTTTTGTGTCCATATGTAATTAGAAATACATTTAAAAATAAACAAAAAGACAATAAGGTTGTCAAGATTGAACTGATAGCCATTGAACATTACTGGAGTTATAATAACCATATTGTCATATCATGGTATTTTCAGGTAAGACAGCTCAAACATTCATTTTAAACTAACGTTAGCGTTGCAAGAGAAACATTAGAAAAACTTAAACGTGAACTTAATGTTATACAAATAGCAACAACAAACTTACCACCAAGAATAAGTCTTTCTATGCGCTGTATCTTCATTTGTTCCTGTCTACTTGGGATCTGGTTGGTCATATTTATGTCGCTGTGCTAAAAAAAATGAAAGGTTTTAATGATTTCTGAAATGCTTAAGAGAAATGCCTAACATTAGTCAGAAAATAAAGATGTTCCAATTACCACACGCAACACAGACATAACGTTACATAAAGAAGCTGGGTTAAAATAAGGACAACTGTAATGTTTTACTTATTTAATAGTTAACTAAATAAAGAAATGTGAAAATCTGTCATCACTTACCCTCGTGTTGTCTCGTTCATCTCCAAACAAAAAGTGAAATACTTTTTCCCTCGATGTCAGATCCACTAAAACTGCTCACATTTTAAATCGAGTTGTTTTATCTTAGTCCTCTGGTGAAATATGATCGCCGATTAATTAAATAAATACGTATAATGCAGAGTCGCAATCTAATTTAACAGTTTATACGTTTAATACAAGCAACCGCATGCACCTCGTGAACTGAACTGAACAATAACAGGGGCACGTTCAATCTCACACCGGTGCGCAACGTTTTGCTACGGTTTCCGGGTTGAACGACATGTTTCCTGGAAACGGTGTGCAACGGAATGCAACAGGTTTTAGAAGCGTTTTCTCTTGTTTCTCTTGAATCAGCGGCAAGATGTATAAAACCACGCGGTAGTAAAGAGACAGCTCGCTCAATGGGTTCAAGTTAGAATGTTGTCTTTCATTCTGGACAGCAAGCTCAGTGACTGTAACATCGAGGGTATTTTACAGTATTAAACACACATTTATAACAATTTCATCAGGCTTTAGAAATATTTAAAAAAAGAACACAAAGCATGGCCTCTCAGCTACCGTAGTTGCAACTCTTGCGTCATCACAACAGGGTGTTCAATGCTTCACCGTTTCCGTTTAATAAACGTTGTGCAACGTTTTGTCGGGGCTGAACGCAGCCCAGCTTTCAAATAGCGCCGTGACATGTTACTATGACAACAACCAATCAGGTTTAGTCACGTGTGTCACGTGTGTTGTTTGAAAATAAACACTAGCAAACGTAAGATTTTAAGCAAATCTTTGAAAAAATAGTTTATTATGCAATCGGAATGATATAATGTTGAAATGCTTGAGGAAATGTCAATGTTAGCTTATTACAATTAATGAATCATGTTTTGAAAAAAAGTATGTTTTATCCAAATATACTAAAACTTCACTAGAAGTACATTTGTGTTTAGAATATTTCTTAAAAGTGTAATTATGCATATATTTATTACCAGCATACTTCTAGTACACTTAATATAAATACATTAAAAATATTCTTAAGTTTAGCATATTTCTTAAAAATGTAATAAAGCATATATTTATTACCAATGTACTTCTAGTACACTTAATACAAATACATTAAAAATATTCTTAAGTTTAGCATATTTCTTTAAAATGTAATTTAGTATATATTTATTACCAATGTACTTCTAGTACACTTAATATAAATACATTAAAAAAATTCTTACATTTAGCATATTTCTTAAAAATGTAATTAAGTATATATTTATTACCAATGTACTTCTAGTACACTTAATATAAATACATTAAAAATATTCTTAAGTTTAGCATATTTCTTAAAAATGTAATTAAGTATATATTTATTACTTCTAGTATACATTTAAAAATACGTTTAAATGCAATTTAACTTATTTTTAATACACTTCAAATAAGTATGTTGGAAATACAAATGTATCATAAACATACTATTTGTATCTTAAGTATATTTTTAATACATTAAATACTACGTCTTTTGACCTGGGATAGCTTTTTAAATACTTGTATATATTCAGAGTTTATTCTTAACGAGCACATTTTCTAATGATTTCTCAAACATTTTGATTTTTGAGATGCAAGTAAAGTTATTTTCAGTCCTATTCAGCTATCAGAGGCAGTTCTTTATAGACAAAAGTATTTATTGATTGACACAGTATTGAAATACTGTGTCAATACCCTTCCTAGTTTCCACCTCGAGGAGGTCCCAAAGCCACCCCAATGACCAGACACACAAGAGTAAGTATAATTAAAAATGAAACTTTATTTAAATTATTTAAAACTGGGTTTTCGTCTTGTCCTCCAGGTGGACTATGCCAGGGGGGAAGGGGAAAGGCCAGACGCCAGAGATCCACCGCGTTACTACAAGGCGGGGGGGGGGGGGGGACGTCAAGGGAGACAAAGCTCCTATGTCTTGTTGACTTGATCCCGTGGCGCCCTCCTCTTCCTCCTGGAGGCAAGTTAAAAGAAAGGACACTGTTAGGTATAGGTTTCGGTAAGGCAGCTACCTGTGCTGAAATTCTGTTGGGTATTCTGTTCTGGGTGTTCAATGCTTGGTTTGTCTCTTCGCAGAATGTCGCTGACCTTCCCGTCCTAGATGCTGCACCCGGGTGAGTATCTCCAGCGTTTCCAAGCGTCTCTTCCTCCTTCTACGATCGTATGTCTGCAATCACAAAGTGTTACAATGCGGGGGCCAAAATCCCTTTCTCTCACCTAGGTGGCTGGTGGCGAGGTTGGTACCCCACAAGGGACTGGTGTTTCTCTCCTCGGGGTGTCTCGGACGACGGATAAGGTAAGTACTCACAGGTGACTGGACTCGTGCTCTCTCCTTCTGCAGACTGTAATGGTAACCCAGAGAATTATGCACAGGCTCTGTTATTTCACTCACTTGGGCCGCTGAACAAGGTAAGTGTTCCACAGGTAACTGAACTCGGTTTCTCTCCTTCTGCAGGCTTTAGCTGTAACACAGAGGATTTACGTACAGACACCAATGTTTCTCTCACTTGAGCTGGTGAACAAGGTAAGTGTTCCACAGGTAACTGGACTCGGTTTCTCTCCTTCTGCAGGCTTTAGCTGTAACATAGAGGATTTACGTACAGACACCAATGTTTCTCTCACTTGAGCTGGTGAACAAGGTAAGTGTTCCACAGATAACTGGACTCGGTTTCTCTCCTTCTGCAGGCTTTAGCTGTAACACAGAGGATTTACGTACAGACACCAATGTTTCTCTCACTTGAGCTAGTGAACAAGGTATGTGTTCCACAGGTAACTGGACTCGGTTTCTCTCCTTCTGCAGGCTTTAGCTGTAACACAGAGGATTAACGTACAAGCTCTAATGTTTCTCTCACTTGAGCTGGTGAACAAGGTAAGTGTTCCACAGATAACTGGCTCAGTTTCTCTCCTTCTGCAGGCTTTAGCTGTAACACAGAGGATTAACGATACAGGCACTGGTGTCTCTCCCCAGTCACTCGGATGCCTGTGGCAGTGGACAGAGGTGAGTATTCAATTCAATTCAATTCAATTTGATTTATATAGCGCTTTTCACAATTTGGTAATTGTATCAAAGCAGCTTTACATAATAGATGTAGTGAAAAGCACAGAAAATCGACAGATAGCATAACATAATACACGCAGTGGTGGACGAATTACACAAATCATGTACTTGAGTAAAAGTAAAGATACCCAGGGTAAAATTTTACTCAAGTTAAAGTAGAAGTACTTGCTTAAAATTTTTACTTGAGTAAAAGTACAAAAGTATCTGCCTTAAAATGTACTTAAGTACAAAAGTACTGTGATTTATTATGTCTGTATCATATTGTCACGAAACTCAAATTATGTGAAAAAACTCTCTTGGCTCACTAATCTATTAATAGAAGGACATTAATTATTCAGACACTGATGTCTATTAAAATTATCATAAGCCTAAAACCTTAAAGCCAAACAATTCCTTTAGCACCAAATGAAATAACAGGATTTGAGAGCAGTAAGTCTCATTTCATGATTTATTTGTTAAATAATTTAACAGTTTAAGTGTAGTAAAAACTTGAATTAAGCACAGGTTCACAGGAGTTTTCTTTTACTATCTGGAGGTTGATGGAGCCTCCTCACTTTCCAGGTTTCTTTTCCTTGATGATGTTACAGTAACATACCTTTTAATGTTGGCTACCATGCTTTCTCTGCAAAAGAAAAGATTCAGACATTAAATACATATCTAGAAACCAGTCTCCCTTCCTTTGGCAAATACAATAAGCCTTACAGAATATAATTTAAGAAACATTTAATGTGCTTTAGCATGTCATATGTATATTGTAATACATAAATAAATGTATTAATATATTTGGAAGCAAAACTTTTAAAAATAATAGTTATAATATGTAGTATAAGGACCACTCCAATCCACCTGCCTGTTTAAGCAAAATACACTGCATGGCTAGTCAAAATGTCATTTATATTTTACAACAGTGTTGATAGCGATTGATTGTCATTTCACAATAACACAGCACTAACTATACGGCTAAAAATAGCTCCAGCCTGCATAGCTAACTTACTTAAAGTTCATTCATGATAACATCGTATATATTTTAACTACACAATGAAACAGTTTTCTGCAAGCTACTGTTAAGATTGCTCCTTTAAAAATATAACCAGAATAAAAATGGCTTACCTCTACGCGTTTCCTTAGATTTGAAGGAGTATTCTTGTAAAAAGAAATAGCACAGTTTCGAGGCAGGCTGAGAAGACACGAAGGACTCGTTCTTCTATTTCAAGGACTTAAAAAACTCGCGTAAATAAGGCCATTGTTGTTGTGGCGGGTCAAGTAATTTCCTCCGTTGTTTTTAAATGCAGTTTTATTCTCCAAACGATACGCTGGCTGCTGCACTCTCTTAGCTTTCGTGAACCAGCGCGGCAACCAAAACAAGTTTAAAAGCGCATGCTGTACCCTGATTGGTGGTTTGACGCATCACGTGTGCGTTTTTTTTTTTGTTTTTTTGTTTTTTTTGCAGCTTTATTTTATCCAGTTAAGTTTTTTATCCACTGATAAATAAAAAGGAACGACCGAATTTTCAAAATGTAGTAGAGTAAAAAGTAAGATATTTGACTTTAAAATGTAGTAAAGTAAAAGTAAAAGTCTCCCAAAATAAAAGTACTTGAGTAAAGTACAGATACGCCAAAAAACTACTTAAGTACAGTAACGAATTACATTTACTTCGTTACTGTCCACCACTGAATACACGATAGCACAAGCAGCTAAATTTGCTGCTGCTATAAATCAACATTATAAGCAAACGTATTACTAATGTAACGTATAGAAGTTAAGCCCAAAAAGGCTGCCTCCCCGGGTTGAAAAACCCTCTAGGAGAAAAAAACCCCGGAATTTTAGCCGGGGAAGTAAAAAAAAGTCTTAGGAGGAAAAAACCCTTGGGAGATATATATATATATATATATATATATATATATATATATATATATATATATACATTGAAACGGAAGGAGATTAAGCGGAGATTAAGCGGGTTCTGCCGGTGGTCTTTGGTCAGGCATCAGCTGGACATCACGTTGAAGAACAGCCAGTAGATCAGAGGTGTGCCGACTTTCACATTTACCGGAACTGGATCTGGATCTGTTTGTCTTATTGTCCTCGTGATCGAGGACGAGACAGGGAGAGAGAAACAAAATCTTATTAGCGTAGGGGCCGTTCACATAAAAAGCAGGTGTCACACAGTAATGTGGTTCTAGTCAGCCCGGTTCTGGGCAGGCTAACTATTGCTGGTTAAGTGTATTACATATAGTTGATGATTTTAGAAACAGAAACAGAACTCGTTTGACTAAGGCCAGAGGCCCCACTGCCGTCGTTAATACTAACGTACAGTGGCAAGCTGTTCTGTATGACATACTATTTTTAAGGCCATGGGAAAAGGCCAAAATTGCAAACCGACCATATTTGGCAATTAAGACTCAATCGACAACCAATGCAAAGTTTCAGCATATTACTAAAGATTATTAATGACATTTACAGAGTATATACAGGTAAGCAGCTTCAAACAGTATTCTAAACACTTGGCACGATCTTCACCCGACTACGGGCCATTCCCATTTGCTACTGCTCGGGGCGGTGGACTACAACAACGTTTACTGAACTGAACTGAATTTTGGTACTCACAGACTTTCGTGTGGCAAGATGTCTAACTCCAGTGCTTCGGGACTCACTACCGTGGTGCCGAGCCGAACACTGCCCTTCTCTCTCCTCTGATCACAGCCGTAGAGATATAGACAGGGGCGCCCTTTTGAAGAGGTTCCGCGACAGGTAGGTCACGCTACACAATAACACAATTTCTTCGTGTAGAATACAGCACTTATTTGGTTCTACTCACGGTTGGTCTGTTTTCACCGCTGTACTTCACCACCGCCTCCACCGAGCCAAAGCAACTCCTGGGGGTCTACTACAGGTACTACACCCGGGTCTCCATCCAAGCGTCTCTGAACAACAGTTGAATATAAGTCCTTCGGCTCTTCCACGGCCTTTGCGTTCCCTTCGACTGTTATAGGAGGGCATGGCTACTGACGGTTGAAACACAGCATCTCACAGCAATGACTCATAGTGCACACTCACAGCAAGACACAGACTCACCCACAGCAATGACTCATAGTGCACACTCACAGCAAGACACAGACTCACCCACAGCACGCCTCACACTTCACGTGAAAAAGATAGGGTCAGAACCCCGCTCTCGTAGACCTGTCTCGGGCTCGTTGGGTGTTGTTAACAGTAGAAGGCCAAAAAGTAAAACGTCGCTGTTGCGACCACTTGTGTCCCCCTGTATTTCCATTTCCCGGCTCGCCTACCACTCTGCTCCGTGATAGGGCCGCTATCCTAGAAATGACAACTCACAGCTACGTTTAGACAAGATATCCTCCACAAAATCGCTCAATATAATCCTCAATGTACTCACAACAATACTGATCCGTTGTTATATCTCCTTTGTCCTCCTCAGAAGATGATGGCACCGCTGCTCGTCTACAGTCCGTGACTAGAAGACGCCTTCACCCACACTTCCGGTAGGCCATTCTCTCACAGTAGCTTAAACACATCAAGAGTGCATGTAGATTTCGTCATTTGAACATCACCTCAATCAATATACTCAGCCCAGCGATTTATTTCTCTCTCCCTCTTCATCCAACAGGCACAACCTTTGTCATTTCCAAACATGACTTTATCCAGGCCTTCCTCTGTGCATCGAAACGGTGAGTCGATGTGCGCCAACAACAACAACAACAGCTGCCGCCTTCTCAACTCCTCCACTTGCGTTTTTGGACTCCTCTTTATAATCCTTTCTCTCCTAGGATTGTCCAATCCCCAATCGCCGCGTTTATCTTCCTCACCTGCGTCTAATCTGGCTTGATTTGCCTCTCGGAGTCTCACCGGAAGTTCCGGTGTTTCCGCTCACCCGTCCGGGTAGGAACCCATACGGGCGGAACCAATCTTCCGTACTTTTGGTTCCGCCCCGTGCAATCGTCACTATGTGACACATACCTGTATTTTAAAATAAGATTATTTTACATAAATCTAAAACTAGGACTCGGGGCGGGGTTTTCTGAAGCGCTGGGGCGCTATTGGCTTGACAATGCAAACGCATCTTATTTTGGCTACGCAGCTGGTGGTCGGAGGCTATTGGCTCCGTGAGGCCCGTTTGAAGCCCTGGCTCGCACAGGCCCTGATTTGAGTTTGCAAGCGCGGGTGGGAAGGCGGGGCTATGAAATGAGGCTCCTGATGACTCATTGTTTTCTCTATTCTGATTGGTTCAATATAACGCCAGGAGTTCTCTCAGTATCGTCCACGAGGCTGCAGGAATACTACTATAATGACTTAAAAAATGCTTTGTTGTTCTTTTCCTTTTTTTTTCTATTTTATTTGAAGCTACTTTGGTATGATAAACAATTGTTAAAAACGCTACATAACTAAAATTCCCTTTTATATATTTTATATATATATTCTTATATTTATATATATTACATTATTACATATTACAAAACACCTGCTTAAAATTCTGAATCAACACATGTCCACCAGCTTAAAGGTTTATGTATTAAGTACATAAACTAGGATGGAGTATTTGGTGCTACATTGAGTCATTTCTTATAAAGTAATGTTATATATAGTAGGCTACTCCATTCCATGCCATATTATTATGGTCTAGGATGGAGTACATGGATGTATTTATTAATTTTAGTTATGTAGCGTTTTTAACAATTATTCATCATACCAAAGCAACTTCAAATAAAAAAGAAACAAAGAAAACAAAGAAAGAACAACAAAGCATGGTAGCTAGCATCCACACGGTGGAGGCTGAAGCTAGCATTTTCCGATCTAATGGCGGATTCATCTGATATATGCTTTTCTGACCTATCCTCACCTGAGCGGGAAGCTGAGGAGGAGTTGTTTCCCGGTTTTAGCAGATCCAAGGCGAGGTACAGCGCCCACTTCACCCTGCCTTCCGACGTCCACAAGCGAGCAACAAACATGCATTCCACGCGATGCAGCTTCACGGACCGTGAACGACATGAAAACGATCGGGAAGCTGTGAAGGAACCGCTGCCCGGCCTTCGCAGATTCGGCAAGCCAAACATCACCCTAGCCCCAGACGTTCGCAGGCGACCGAGGGGTGTCACAACCGAACACCCCACGCGATGCAGCTCCGGGGACCGCGTTCGGGTAAACGAAGACGCCATCGCCCAGCATGAAAGCGGTAAGACTCCGCTTGTTATTGTAACATGTACTACTTGCCACATGTATAGTTTAGCTTCTGCTGTTAGCATAGAGGGGTTTACATGCACTAAGTGTATTGAAGTATTAAGGTTAACTGAGAAGGTTGCTGAACTAGAATCGCGCATCCGAACGCTAGTTGAGGATAGCAAAACCGCTAATGTTACTGTCGCAAATAATCTATCGAGCGAAAAGACTAATGGCTCGGTTCCGACATCAGATGCTAATATAAATATTACAAATACTGTATCGAGCGCGCATAGTGTTTATCAAAATACACATGGCTCGGTTCCGTCATCAGAGTCAAGTCGGCGGTCAAACTGGGTGACTGTTAGGCGGCATAGTCATATAAGGCGTCCTTCTAAGACCCATAACGTAACGACAATTTCTAACAGATTCGATCCCTTAAGGAGTATACCAGCTGAAACACCTTTTAAAAGTGCCCTGGTCATTGGAGATTCTATACTCAGGAACACTAACATTGAGGCTCCAAACACCATAGTCGACTGTATACCGGGAGCCAGAACGTCTGACATTAGATCCAAACTTAAAGTGCTGGCTAATGCTAAGCGGAAGTTTTCTAAGATTGTTATTCACGCCGGCACGAATGACACTAGGCTCCGCCAGTCGGAAATCACCAAAGATAATATTAAGGAGATGTGTGAAATTGCAAAAACAATGTCAGACAATGTAATATGCTCTGGTCCCCTCCCCGCCTACCGGGGAGATGAAACACATAGTAGATTAGTGTCTCTCAATGGATGGATGTTAAAGTGGTGCCCTCAGCATAATGTAGGGTTTATAGACAATTGGAAGCATTTCTGGGAAAGACCATTTCTCCTAACCCGAGATGGCCTTCATCCGTCATCGGAAGGAAGTGCTATACTCACTAAAAATCTGATCAATAGTCTTAATTCTGATATAGTATGACTATCCAGGGCCCAGGTCAGGAAACAGACGGATCGGCTTAACCGTCCATCTGTTAGCTGCCGTGATATGTCAAGACCACTTATATCCCAGCACTTCGAGTCAATCTTACCGAAATATCAGCACATTTCAACTGTATCTGTTCCCCGAACAAATAAATACAGGGCACCGCTTGTTACATCTGGTACAAATCTGATTCAAATAAAATTAGAAAACAATACATTAACAGATGAATCTCGAATCTTAAAATTCGGCCTTCTTAACATTAGATCGCTTACCAATAAAGAACCTATTGTCAATGAAATAATTACAGACCAAAACTTAGATGTACTCTGTTTAACAGAAACCTGGCTTAAAGCAGACGACTACATTAGTTTAAATGAATCCACCCCACAAGACTATTATTATAAACACGAACCTCGATTAAAGGGGAGAGGGGGTGGTGTAGCTACAATATACAACACAATGTTTAAAGTAAACCAAAAATCTGAGCTAAAATTTAAATCATTTGAAGTAATGTTGTTAAATATGGAAATAACTGATCGTAACCACAAACAGCTTTCTTTTGCTTTAGCGACAATCTATAGACCACCGGGCCACCATGCAGATTTCCTTAATGAAATAGCAGATTTCCTATCTGAGCTTGTAGTCACTGTAGATAAAGCTCTTATTGTTGGTGATTTTAATGTCCATGTGGACAACCCAAAAGACGCATTAGGACGTGCGTTTATAGATGTTCTAAATTCTCTCAATATTAGACAAAACGTGACAGGGCCAACGCATACTCGTAATCACACATTAGACTTAATTCTGTCACTCGGACTCAATATTAATGACGTCGAAATATCACCTCAGAGTGATGCAGTTTCTGACCATTACCTTGTGTCATACACTGTACTTCTAGATAGGATCACTCAATCTACAACATGCTACCGACTAGCCAGAACAATAATTTCCACCACTAAAGATAGCTTTATTAGCACTCTTCCAGACCTGTCCCAAATGAAACATGTAGCAGATAACTGTGACGATCTAGATATTGAAATAGAAAACCTAAACAATGTCTGTTCTAACACATTGGATGCCGTTGCTCCCATTCGAAAAAAGAGATTCAAAGAAAAACCGCCAGCCCCATGGTATGACCATCACACAGCAGCCCTTAAAAAGGCAGCTAGAAAAATGGAAAGAAATTATAGAAGCACAAAGTTAGAAGTATGGCGCGCAGCATGGAAACAGAGTGTTAAACACTACAGACAGGCTATTAAAACCGCCAGATCTACATATCTTAGCAAGCTTATAAATGAGAATCATAATAACCCTCGTTTCCTCTTTAGCACAGTTGCGAAACTGACTAGAAACAAAGAACAAACAGAAACCAATAGTAAACTTCAACACAATAGTAACGACTTCATGAACTTCTTTTCTAACAAAATTTCGGCTATTAGGGAAAACATCGTAGCTACCCAGGCAGCCACCACTCTACCCATTAGTTCACTTAACACTAGACTACCATACGAACATCTTGATTCATTTAAACCTACTACAATAGATGAGCTCTCTAAACTAGTCACATCATCCAAATCATCGTCCTGTATATTAGACCCCGTTCCCACAAAACTACTTAAAGAAGTATTCCCTGTAGTGTCAACCCCGGTTCTAAATATCTTTAACTCATCGCTAGAAATAGGATACGTTCCAACAGCTTTCAAACTAGCAGTTATTAAACCGCTGATTAAAAAACCACAGCTTGACCAAGGAGAACTTAATAACTTTAGACCAATCTCAAATCTCCCTTTTCTTTCAAAAATATTAGAAAAGGTAGTGGCAAGCCAGTTACGCACATTCTTGACAAATAATAGTACATATGAAAAGTTCCAATCAGGATTCAGGCCCCACCATAGCACAGAGACAGCGTTGCTTAGAGTTACAAATGACCTCCTATTAACATCCGATCGTGGTGAAATCTCAATTCTTATATTACTAGACCTTAGTGCAGCATTTGACACAATAGACCACAGAATCCTACTCAATAGACTAGAAAACTATGTTGGTATCAGTGGTCAGGCGCTAGCCTGGTTTAGGTCATATCTAACCAATCGCTATCACTTTGTTTATGTAAATGAGGAAGAGTCATATCACTCCCTGGTTAAATACGGTGTACCGCAGGGATCAGTTTTAGGTCCTATCCTGTTCTCGTTATACATGTTACCCCTAGGAGACATTATCAGGAAACACAACATAAGTTTTCACTGCTATGCGGATGATACCCAGCTTTACATCTCCTCGCATCCCAGCGAAACACACACGTTTTCTAAGCTAAAAGACTGCATTAGCGATGTTAGTGACTGGATGGCACATAACTTTCTTAAGCTCAACTCCAATAAGACAGAGGTACTTATTATTGAACCAAATCGCTACAAACATAATATGTCAGATTACAAATTGCACATAGATGGCTGTACTGTGGTGCCATCTTCCACGGTTAGGAACTTAGGTGTGATGTTCGACAGCAACTTATCCTTTGATAGTCATATCGCCAACGTCTGCCGCACAGCATTCTTCCATCTTAGAAATATCTCAAAAATACGCCATATACTGTCTACATCTGACGCAGAGAAGCTTATTCATGCTTTTATGACCTCTAGAATAGACTATTGTAACTCGCTACTCGGGGGATGCCATTCAAATCAGGTCAACAAGCTTCAGCTAGTTCAAAACGCTTCTGCAAGGGTACTTACTCGATCTAAGAAGTATGACCACATAAGCCCAATTCTGGCATCTTTACACTGGCTACCAGTTAAATATCGCATCCAATTTAAAATATCATTAATCACCTACAAAGCTTTAAATGGCTTAGCACCCTCATATCTTAGAGAATTACTATCAGAATACAATCCATCACGCACACTACGGTCGCAAAATTCTGGCCTATTGATTATCCCTAGACTATCAAAAGTGTCTAAAAGTGGAAGATCCTTTTCCTACTTAGCCCCTAAGCTCTGGAATGATTTACCAACCGATGTCCGAGAATCAGACACAGTCGATCATTTTAAATCTAGACTTAAAACTTTTCTCTTCAACAAAGCATTCGCATAATTTGTCTAGTAAAGGTTCTTAACTCGCAATAGTTATTTTCACGGAACAAAGCACTCACGGTCATAACACAGACCAACCAAATAAATAAATAAAAACCTTTTCTACATGAACACTTAAAATGAATTGCATTAAATAGTTTGCCACCGTTTGCCACTGAACCTGCATTAACGACGACAGTGGGGCTTTCGGCCTTAGTCAAACGGTTTGGCACGTATGGTCGGGTTGCGATTTTGGTGCTTTCGTGTGTCTTGTGAATAGTATGCCATACAGACCCGTTTGCCACTGAACCTGCATTAACGACGACAGTGGGGCCTCCAGCCTTAGTCAAACGGGTTGGCACGTATGGTCGGGTTGCGATTTTGGCGCTATCGTAAGTCTTATGAATAGTATGCCATACAGACCCGTTTGCCACTGAACCTGCATTAACGACGACAGTGGGGCCTCCAGCCTTAGTCAAACGGGTTGGTATGTATGGTCGGGTTGCGTTTTTCGCGCTTTCGTGTGTCTTGTGAATAGTATGCCATACATACCCGTTTGCCACTGAACCTGCATTAACGACGACAGTGGGGCCTCCAGCCTTAGTCATACGGGTTGGCACGTATGGTCGGGTTGCGATTTTGGCGCTATCGTAAGTCTTATGAATAGTATGCCATACAGACCCGTTTGCCACTGAACCTGCATTAACGACGACAGTGGGGCCTCCAGCCTTAGTCAAACGGGTTGGTATGTATGGTCGGGTTGCGTTTTTCGCGCTTTCGTGTGTCTTGTGAATAGTATGCCATACAGACCCGTTTGCCACTGAACCTGCATTAACGACGACAGTGGGGCCTCCAGCCTTAGTCAAACGGGTTGGCACGTATGGTCGGGTTGCGATTTTGGCGCTATCGTAAGTCTTATGAATAGTATGCCATACAGACCCGTTTGCCACTGAACCTGCATTAACGACGACAGTGGGGCTTCTGGCCTTAGTCAAACGGGTTAACACGTATGGTCGGGTTGCGATGTTTTTTTTTGGCGTCTTCTCCTGGTCCTGTAAATGGTATACAATATAGACCCGTTTGCCACTGAACCTGCATTAACGACGACAGTGGGGCTTTAGGCCTTAGTCAAACGGGTCGTCAGGTTTCATTTTCTCTTAAAGATCGGAAGGTGACCCTTATTTACCATATATACCCTCGCATTGGGCCCCCAATTTGCTAAATCCTCAACTGTGGATAACATAATTATGCCGCAATATTTAGTCTGTCTGGAACTAAGCTGAGTTAAACCACATCACTGTGTGACACTTCAATACATATGAACGGCTGCTACGCTAATACGATTTTGTTTTTCTCTCCCTGTCTCGTCCTCGACCCGAGGACGAGACAAACAGACCCAGTCCCGGTAGATGTGAAAGTCGGCACACCTCTGATCTACTGGCCGTCCTTCAACGTTATGCCCAGCTGATACCTGACCAACGATCACCGGCAGAACCGCTTAATCTCCGCTAAATCTCCATTTCCATTCTCCCAAGGGTTTTTCCCTCCTAGGACTTATTTTTCCTCGGATAAAAGCCCGGGGTTTTTTTTTCTCCTAGGGGGTTTTTCACCCCGGGGAGGCAGCCTTTTTGGGCTTTACCTAGCTTCCTCTTCAATACGTTGCTTTAGTAATACGTGCAATTATAATATTGAGTCATAGCCGCAGCAAATTTAACTGCTCATGCTATCATGTATTCTGTTGTGCTATCTGTCGTTTTCTGTGCTTTTCACTGCTTCTATTTATGTAAAGCTGCTTTGAAACAATTGACTTTTGTGAAAAGCGCTATATAAATAAAATTGAATTGAATTGAATTGAATTGAATTTTTAGTATAGACTAGAATGGAGTATTTGGTGCTACATTGAGTAATTTCTTATTAAGTTATGTTATAAATAGTTGGCTACTCCATTTCTTGCCATTTTTTTATGGTCTAGGATGGAGTACGTGGATGTATTCATTATTTTTAATAGAACAGTGTTGCATATAATTCCAAATTCAAACTATATTCTAGTTAATGTATTTCCTAAACAAGTTACTGTAAGATACTATCACAAAAAATCAAACAACAACAGAAGTAACAAAATCGCTACGGTTATGAATGAAGCCATATTAATGTGAGCAGTTTTACTGTAATGTATAAACAAAAGTTCTAAGTAAAAACTAGCAGCAGTCTCCTAGTAAGCAAGACAAAGCAAGGGTTGAAAAGAAAACTGGCGTTATATTGAACCAATCAGAATAAAGAAACAATGAGTCATCAGGTGCCTCATTTCATAGCCCCACCTTCCCACCCGCGCTTGCAAACTCAAATCAGTGAGAGAATCGTGACAAAACTGCAAACGCAGAGGGATCAGTAGATGTCGGGTTTTTTACAGTAATTTACAACTGGTTTATTTTACACACAGAGACAGATTCTGCGCGATTAATTCATATTTGCCGTTCATGAACGTGTGTTTTTCATTGCACACCACTGTTTGCAGACTTGCAATGCTTTTGGCAGTATTTCAGCGCAAAAAACGTCCCAAAAGTGTAATCGCGGAAAAACTGAGGTCAGATTCATACTGTACAGTTCATACTTATAGTGTTAATATGAAGTTTCGGTTTTACAAGACATGAATTACACTTACGATTAACAGTAGTATGTTGCAAAACTTGTTTTTTTATGCTTGCAACTTGATTTACACCTTTACACATGCAAATTTATTTTACGCTTGCAATGTTAAGTACATTCTTACAAATTTTATCCTGCGCATGCAAATCTTTTAGGCGCTAAATTACCTTCATAATTTTTCCACCACGAGTTTTGCTAATCCGAAAATTATTCAATCCAAGACTCAAAAAACTTAATGTAATCCGTTTAACCACTACAATATAAAAAAGGTTAGGGTTTGAGTTAAGGTTAATTAGGGGTTTATTTGATTAAAACCAGGATCAGATGATTGTTTATCCAGGATCTTAGTATTAGGGTTATCTTACTTTGTGAAATCACTGCAACCCTATATGACTGGGAGTGGGGTTTGGCCGGGGGATGGGGCTTAGCTAGGGGACCCCCTCATAAGCTTTGATATAATTCGAACACTGGTTGGGGGGGCAGCACTGTGCACCCCAAACCCAACCACTTTTGTTGTTAGCAAATCAATATTGTTTTTTTTATGTTTTTGACCTCGTGTGGTTGGACCTTTCTCAAAGTCTTATAACCATGTTGCAGATTGACATGTAACTGATAGTTACAGTACTGATCAGTGGAAGCATGCGATCTTGAGATGAAAGAAAATATGATGTTATCCTTACAAAATCACCCTTTTTTACAAGGTGTTCAGTTGAAGAATAAATAAAGGATTAAGGAGCTTACACTGTGTGCTTTTCCAGCACTTCTTATGGCAAACGGAGTTAGCTAGCTGGATGCGTTTGACCCCCAAAGTCTGGTTCGTTTGACTAGTGTGATCGCTCTGTACGCCGCCCGGGGCGTGGATTGGTTAATCGCGCCCTGGCAGGGTTGCAGAGGTGGGCTTGGACGTGGAAAGGCTCAGTGTGATAGCTAATTGCGCCAGAGCGCGTTCCAAAACCTTCTGATGCGTGCCGCGGGGTAACGTGAATTCAGGGGCATCAGTTTGTGTTGAAAAGTGGTGGGGACAAAAGATCAGATGAAAAAACATTACAGCAGGACAGGAAAAATATTGAATAACGGCGCATACAAATTGGCCATAACGTAGGCCAGTCAACAACATGAAAATACTCAGCATAAAACCCTCAATAATGTCAACTGCACATGTAACAGTCCCTGCAACACCAGCTCAACCGAACAGTGCCAAAGCACCATACTGTAGAAAACCGCGTAAAGTTAATGATTACAATGAAATTCATAACATATGTAAAAGACAACACCATAAGCATACAACGCAACCAATGTGACCCTGGACTGGACCACAAAAGCTTAAGTCTTAAGCCGTTTAGGCATCACTAGATTTTTCAGAACATTTTAACCAAATGCTAGTGGTGGGGACAAAATCAGCCATTTCAAAAAGTGGTGGGGACATGTCCCCAGCGTCCCCAGTGTAAATGACACCTATGCGTGAATGTCCGAGCTGCACACGTGACAGATCAACTAAGCAATATGATTACATGTGAGAGGGATTGTCACACGGCCCTTGTTTCTATAATGCATTAACTTTACACCAGCTGAAATGAAAATTTAAATGTGCCACGCAGATTTGAAGAAGTGTTGTGTGGAACGGCTATTAGTAACACCGCCAGAAAGAGCTGACACACAGCCATGGTCAACGCGTAAAGAACCAGACAAATTTTCCTTTAAATGAGAGAAAAGAATCTGTAAATATGGTAATGAATATATGAAGAGTTTAAACGCGATAAACGGCATTTAAAAACAAATTAGTTACCACCAAAATCAGTATTGTATCAGGTCAGTATTAAAAAGTAAATTCTTAATTTTACGCAAAATCCAATATCTGCCGTGTTATTCTGTCATCTTTTCTCCCTTTATTCCCAAAACAGGATAAATGCCACTCCTCCTTCTTTGCAGAATGCAATAAATCCGCCCAACAAATCACAGTGCACCATTCCACACATTGTAAACAATATTGGCGGCGCTTTGAATACACACAGAATCCTAGTTTTTTCTCATCTACTTTGTACTTCATGATCAACACACAAACAAAAACAAAATAATACTTGGATGGCATTGATGCTCTAACCCATTCTCACAAGATGCGTACAAATGAAATGCAGTGTGATTATCGTGCAATAGATACGCCAAATTCCGCTTTTGCTTGCATACGCCAGTCCTTCCAATTTACTTATATGGAAAATCGTTTCGTGTCGTTTTATTTATTGGTTTCTTATTTGTTTTCAGTTTTTTAACCATGTTCGCTTGGGTTTAGGATTAGATTTTAGATTTGTTTAAAGGACAAGTTTGGTATTTTACACTTTAAGCCCTGTTTTTAGATTGTTTATGATGAAATAGAACGGTTTTGACTGAAATTTCGACATATGATGCTGCCCCCAGTGTTGCCAGATTGGGCGGGTTCCCGCCCAATTGGGCGGTTTTGAATTTGATTGATTTTATAGGCTAATTATTTAACAAAAAACCCAAGTGTGCATGTATTTCATCTGAGGTTACTAATCACACGCCTACTGCATGTGTTTGTGTGGACGCCACGCCGATGACGAGTCCGCGTTTAGCCAATCACAAGTGATAGCAGCCAGCCAGCTCTCTCAGTCTCAGCGGGAAATCAAGATGTGGAAATGGGAAAATGTAGGAGTGGGAGAGTGACCCTGGCCTGAAGCAATGGATAATGCCTTTTAAAATCGGAAAATAGCACTGCAAATTCTGCAACACGGACTCCGGATTGCAACGTATACGTTGCTTGTCACACATCGGCCGTGTCTCAATGCGAATGCTGCAGCCTCCGAAGGTCGCATTTACATCATCAAAACTGTCTTGTTTCAGAATATGAACAATTATGAATTTGACTTTTATTCTTAGTTAATAGTAAATTGTTGTAATATTCTTATAACTTGCGAATGTAATGGCTAGTTAACTAAAGAAAACCAGGCTTGATGACGTATGCACCCTGCATATGCGACCTCCGCAGCATTTTAGGTGAACAAAACAAAATGTTCGGCTGTCATCAATTCTGGCACCATGAACTTCAGCCAGACTGTACATAGTTCTGAAAAGTTCAGATGTTAATAGTGTTCTTCAGCATCCTTGCAAGTTCAACCAACAGCCTATTATTGTTCTGCATTTACGGCATAAGGTAAGGCTATTTACAATCTCTCTCTCTCACACACACACCTATTTATCAGGAGTAAAAATACATTATTAATAATAATATAAATAGATAAAAATCAGACATTGTTGAAATTGTTATTAACGAATTGGGTATTTGAATCATAAAACCACTTAAATATATGCTGTAAAAGTACATTGTGCGTGTGGTCGAGGGGGCATAATGTAGCTGTTGTGAACAAGTTATGTCATGTTAGTGTGTGGTTTTGTTCTGGTGTCGCTAGCTATAGAATGGTGCATTAATTGTGGAAGTAAAAATAACTAAATGCTGATCAAATTAAACCAAAATGTTGATCTAAATATTTTGGGCGTTTTTTTGTGCGTTTGGGCGGGTTTTGGAACAGTTTTGGGCTGGAAACCATCAACTCTATCTGGCAACACTGGCTGCCCCCAGAATTTTCGGGTGTTTGCTGTTTCACCTCCCACCTCTACAATGGCTCTATAGGTGCACTGGAACAATCCTTCCTAAAATGCATTAAACTTTAATTTACAAAGACGTGAAACTCACCGAGTGGTCAGGGGTGTTCACTGATGCTCACACAAAAATCGATGCAAAAGACGCATTCCAACAGGTTTTATAGTAGTTTTTGCCGACTCCGTTGACTTGTATTAGATGTGCTGTGAGGTACGGTATTACTCCGCGCCGGGAACCTTCTTTGTATTCTTGCAATTGGCAAAGGCAGATTATCGCCACCCACTGGGCTGGAGTGTCTATTATTCAAGCTCAGAACAGAAGAATGTACGGGTGTGAGGCGTTTGGGAAAATAGGTCCACAAGTTTACAACGAACGGTAAAACACCTGTTGGAACGCATCTTTAGCAGCGATTTTTGTGTGAGCATATCAGTAAAAAAAACCCTGACCACTCGGTGAGTTTCACGTCTTTGTAAACGAAAGTTTAATGCATTTTAGGAAGGATTGTTTCAGTGCACCTATACAGCCATTATAGAGGTGGGAGGTGAAACAGCAAACACCCGAAAATTCTTGGGGCAGCTGCATGTCGAACTTTCAGTCAAAACCGTTCTATTTCATCATAAACAATCTGAAAACAGGGCTTTAAGTGTAAAATACCGAACTTTTCCTTTAAGCAGGTTATTTAATATACAGGTTTGTATATGTTTTTGTCTATATATAAGCCATGGTCGCTTGGAGTTGGGGTTAGAGATGGGGTTTGGGTTAGGATGTCATTTTTATATAACAAAAAGTTGTTCTAACCGTAAACTCAAGGGAAAATGGTAGGGATGCTCCGATCGATCGGCCGCCGGTCGTAATCGACCGATAACGGCATTAAATGATGCGATCGGCACTCGCTAAATTTGCCGATCTCATGAGCCGATCTTTCTGTTTACTTTTGTCATCATAGCGTTCCTGATGCGGCTGCAATTAGAGACCATTTTAGACAGTGCGAGCATTTTGTAACCCGTTGCTCATGTGCGACGTGCAGATTTGGATCTCTCTCTCTGCCTTTACAGAGATATGCGTATTTATGAGGACGCGCTCTCCGGTCCTCAGCGCGATGCGTCTTAACATCCCTATCAAAGTGTATACAACACATATCTATCGCGGACAATTGCATCCTCATGCCGAAAGTTTATTACTTGCATGTGTTTCAAAGTTTTGAAGGTTTAAACTTCCATTTTCCTCACAGCTGCTCTTGTTTACTGACACCCGCCTCACGCATACACAGCAGCCGGTCATCAGTGCATGTGAAGAGAATGATCTCTCTCCCACGTCTTAAAGCTACAGTATCCTAATTCATCTCTCAATAAAATTACTCTCTGCTCATCAGTGAAAAACTGTTGTACTTCATACGAATGCGTGTTTATTTAATTCATACAGTAAAGACTGTGAAGTGTTTTATTTTAATTACTTTTAACAGACATAAACCTTTTTAAAGGCATATTACATTTCTCTTTGCAAGAAGAAATATTTGTTGTGGTTATTTATTTGATTCTCTATTAAAACAATAATATACCTAATTTATAGTTAGTTTCATTTCTACAAATGGTGTAAACTCTGCTAGATTATAGATAAAAGATTCCCATTCCACTGCCATTCTGTGATCGGCACTGATTGGGGATCGGCAGATCATGATCTTGGTGATCAGTAATTGGTGATCGGCCCCAAAAATGCTGATCGGAGCATATCTAGAAAATGGTAAAAAAACAGAAAACAAATGAGAAACCAATAAATAAAACGACACAAAACGATTTGCCATATAAATGAACGGGAAGGACTGGCGTACCATATGCACGCAAAAGCGGAATTTGGCGTATCTATTGCACGATAATCACACTGCGTTTCATTTGTACATTTTTTGGTGAGAATGGGCTCGATAAACCTGTGGTGGTTTTCTGTGCTGGGGAAGAAACGTAAGCAATAAAAATCGAATAATATTACGTGAGAGGCACTCAGGTGAAGGAAAAATAACGGCTGTTGTTTCTCACACGACCACATCAAGCTTCTGTCATGCTAAAACACTGACCCCAGGTGATCGTATAAAAAACTTTTCATTATTTTACTCAAAGTCAACAAAAATCGAGCAGGACCAAATATTTTTAATTTATTTTTTTATTTTTTATATGGCTTTGAGACCCATTTTTGTACCATATTTGTGTAAAGTTCATTGAAAACTATAGGTATTTTAGTACATATTATACATTATGTAAACAAGCCTGTATTGAATTTGAGCTCTGGCTAAGTTTGACACTGCAGTATGAATTCTGCTGCGTCTACTAAAGACAAACAGAAAGATGGATTGCCTGCAGAGAGTCGGGAGCCCTGGTACAGAATAGGCCTGCACAGTGTTCATACGTGCTTGGAGTTTAGTTGAATTTAGTTAGAATTTAAGCAGTGGCGGCTCGTGACTGTTCGTCCAAATGTGTGTTGCTTGTGTTTTTCAAAATATGTTTTTGTTGCATCCTGTAAACCATGTGCATCATGTGTTTTGTCAAAATAAGTGCCTGCTGCACACACGTCAAAATTGTTTATGATTATATGTATGAGATTATGCGAGTATCTGGCAAACGCGAGCGTCTCTTTTATCATAAACCCTTTAGACACGTCTGCAGCAGGCACTTATTTTGACAAAACACGTGATGCACACAGGATCTCTTGAAGCGCAGGACACATATTTGGAAAAGAGAATCACACACATGACCTGTGGGACATGTGGGCTACATACAGGTTGTGACGAACTTCGCATCGAGCACCCTCGAAAAAAGAAGTCATCCGCCGCCACTGAATATAAACATTATGATACTTGTAAAATCAGATAATTTTGTTAAACAGTGCTTAGCTTTGAATATATGAATGCAGTCTGAATATCTGATGTAAAAAAAAAAAATTAGAAACCGGTCAGAGTCATTGACACATCATGGACATTCTGTAGAGATGTCTGATTTGCTTAATTTAGGTCCAGTTCTTTGTAAAGATTTAGTTAAACCAGTTGGCCAGGTGGACTGAACAGTCAGTTTGTGAATCATTTGGACAAGTCTGACTCATCATAAACCAAATGTGCTGATGTGTTTCCTTTAGTAGTTAATTAAAAAGCCCATTAGCCACTGCAGACTGTTGGACATTTCTTTAAATTTTCTACCTATATTAAAAGCCTTGAGACTTTTCACATAGTGTAGCAGAGTGTGCACTGAATTTGTAGTGCAGTCTGGTCTGTTATTTATGTGGCCCTTTAGGTCTCGTGGGACAGCTGCTTTGTCTTATTGATGTTCAGCCGCAGGTGGATTCTCAGCAGCACATGAAAGGTTCCTCCTAAAGTTTACCGTAAATTTTATTTATCGATTTCATGCCACAGTGACAATCAACCAAAGTAAACTTTTGCAGTTTTTGCAGGTAAGCTAAGTCCATGGTGAGTATCAGGTTTTTTTAACCTATTTGAAATGCAACTTTAAAATAAAATAAAATGAAAAGAAAGCTGTATCTCTGTTGTTCTCTGTTGTTTACCTGTCCACGTGTCTGAGGTTGCTGAGCTGTGGTACAGGTCTAGGTGTGCCACAGTTTTATTGTAACACAAAGTTTTGAAGCTATAAAAAACCCAATGTAGCACAGCAAGAGCTTTGTATTGATGAAGTGTTATTCTAGACTGTCTGAACTGAGGTACAACCCTTGATTTTCAGTCAGATAGCAGAATCACTACAGCACTCAGTCACATTTATTGGCCTTTTGTCAGCCATTTGTTAGATGAACTGTAGGAAAGAGGTTACTGTGTGGACAGATTATAAAAACATAGAGGGCCAGTGTCCAGTTTTAGCTGTTCTTGTTGTGCATCATTTGTTAAAGGACTGGATTTGCACTTTAAAGCAACACTATGTAGTTTTTTACCTTTAAATAATGTCTCTAAAATTATTTCAGTGATAGAACAACTTTTAACTGGACAAATTGTACTGTTGCTGCAACCTGAGCAGCCTCCTAGCTGCTACAAGCACACTCTGAAAGTGGAGGTGGAGGGTAGAGCACACAGCCCCGCCCCTCCCCCTGCCTGCAGAAGAGTGTCTGATACCAGGCACTGTTGAGCTTTTCAACCACATGGGGGAGCTGTAAGTCATTTTTACATGGAAACTACATAGTGTTGCTTTAAACAACCAGTATTAACATGATAAAGTAAAGAGGTACAAGTTCAGTGATGAAGTTATTTAGATGCCAGTGATGTTGGTCTGCCCAGATTTGTTTCTGAAGCTTGTTTTGAATTTTAATAGTGCACAAACAGATATCTCAGCTTTCGTATCATTCTTTATTATTAAAGCTATGGTCTACGATTTCAAAGATTGTTCATTATTAATAAACTCGTTTAGATGCTGGTTATGGTTCTACAGTAAAATCCTAACAATATGAAGAGAAAAAAGAATTTAAAAAACCCATTCAGTCTATTGGGTGTACGGCGGCAGATAAATTGACCAATGTAAACTGTCCGGCCGGACAGCTTACATTGGTTAACTGCTCTCATGAAATCCCCGTACACTTGAAAATCCACCTCGCGATCGCGTCTCCACCCCATCGCACACCACCCCGCCCCTCTCGTGCCTGCGACATGAAATTTGTGTCAGTGTATGTTAGCTAGCGAAGCAGCAACATCTCACTAATGGAAAAAAACTAACTGACAGCAGCAAGCTTCTTGTCCCTACAGTAAAGGTTAGAAGAAAAGGGAAGTCTGTAGAGGAAAGAGCAGAGGTAAAAAAAGTGTGAAAAACGCCGGACTCTAAGTAGAATCAATGAAGGGTACGCAATTGACCGTTGGAGGAAGCTTCAGGGAGATTTGGGGCTGAAAACCGACGCCGACACGGCGGACTTTTTGTTGAACAGGTACGCATCTATTTATACTTTTATTGTGTGAGGTTACATAAATATATTTTTATGAGTCTGACAACATGCTGCCGGTCGGCATTGGAATGTTAGCCGTTTAGCATCGCGTATCACGGGTCAAAGTAATTATATATACAAAGATTGTGTGTGGTGTTAAATAATCCTTTTATCAGTCTGAGAGAGAGACGAGGAGAGACGCTGAGAGAGAGACGAGGAGAGGAGTCGCAAGCCCGAAGCTCCGTTGAGCTTATCAGCTAAAAATCCTATTTTTTCACTATCTTATTCCTATCTATATAATATAACTTATTAGTTTATCTTAGGAATACTTTACCTTGACGATGGTGTATTACTTAGCGAAACGATTTTATCACTAGTAACACCCAGTGTTAGCATATAGCCCGCTAGCATCACGGGTGCCGGCTGAAGCTAGCATTTCTTACCGGTGCTGCCCGGCCTTCGCAGAGTCAGCTTGCCTCACATCACCCTGACCACAGACGGTCGTAGGCGGCCGAGGCGTGCTGCGAGCCAGCACCCGTCTCGATGCAGCTTCACGGACCGCGTTCGGGCGAATGGAGACGCCATCGCCCAGCATGAAAACGGTAAGACTCCGCTTGTCGTTGTAACCTGCACTACTTGCCACATGTACAGTTTAGCTTCTTCCGTCAGCATAGAGGGGTTTACATGTGCTAAGTGTATTGAAGTAGTTAGGCTGACGGAGAAGGTTGCAGAACTAGAAGCGCGCATCCGAACGCTAGTTGAGGACAGTAAGACCGCTAATGTTAATGTTACGAACACTGTTTCGGGTGCGCCTAGTGTTAAGAGTCAAGGCGGCTGACTAACTGGTGACTGTCAGGCGGCATAGTCACATTCGGCATCCAAATCACGTTCCTGTTTTAATATCAAACAGATTTTCTCCACTCAGCAATACACCGGCTGAGACATCTGTTAAAGGTGCCCTGGTTATTGGAGATTCTATACTCAGGAACGTTGGCATTGAGGCACCAGCCACCATAGTCGATTGTATACCGGGAGCCAGAGCGTCTGACATTAGACAGTGTTTCCCATACATAGGCTCTACTTGGGCGCTGCGCCCAGGTAAATTACGACCCGCCCAGGTAAAAAAAAATCACTTTACGAATTTCCGTATTTTCTGAACTCGACTGGATGACCCGTGTTTTGGAGAGAGAGAGAGAGAGAGCGCGCGAAAGAGAGAGCGCGAGAGAGAGAGCGCGAGAGAGAGCGTCGGGTGACCGTGAAGATGATGCACGCGTCATAAACTCATCATCCAGCGCGGCAAACTGGATCAACTGCAGCAGCACATACGGAGCAGCCAGGGAACACACTGCGACCAAAATGGTCGCATATGCTTATGTGCATATGTGTTTATAGCATCTAAGTTGGCTTCATTTTGCGTGCAAGCACGTTGTGTCTCTCCGGTTGAGTGTCCGTTCACGTGCTCTGTTTCTCAATGAATTGGGCACGACGCGAAGCAACCTCAGTGTCACATTGTATCCTTTCATGTTTCTAAACTTGAGTTTTACCATTAGAGGTCTTTCTTCACTGAGGACGCGGGACCCGTACGGTTCCGGGTTTATATTTTAAATGGTCAGATGGGTCCGGGTCGGTCCTAGTTCATTACTTCGGGTCCCAAGTCTGATTAATATTGTGTGTAAAACCCGAGTCGATCGGAGAACGGCCGTGAGCGCTACCGCGCTAAAGCTCGAGTGCTGTTTTAGCGTGCCTCCGGTTTCTATGGCGATAGCAACTGGCTCTTGTCACGACCACGCGCCGCTTCATTTTCTTTATCCCATTTTTTAATAATCTTACTATTAATAGACAATATCTTTACTAAAATCTAAACAGTTTGCACAGAGATTGTAGCAAAAAGCAGTGCTAATACTGAATGAGCAAAGCTCTAGCTGACTCAGGATATAAAAAACGCAAAGCTGTAATGTAAAGTCTGTCATCGGGACAGCAAGTAGACTTTTAAATCTGAAATAATTAGTGGATTAAGCTTTTTTTAATCGGCAAAAGAGAAATAGAAAGCAGAAGCAGTAAAAGTGCCTATCTTATAGAAGTTATTAACATTATAACATCAGTCACATTTATAATCTATAGACCTGCACTGTCTATATAGGCTATAGTATACATAGTATTGTATATAATTGAGTTTGATAAAAGGGGTCATCAAATTGCTTCATATATCAGTGCAAAAACATAAAGTGTTTTCGTGGTGCTTTGACAAACAGTGTCAGCTTTGTTTATGGCAAGAAAAGTTTGGGGTGGTTAGATTAATGAACTATAATGTGAAATTAATATGAATGTTTTATAAATCAAAGTATTGTGTTGTGTCACACATTATTAGTTCTTTGTTACATGTATAGTAGACCATTTTTTGTTGGTGGATAATAATGATTGCCCTTTTCACCAGCTACCACCACAAGTAAATTTCAGATCTGTGGGAAACACTGTTAGATCCAAACTTAAAGTGCTGGCTAATGATAAACGTAAGTTTTCTAAGATTGTTATTCACGCCGGCACGAATGACACCAGACTCCGCCAGTCGTAGATCACCAAAGATACTATTAAAGAGGTGTGTGAAATTGTAAAAACAATGTCAGACAATGTAATTTGCTCTGGTCCCCTCCCCGCCTACTGGGGGGATGAAACTTACAGTAGATTAGAGTCTCTTCATGGCTGGATGTCAAAGTGGTGCCCTCAGCATAATGTAGGGTTTATAGACAATTGGAAGCATTTCTGGGAAAGACCTGACCTGCTAAAGAGAGATGGGAAGGAAGTGCTATACTCTCTAGAAATCTGACCAATAGTCTTACTTGTGATATTGTCTGACTATCCAGGGCCCAGGTCAGGAAACAGACAGATCGGCTTACCCATCAGTCTGTTAGCTGCCTTGACATGTCAAGATCACATATATCCCAGCACATAGAGCCTTTTTTACCAGAGTACCAACACATCTCGACTGTGTCTGTTCCTCGAACAAATAAATACAGGACACCGTTTACCTCGTCTCGTATAAATCTTATTAGGCAAGGCAAGGCAAGGCAGGCAAGGCAAGGCAAGTTTATTTGTATAGCACATTTCATACACAGAGGTCATTCAAAGTGCTTTACACAGAAATGAGAAAACAATATATAAAAAAGAAAAAGAAGATGTAAAAATAAGATTTACATGATAAGATCACAATAAAGACAAAGATACATGAGAATTTAAAATAACAATTAAAGAAAATAAATGTGATTTTAATAAAATAGTTTAAAATGTTAAAAAGAATAAAACAGGAGTAAAAGTGACTTGAGTTAAAGGTGCAGTCAGTGTGAAGCAGCACAGTGCTCATTCAGTAAATGCAGAGTTAAACAGATGTGTTTTTAATCTAGATTTAAAAGTGTTTACTGTTGAAGCACATCTGATCTCTTCTGGAAGTTGATTCCAGCTAGAGGTGGCATAAAAGCTAAATGCTGACGCACCTTGTTTTGAGTGAACCCTTGGTATTTCTAACTGACCTGATCCTAATGATCTGAGTAATCTGTTAGGTTTATATTCAGTTAGCATATCTGTCATGTATTTGGGTCCTAAGCCATGAAGTGATTTATAAACGAGTAACAATACTTTAAAGTCTATTCTAGATGTAACAGGAAGCCAGTGTAAGGACCTGAGGACTGGAGTGATGTGCTCAGATTTTTTGGTTCTGGTCAGAATTCTGGCAGCAGCGTTCTGTATGAGCTGCAGCTGTCTAATGGTCTTTTTGGGGATCCCAGTAAGGAGTCCATTGCAGTAATCCACCCTGCTGGTGATGAAAGCATGAACAAGTTTCTCTAAGTCCTGTCTTGAGCCAAAACATCTAATTCTGGCAATATTTCTGAGATGGTAGTAAGCTGATTTGCTTATCGCTTTCAAGTGACTACTGAAATTAAGGTCAGACTCTAAAATTACACCAAGATTTCTGACTTTATTTTGTGTCTTTAGACCCCTAGAGTCAAGGTATGTGTTAACTTTGAGAGTTTCATCTTTATTTCCAAATACAATGACTTCGGTTTTGTCTTTGTTTAACTGGAGGAAGTTTTGACGCATCCAACAGTTAATTTCATCAATGCATTTACATAGAGAGTCAATGGGGCTGTAGTCATTGGGTGACAGGGCTAAGTATATCTGGGTGTCATCTGCATAGCTGTGGTAAGCAATTTGGTTCTTTTTCATTATTTGACCAAGTGGGAGCATATACAAATTAAACAGAAGCGGTGCAAGAATTGAACCCTGTGGGACTCCACATGTCATGGATGTCCACTCAGATTTATGGTTACCTATGTTCACATAGTAACCTCTTGCTTGTAGGTATGTTTTAAACCATTTGAGAACCATCCCAGAGAGCCCTACCGAGTTTTCCAGTCTATGTAAGAGTATGGTGTGATCTACTGTGTCAAAGGCAGCACTAAGATCTAGTAGCACCAGCACTGATATTTTACCTGAATCAGAGTTTAAGCGAATATCATTTATTATCTTTATGAGCACTGTCTCTGTGCTGTGATGCTGACGGAAACCAGATTGAAAGTTGTCCAGATAGCCATTTGAGTTTAAGAATTTGTTCAGCTGATTGAAAACAACCTTTTCAATGATCTTGCTTATAAACGGAAGATTTGAGATAGGTCTGTAGTTGCTAAGTATGGTTTTGTCTAGGTTACTCTTTTTTAGGAGAGGCTTAACAACTGCTGTTTTTAATGACTCTGGAAAAGTGCCTGTGATCAGAGAGGTGTTTACTATTTTTAAGAGGTCAGTTTCTAAGCAGTTAAGCACCTTTTTGAGAAAAGATGTGGGGAGAGTGTCAAGGCTGCAAGTTGATGCTTTAAGATGTTGTACTGTTTCTTCCAAGGTTTTTATATCAATTATGTCAAATTCTGAGAGAATGGCTAATTTCTGAGGTTGTTGCAATGATATCTGACTGACCACAGTACAATTTGAGGTCGTATTGATTGCCATTCTGATATTACTGATCTTCTCAGAGAAAAACTTAGCAAACTCACTGCATTTGTTGTCAGAGAGCATTTCACTAGGAACTTGATTTGGGGGGTTTGTTAGTCTCTCTACAGTAGCAAAAAGAGTGCGAGTGTGGTTTATGTTGTTATTTATAATATTGGAGAAGAAGGTCTGTCTAGCTGTGCCTAGTTCTACATTGAAAGCACGAAGACTGTCCTTATAGATGCTATAATGTACTTCAAGTTTTGTTTTCCGCCACATACGTTCAGCTTTTCTGCATGTTCTTTTCATGTGCTGTACTGTTGTTTTAACATATTAACATAAAATTAGAACACAATACATTAACAGATGAAACTCAGATGTTAAAATTCGGCCTTCTTAACATTAGATCGCTTACCAATAAAGAACCTATTATCAATGAAATAATTACTGACCAAAACGTAGATGCACTCTGTATAACAGAGACCTGGCTTAAAGCAGACGATTACATCAATTTAAACGAATCCACCCCACAAGACTATTATTATAAACACGTTCCTCGTCTAAAAGGGAGAGGGGGTGGTGTAGCTACAATATACAACAAAATGTTCAAAGTAAACCATAAATCAGAACTAAAATTTAATTTGTTTGAAATTATACTGTTAAACATGGAAATAACTGATCGTAACAACAAACAGCTTTTGTTCATTTTAGCTACCATATATAGGCCTCCGGGCCACCACACAGATTTTCTAAAAGAAATAGCAGACTTCCTATCTGAGCTTACAGTCACTGTAGATAAAGCTCTTATCGTTGGTGATTTTAATATCCATGTGGATAACTCAAAAGATGCATTAGGACGTGCGTTTATGGATGTTCTAAATTTTCTCGGTATTAAACAAAACGTGTCAGGGCCCACGCATACTCGTAAGCACACTTTAGACTTAATTCTGTCACTCAGACTCAATATTAATGACATCGAAATATCACCCCAGAGCGATGCCGTTTCAGACCATTGCCTTGTGTCATACACAATACTTCTAGATAGGACCGCTCAGTCTACAACATGCTACAGATTAGCCAGAACAATAATTTCCACCACTAAAGATAGCTTTATCAGCACTCTTCCAGACCTGTCTCAAATGAAACATGTAGCAGATAACCGTGAAGATCTGGATATTATAATAGAAAACCTGAACAACGTTTGCTCTAGCACGATGGATGCCGTTGCTCCCATTCGAAAAAAGAGAATCAAAGAAAAAACGCCAGCTCCATGGTATGACCATCATACTGCAGCCCTTAAAAAAGTAGCTAGAACAATGGAAAGAAACTACCGAAACACAAAGTTAGAGGTATGGCGTTCAGCATGGAAAGAGAGTGTTCAACACTACAGACAGGCTATTAAAACCACCAGATCTACCTATCTCAGTACGCTTATTAAAGAAAATCATAACAACCCTCGTTTCCTCTTTAGCACAGTTGCGAAACTGACTAGAAACAAAGAACAAACAGAAACCAATAGTAAACTCCAACACAATAGTAACGACTTCATGAACTTCTTTACTAACAAAATTATGTTTATTAGGGAAAACATAGAAACTACGCAAGCAGCAACCACTCTACCCAATAGTACATTTACCACTAGATTATCATACGAACATCTTGAGTCATTTAATGTTTGACAGCAATCTATCTTTCGATAGTCATATCTCCAACGTCTGCCGCACAGCATTCTTCCATCTTAGAAATATCTCAAAAATACGCCATATGCTGTCTGCATCAGATGCAGAAAAGCTTATCCATGCTTTTATGACCTCTAGAATAGACTATTGTAACTCGTTACTCGGGGGATGCAATGCAAATCAGGTAAACAAGTTCAAACAAGCTGGTTCAAAACGCCGCCGCAAGAGTGCTTACTCGATCTAAAAAGTATGACCACATTAGTCAAATTCTGCACTGTTAACGATTTCCCTGTATTTTTACAGTACGGTACTGGCAGCACGGTTGCCAGTAAGTTACTGTATTTTGGTTTTACAGTACTGTACTGTAATACCATTTTACAGTACACAAACTAGTACTGTATAGTTACAAAGCAGTACTGTACTGTAATTTTACAATATTTTATTACAGTAGTCTATTTTTACAGTAATTTACTGTAATGTCTATATTGACCCATAAATACTATTTATTACTTATTACAGTTAATACAATAATATTATATAAAATAGCTAGAGATTTAGGTTTAAATCTATAGTTATTAATATGGTAAAAATGCTATCCTTGACATGACATAATGAATTAAAAGGCAATCCAAGCAATGTTTGTATCAAAATTTTATTTAAAAAACATTTAATCGAAACAAAACATATTTAAAACAAGATTTTAAACAATAATAAACATATAATCAAGTAACATAAAATAAAATCAACAAGTATAAACAAGTTTGGAGACCCCTGCTGTAACATATTTAACTCTGGCAAATAGAACACTGTTCCATAGTTTGAAGTTTTCAGTTTAAAGTCCATCATCGACTAAAAGGTAACATTTCACTGTGGTAAAAAGAACACTGGCCCATAGTTTTAAATATTCTACTTGAATTTCATTTAACACTAAAAATAAATGCATTAAACTGTGGCAGACAGACCACAGTGGCCTTTACTTTGAAGTCGTCCATTCGTCCATCAGGGACTGCATGAAGCTGTTCACATGGGGGTCAATGGCCACAGCTTTTCTCTGCACCAAGTTCCTTGTCTATTTGCTTGCTCCTTGTCTGGATGTGCACTTTTTCCCATCTTTGGAATTAATTCTATCCAGAAACCTGTTAGAAATATCATAAACATTATGGGCTCTATCTTACACCCGGCGCAATGCAGCGCAATGCGCGACGCAAGTGTCTTTCGCTAGTTTCCACCCTAATTTTCACGTTTAGCGCCGCGTTGTTTAAATAGCAATTGCATTTGCGCCCCCTTTTGCGCCCATGGGCGTTCTGGTCTGAAAACGAGGTGTGTTCAGGCGCATTGTTGGCGCGTTGCTATTTTGAGGCAACTAAAATAGACTACGCCATTGACCAACAAAAACCTGGTCTAAAGTCTAAAGTCAATGGCGCAATGTGTTTTATGTTATTTAAAGAGCGCATTAGTAAAATGCGCCTAAACACGGGAGGACAACGCGGGTTTGCTTATCACAAGGTACATAATGCGCAGCAGCACAAAAATGCTTTTAAATATGAAAGATTAAAGGATTGAATGTAAAAGATTATTATTGAATCTCTTGGACATAAATGAGGACAGATTATGAGACGTTAGAAGGCGCAAAGAGCTGCTTCACCTGCAGCCTGCTAAGTAAATAAATGCTTTGCTTTAAACAAATGCGTCTGTTTTTAAATGTTTTTTTTTTAATGCTACCTCACGGATTTATTGTCTATGATGACTCTGTACCTGTGGATATGGTGAGATGAGAAACATTTTTAAGTAATGCTTAAAAAAACTCTTTGCTAAAAAAAACGCTGTCCAAAGTGCTGAAACGTGAGGAGAGCCGTTTGTAAATTCTTTATCTCCTGTTTATTACAAATAAAGTATTTTTAGAGTACAAACCTTATCTTACATGCTTGTAAATAATTTTTTGATGATATTGGATAGCCATACATTAAAAGCAATTACAAGCCTGCTTTTTACTTCCATGACTAAAAGAAAACGGGTTTTAAAGGTTTTGATAAAAAAATAACAATTTCAATACAAGTGAAAAACAACACAATTATTTAACATTAATCTTAAACTGGGGATCTTCTTCCTCCGCTTATTTTTTCAGTTTACAAAGTCCGTCATCTAAATAGGGATTAGACATAACGCCAGCGCAACTAGCTTTTAAAGGGGATGAGAGCAGAGACTCTCATTGGTTTATTGCACGTTACGCCCAAAATACTCCCATTACAATAGGACCTACCCTTTTCGACCATGCGCTCGGCGCAAAATCCATTTTTCCCGTCGTTAAATTAGCAAAAGTGGATTCGGACACGCCCATTTAGATGTTGCGCTGTGCGCTTTAGACAATGCGCTTAGATCGTTAAAATAGGGCCCTAAGTCAACAAATATAAGATAGAAAAAGATTCTTAAAAAAAACTAAACTCAGCCTTGAATTTACCCCTATTCTGAAACCTTTTGCTCTTATTCTACTGTTCCACACCTAATTACATTAAAATACAGAAGATTCACTTACCGCTGAACAAACTCTTTTCTCAATGGACAGCATCCACATGGATCATGTCATGATTGAATGTCCTGAACAGAAAGTACAATTGTTACTGATTTGGACACAACTTTTTATTCTGAAAACAAAATCTTTTGTCAATAAAGTCCAGGGACACCTCTGCTAAATAAATACAATTATTAAATTAAATTTCTTATAACCAAAGTCTGAATATTTCTGTTTGTATATTTCTACATGGCAAACTAAGACAATTGTGTACATGTTGTGTATGGTCGTGTTACAGTGTTGTGTGTGGGAATTGTGAATGATTGTATACATGGGTATTTAAAGAAACTGTAGTGGTAAAGTGCAAACTTACCGAACAATGTGCTTGGTGTGTGTCTGGTGTCACCCGTTGTGCCTCCACATCTGCCTTAACTCCTGAAAAGTGCAATGACACTCATGTAAACTACAAATAAAAAGTGATCAGCCACATTCCTGTGTACTTTTACATGTGACGTGAAAGCATTTAATATTGCAGTCAAAAAAATACATGACTTGTAACTGTACATCATGTACTTGCCTGTGCCTTTAAAGATGATCCATCTTACCCAATCCAGCTTACAAGCAATGGTAAGACTGTAAAAAAGACAAATGTTACAAAATCTGTTAGCCATAGAAATAAGTAGACATTGTGAAGGAAATGGTAAAAGAAAACTTAGTAACACTTTACTATAAGAGTTTATTCCTTAACATTTGGTAATGCCTTAGCTAATATGAACTAACAATGAACAATATATTTTACAACATTAATAATATTTGATAATGTTCATTGTGCAGAGACAAAGTGATTGATTTAAAAATGTATTAAGTGTTTAAATCTAATATCATGCTATGCTAACAAATAAAACATTACTGTAAGTGTTAAGTCAGTTGTAAAACAAATTATATATATATATATATATATATATATATATATATATATATATATATATATATATATATATATATATATATATATATATATATATATTATATATTAGTTGTTATATTATATATAAATATCTAAATAAGTCTTTTTTAATTATTATTCTATAACATCTTGTCTACAGAAAATCTCTGAAAATGTCTTGTTTACTGCAGAAAATAGCGATTTATAGTGACAAGGTAAAAAGACTGTCCCTTTAATGTTTTACCCGGACGGCTGCGGTGTAACACTATTTCACGCAAAGTTTTTTAACAAGTTAGTAGCTAGCTGCTCACTTTAAAGATAAACATGATCGCCTAAATCTGAGCAATCCTGGTGATGCCAGTTTCCTACACGATGTTATAATGGACTATTTTACATCCAGAGATGAAGGATCAGATGACAGAGACGAGAAGACAAAGGTACGTAAATGCGGAGCCCATTCTCTTTTCGTGCATTGATTTGATGTGTTTTGGAAACTTATATACAGCGTGTAATGCATCTGAAGTGGTGGAAACAATATGCCATAAAAATGTATTGGACAACTTACTGGGCGTGTAAAACGCTTAAGAGAAGATATTCTCTGCTTTTGCTGATATACCGTAATATAATAACAACAACAATAAGCGCGGCAATCCCTTTCGTTCATCTGATATTAAGATGAGCCCAGGTCTGAATTATATTTGGTCGAAGTTAAAGCTGCGATGAGTTCGATGCATGTATCCAGTTAAATATGAGGTTTCTTGTTTTCACTTCTGTGGAGTAGTTCGGTACTATGCTGTGTACGGGGTGTCAAGTCCTATCTGTTTACAACCACGAGTCAGCCTTGCCAAACAGTCGAACTTAATACTTTTCTCTGACGCTAACTGAACGGATGAAACGCCGAGATAAACGACCGTTATGCTGGGACCGCAAGACCGCGCTGGCGGGTTGTCTTTGTCCATTTCGTTAAAAATAGTTTCATTGTCACCACACTTTCAACACAATATAAACTCACCAAACCGTCATAATTTAGTTAAAACAACCCTATATTCATTAAAAAAAGGTGTAAAGCGAGTTAAAGCAGCGGTAGACATCTGTGTGTAACGTTAGCTTACTTTCTGAGGGAGATTGAAACTTTGTTGGCGACCGTTTTTCTCTCTCATTGCACGTTTAAAACAATATTGTGACAAACTATTGACAACATTCTTAAACTAAAAATTTAGTTTTCATGAAACAGAAATATTTCAAACTTACCGAACTGCCAGAAATCAATCGTCCTCCTTCAGCTGCAGCCAAGAGTTGTGCTCTCCCTCTGTCTGTGTGATTTGACGTTGGCGCACTTTCTCTGATTATTGCAAGTACACCTGGCACATTACAGCAATAGCTACAGCAAGGTTACATCAAGACCAAAATATACTGTAAAATTTTCCCGCTCAAACAAATTTACCCAGAATGCATTATGAACTGCAGTACTGTACTGTAATGTACACATACAGTATAGTACTGTGGATTTTTACAGTACAGTGCTGCTAAATCTACAGCGACATCTAACAGTGTGGCATCTTTACACTGGCTACCAGTTAAATATCGCATACAATTTAAAATATTACTAATCACCTACAAAGCCTTAAATGGCCTAGCGCCCTCGTATATAAAAGAACTACTATCAGAATACAATCCACCACGTAAACTGCGATCACAAAATTCTGGTTACTTAATTATCCCTAGAATATCAAAACTGTCTAAAGGTGGTAGATCCTTTTCCTACTTGGCCCCTAAGCTCTGGAATGATTTACCAAATAATGTTCGAGTATCAGACACAGTCGAGCAATTTAAATCTAAACTTAAAGGCAGAGACCACGATGTTTGAAAAACACGTTGGAAAAGGAGACGGGCCGACTACCAAAACACACTTATGGCCAATAAAATCAAATCAAACGCCGGGTTGCGTATGTGTGGGGCGGGTCTATCAACAGAAGGTCCAGATTCTATTGGGGTAGGGGCGTGTTTGTTTAGGTGATTTCAAATATCAACATTGGCTTTCAAACATCATGGACTCCGCCTTTAAGACATTCTTCTTTAACAAAGCATTCACATAAAATGTCCAGTAAATGTACTTTTTCCGCAGTAGTTTGTCTAGAACAAAGCACTCACATACCTCATATGGGTAATTTACTCTTGCCGTAATAGTTAGCCTGTCTGGAACCGAGCTGAATTAAACCACTATAATGTGTGACACTTGCATTACATGCGAACGGCCCCTACGCTAATAGAATTCTGTTTTTGTCTCCCTGTCTCGTCCTCGACTCTGAGGACAATGAGACAAACAGACCCAGTTCCTGTTGCTGTGAAGGTCATCGCACCACTGATCTACTGGCTGTCCTTCAAAGTGATGCCCAGCCCATGCGCGACCAACGACCACCGGCTGAACCAGTTTAAACCGCTTACCCGCTTCTTATCCCTACCATGTCATATATATATATATATATATATATATATATATATATATATATATATATATATATATATATATATATATATATATATTAATCTCTCCCTAGGGTTTTTTGTCCTTCTAGGATTTTTACCCATTGGGTTTTCTCCTAGGGGTTTTTTTAGTCCCAGGGAGAGTCAGCCAACTTTGGCTTAACTTACCACTTTACTGTATACGTTACATTATCAATACGCTCGCTTACACGGTTTATCCTTAGCCGCTATACTCTACTTCTTATACTATGTATTGATTCTCAGTGTTCTACTCTACATCTACTCATGTAAAGCTGCTTTGCAACAATTAACAATTGTGAAAAGCGCTATATAAATAAAATTGAATTGAATTGAATCAGTCTGGTAACAACATGCTCATGCTGCCGGTCGGCATTGGAATGTTAGCCGTTTAGCATCGCATATCACGGGTCAAAGTAATTATATTTACAAAGTCATTTCTTGAAGCTCAGGAGGGGAAACGTATGCCTAACATTGTTGTGAATGTAAATAACGTCAATTGCAATCATAATTGTAATTGTTCATTCCTTCAAGGCTTTATGTGTTTACTGCTCGGTAAATCTCTGTTCTGATGTTTACTACCGGTGATCAAAGCTTGAATGAGTGACGTTGTTCAGTTCGTTTCCCGGTGGGAGGGATCAGGTAGCACAGAGGAGCGGGATGAGTTTTTTAAAACTTACTAACCGTCTCAGGCTTTCTCAACCGATTTTCAACATCGTAGACTACAGCTTTAATGCATTATAAATACTCTCATAAAGTGATTTTTATGACTTCTTTCGTGCCACTATTGATTCTTGATTATAAAACAAAGCTGTCGTGAAGGGATGCTTGTGACTTCTAGGTCCTCATCATATTAGCTCTCATGCTGATTGATGTGTGGCCATGGTTTTTAGGGGGAATTGCCCAGGAGGCCCAGAAAGACTTCATCACAAGCTCAACTGCTTTTTTTGAAAATTTTATAAAAAAAATTTAACCAAATATTAAAATTTACGTTGTCACACAGAAGATTAATTTAAGAATCTTCACGGCCCTATTTTCCATACCACAGCAGTTCATAAAAAACGTATTAAAGGGGATGAAATTATTTAATGAAATTTCATGCATTCTGACTTATTAACCCAGTAAAAGAGTCGTAATCCTCATGCTTAACAAATACAAAAATATAATGTAATGTAAAGTAATATAATGTAATGTGTTAGTTGTCACAGCAATATAATGAAAATTTATTGTAATAGATGTGAGAGATGTAAGCAAGATGTGTTTGTACCATAAATGCTAATTGTGAATCTACGATTCTATATATTAATCTGATTTGATATTTAATACAACTCTGCTCTGGTTGTGAGTTTATTTTGAGAACTGACACATGGACACTTGGCGGGTGTTTGTACGCTGCTTTGATGCATTATTGATGCAGTCAGCAGGTAGCAAGAGACAAACAAGTGTGAATTGGCTATGTTTAAAAATCCATCAATGCAGGCCCTGCTGCATTTGGATTAATGGCTCAATTGCGATCTGAAATGCTCCTGCAGACTCAGTACTACATTTGATGTGCTGCTCTCCAAACAGCATATTGACAGTATTATATCATTCATAGAGATGCTTTTACCAGTTCATGTACTCACTTATGTGCAGTACTGTGCAAAGTTTAACCAATTATGTTTTCTTGATAAATACAGGTATATATATATAACCTTTGTATTGTCTAAACATATAGATGGTTTCAGCAGTAGCAATATAAACAAACGGCTTTCGTGAAACACGCGTAATTTCCTGTAATCTCTAAGAATCAATAACAACAAAGTCCTTTGAGTAGTTTCTTTCTGATAACAAGCAAAATAAACAACAACTAGATTACCTTAGTTCATATTTCATAGCTAAAGTGAAAAAACGACACAGAGCTAACGTTGCTGTGTAAAATGTGAACCATAATGTCTATATTGTTAACTACAAACCGGCCGCAAAACCTCCCTTCACATAGCGCTGATCCATGATCGCTGTCTCCCCTCTGTAACGACACAATAAAGTGGAGGAAGCAAGCGCAGGCGATCAAAACAGGTTTATTAATAATGATGGTAAAAGCAGTGAAACAAACAGAGCAAGTGACTGAGTCCAGGATGTTGGCAATGGTGATCGAAGGTCTACGGTGGCGTGAAGAGTGTTGAGGTGTGAAGTCGGTGAAGAGTGTGATGATGGCCAATGGATGAAACCAGAACGAACCAAACAGTCACACGGAGACGACGACACGAAACACTAATCCAAACACACGAAGACGAGAGACGATAATCCAAGTAGTATGGCTGGAACATGAAATGAGGATCTGACAACAGGAAGAGTACTGAGTGAGTATATGTAGCTGAAGGGTAATGAGGATCAGCTGGAGCGAGGCAATCATACACAGGTGACAACACTTAATCAAACGAGCACATGGCAGAGGTGAGTGAACAAACAAACACACACACACACACATGACACGGAGGAAACAGAGGATTTCCTACCGTGACAGTACCCCCTCCCCTAGGAACGCCCCTTGGCGTTCCCAGCCTGCTTTACCTGTAGATTGTAATCATCAATAAGGCGGTGATCCAGTATGTCCCGAGCAGGAACCCACCTTCTCTCCTCCGGACCGTAACCTTCCCAATCCACCAAGTACTGAAACCCGCGTCCCCTCCGTCTGGAGTCCAGAATACGATTAACCAAATATGTGGTCTCCCCATTAACGATACGAGGTGGGGGGGAACCGGGGCAGGGATTAAGACGGGAAAAAATCACCGGTTTAATTTTGGACACATGAAACACGGGATGAACCCTCCTGTACGCCGGTGGAAGGCTAAGACGCACTGTTACCGGATTAATGATTTTGGTAACAGAAAACGGGCCAATAAATTTGGGAGCAAGCTTATTCGAAACGGAACGCATCGGAATGTTCTGGGTTGAAAGCCACACTCTTTGACCGACGACGTAACGGGGAGGCTTCGACCGGTGGCGATCGGCCTTAGCCTTGGTGCGCGACCTTGCCTGGAGCAGAGCTCTACGAGCTCTGGTCCAGGTGCGGTGACACCTCTGGACTAGTGCGTTTGCAGAGGGGACCGACACCTCGGATTCAGTACTGACAAAATTAGGTGGTTGGTACCCTAAACTACACTTAAATGGAGACATGCCCGTAGATGACACCGGCAGAGAATTGTGTGCGTACTCCACAATTGAGAGTTGTTGACACCAGGACGAAGGATTGTTGGAAGCCAAACCTCGCAAAGCCCTTTCGACATCCTGATTGGCTCGCTCGGTTTGACCATTGCTCTGGGGATGGAACCCGGATGAAAGACTAACAGTCGCCCCTAACAATTTACAAAACTCTCGCCAAAATTTGGACACAAATTGGGGACCCCTGTCAGAGACCACGTCTGTCGGAAGGCTATGTATACGGAAGACGTGGTCAATGACAATTACCGCTGTTTCCTTGGCTGAGGGCAATTTGGGCAAGGGGATGAAATGAGCCGCCTTCGAGAACCGGTCCACTACGGTTAAAATCACCGTATTACCCTTAGAGGGTGGGAGGGCGGTAATGAAATCTAGCGAGATGTGGGACCAGGGTCTCGAAGGGACAGACAGCGGTAAGAGTAACCCATCTGGAGGTCGATTGGAAGTCTTACCAACAGCACAAACTGAGCAAGCCAAGACGAAGTCGTGAACATCACGAGCCATACCAGGCCACCAGAATCGTTGCTTGACTAGAAATCTAGTTCTACTAACCCCTGGGTGACAAGCAACACTGGAACAATGCCCCCACTGGAGAACGTCTGACCGTAACCCCTCCGGCACAAATAAACGGTTCGGTGGGCAACGAGCCGGGGGCGTTACCCCTTCTAAGGCAGTCAATACCTTCGATTCGACCTCCCATCTGAGCGCGGAGATAATGATGGTCTCCGGTAAAATGGGCTCGGGAGTAGCAGTACGATCGGAACGCTCAAAAAGACGGGATAAAGCATCGGGTTTGATGTTTTTGGAACCCGGCCGGTAAGAAAGTGTAAAATCGAAACGACCGAAAAACAATGCCCACCGAGCCTGCCTGGAGTTAAGTCTTTTGGCAGTTCTAATGTATTCGAGATTCTTATGGTCTGTCCATACAATGAAAGGTACACCCGACCCTTCAAGCCAGTGACGCCATTCTTCCAGTGCCAATTTGACGGCCAACAACTCCCGATTGCCAATGTCATAATTAACTTCCGCAGGAGATAAACGATGAGAATAATACGCGCAAGGATGAACCTTTCCGTCTGAGGATGCGCGCTGGGATAACACTGCTCCTACCCCCACCTCTGACGAGTCGACCTCCACTATGAATTGACGTGAGCGATCAGGGGTGACAAGAATAGGAGCTGAAACAAAGCAGCTTTTCAGTTTGGCAAACGCAGCTTCCGCTGCGTCTGACCACCTGAACGTCAAACTAGGGGAGGTCAAAGCGGTCAGAGGCGCGGCTAGTTGGCTGAAATTGCGAATGAAACGCCGATAAAAATTGGCGAACCCCAGAAATCTCTGCAGGGCCTTGCGAGACTCTGGGGATGGCCAATCTACCACAGCCTTAACCTTTTCAGGATCCATGCGAACACCCTCAGTCGAAATGATGTGTCCTAAAAAAGAAACAGACTGTGCATGAAAAACGCATTTCTCCGCCTTGACAAACAATCCATTCTCTAGCAACCGTAGAAGCACTCGTCGTACGTGTTGCACGTGTTCCTGGAGAGACGAAGAAAAAATCAATATGTCATCCAGGTAAACATATATGAATAGATCGACCATGTCTCGCAACACGTCATTAACGAGTGCTTGGAAGACCGCTGGCGAGTTCGTGAGCCTGAAAGGCATCACGCAGTACTCAAAATGGCCACGAGGGGTGTTAAAAGCAGTCTTCCATTCGTCCCCCTCCCTGATGCGGACCAAATGATAAGCGTTACGTAAGTCCAATTTAGTGAAAACGGACGCTCCCTGCAACCTCTCAAAGGCTGAAGACATAAGCGGCAAAGGATAAGTATTCTTTACCGTTATGTTGTTCAACCCTCGGTAGTCAATACAAGGTCGCAAGGATCCGTCCTTCTTTCCCACAAAAAAGAACCCCGCCCCCGCTGGAGAAGAGGAAGGGCGAATGAACCCCGTTGCTAGAGAACTGGATATATATTTCTCCATGGCCGCCGTCTCTGGAATAGACAAGGAATATAACTTGCCCTTAGGCGGAGAGGTACCTGGCAATAACTCTATCGCACAGTCATAGGGACGATGAGGAGGAAGAGAATCAGCCCGGGACTTACTGAACACCTCCTTCAGGTCGTGGTACTCCGCGGGCACGTTAGACAAATCCACTGCTCCCCCCTGAAACACAGACTCAGAAACATTAACACCAGCAGACAAAAGACAAGACAAATGACACTCCTCGCTCCAGCTAACCACAGATCCGAGCCGCCAATCGATCCTGGGGTTGTGTTTGTGGAGCCAAGTGTGACCGAGAACAATGGGAGTCTGAGGTGAGTCAGTGATGAGGAATGAAATCTTCTCCGTATGATTACCAGATGTGATGAGTGAAACAGGGATGGTGGTCTGAGTGATGACTGGTAGCTTGTGTCCATCAAGTGCAAACGGTACAATGGGGTGTTTGAGGGAGGTGAGAGGAATCCTGATCTTACGTGCGAAGTTGATGTCCATGAAACTACCCTCAGCCCCAGAATCCACCAAAGCATGCTGATCCAGTGTGTGGGTAGACCACCGTAGTCTCACCGGAAGGAGTGTCGATGTTGATGAGGTCTTCCTGGCAGAGATCCCACCCGATAGTAGCCTCAGATTTACTATCGGGCTTGATCTTTTACTGGGCATCGCTGGATGTGATGTTCTGGGCTGCCACAGTACAAACACAGTCCAAGGAATCTCCGCCTGATCCTCTCCTCCCGGGAGAGCCGAGCTCGCCCCACCTGCATGGGTTCCAGATCTCCAGGTGGGCTGACCGCAACCTCTGGCCGCCGGTGCTGAACCTCTGGACGGGTCGTGCGAGTGGTCCTCCCCCTCCGTCTGGCTGCTTGGTCGAGCCGGTTGTCTATCCTGATAGTGAGGTCGATAAGTCCGTTGAGTGAAGAGGAAAGTTCAACGGCTCGAATCTCCTGCTGGATGCGGTCAGCCAACCCATGCAGGAAATGATCCCACTGCGCCTCTTCGTTCCACTTACACTCCGCCGCCAGGGTGCGGAACTCAATAGAGTAGTCTGATACGGACCTATCATCTTGACGTAGATCCGCTAGAAGTCTGGCCGCCTCCCTCCCGGCGACGGAGCGGTCGAAAACCCGTCTCATCTCCTCCGAAAGGGTGTGGAACGAAGCACAGCAACGATCTTGGTTCTCTCACACCGCCGTCCCCCAGAGGGCAGCCCTCCCCGTGAGTAGGGAAAGTACGAACGCCACCTTCATCTCTTCGGTGCTGAACGTGCGGGGCTGCAAGGCGAAGTGCAGAGAACAATGAGAAAGAAATGATCGACAAAATCTTGGCTCACCCGCATACTTTTCCGGAATGGGGAGGCATGGCTCGGACTGGGAAAAGCCCCCAGTGGTGATCGGCGGTGTGGGTGGCGTGGGGGGCGCAGTGGGCGGCGGTGGAAGATGTTGTTGAGCCTGGAGAGCGAGCTCGGAAACCTTCGTCACCATCGCTTGGAAAGCTCGACCCATCTCATCTATCGCCTTGTCTTGACGATCCATGCGACCCACGGTGCGTTGCAAAAACTCCTCCAGATGAGATGGGGAGCGATCGCCTGCTGCTTCCATGATGGTCAGATCCTTCTGTAACGACACAATAAAGTGGAGGAAGCAAGCGCAGGCGATCAAAACAGGTTTATTAATAATGATGGTAAAAGCAGTGAAACAAACAGAGCAAGTGACTGAGTCCAGGATGTTGGCAATGGTGATCGAAGGTCTACGGTGGCGTGAAGAGTGTTGAGGTGTGAAGTCGGTGAAGAGTGTGATGATGGCCAATGGATGAAACCAGAACGAACCAAACAGTCACACGGAGACGACGACACGAAACACTAATCCAAACACACGAAGACGAGAGACGATAATCCAAGTAGTATGGCTGGAACATGAAATGAGGATCTGACAACAGGAAGAGAACTGAGTGAGTATATGTAGCTGAAGGGTAATGAGGATCAGCTGGAGCGAGGCAATCATACACAGGTGACAACACTTAATCAAACGAGCACATGGCAGAGGTGAGTGAACAAACAAACACACACACACACACATGACACGGAGGAAACAGAGGATTTCCTACCGTGACACCCTCGTCTTTAGGAAACCAAAACATTTGTTATTTTCTACGAGGTATTTGTTCCAGAGTTCAGTTTAGCCACTAGTCAGAACATTAAACTAACAGAGACCGGAAGTAAAGTTCTGACCAGATGTGTAACCATGACAACGCACGTGTGTCCGATGAAACCGTCTATAAAATGTATTCTTTGGCATGATTTGATGGTAACTTGTGAATAATAGCTGAATGCCAATTTGCTAAGAACCCAAATAGCTACAGTTATGCTAATGAAAGAATGATTATTAATTATACTGTTTATTAGCAACATTCTTAAAAAATTATTGGTTGATGATATGAACATTTTGTTGTTGCTGCCTTACCATGGTTTTATGCACGGCAAATTTGACATGGTGTCATAGCCATTTTACTCGTGTTATTGCCCTTACCATTTTATTTGTGAACCAACTGCCAACTAGGAACTACTTAGCATGGTGGCAAAACAGAGTACTTCAAATGTGTATGCCCTGCCCTCGCAAACCTCCCTCAGTTTTGTTGACTAGGTGGTTATATGAAACACCTAAGCCTTTGATCACTTAATTGAGGGCTAACCCCACAGGTGTGTTCGATGCTCGAAACGTGTTTGCCGTGCAGACCAATCAGTATCAAAATGCCGCTAGAGCGATTCGATCACTTTGCACACCGTGCGAGTTGCTGTTGCAATGAAGGGGGGGTATCTGATTTGATCCAGAAACATTTTTAGTTATGCTGGTTAAAAGTCTCCTAACATCCTGATAGAAACCACTAGGTTAAGTTGTCTAAATGTATTTTTATAAATATATGTTATCTGTGGAAGGCGTTGGATCTAAAAATGTCCAACAAATCATTTAGATGGATCTAGATAGTTTATTTTGTAGTTTATGTAACCTTACGAATTAGCGTAATAATATTTATGTTTTCAAAATGACAAGCAAACTACTTCCTCTAACGTTGCACAACTGAAAATGTGCTGTATCTATTTCTGATTTATAAAAATTTCTGGTTCTTCGTTCTGATTGGTTGAAACGCGTTCTAAGTCGTGATAAAATACACTGGTAACCTCACGGTTCAGACCACATTACACAAGTATCACTGCGCCACTGTTGCTGCATACTGATTTATGAAAATAAACAACAGTGTCTTTAATCATATTTTTAATTTGTCTACAATTGCACAATTACTGCAACATTTTTTTGTTTGTTTTTGTTTGAAAGCGGATGGTCTGTTCTTTCATTTGATATTTTATGTTTATTTAAAGAAGATCATTTTTCTGCAAAGCATTAAACACTGACTGGGTGGCAACTTAAAAAAAAAACACTGACAGGGAAAGAGTTAAGCATGCTTTCAAGCATATTTGATCATCACTTCAACAGTTGCACAATATCAATGTTAATGTATAATTAGATGAATGGTGATTTATAAAAAATAATCATAACAGTCTTAAATCATATTTTCATTGTGTCTTTGCTGCATCTGTGTTGGTTGGGAACTGCGCTTTGTTTCAGTCACACTTGATTCTGAGGAACTACTTTGTTTGGCGGAAGAGTAATATTTGTACTAATATAATTACAACTAATTTGTGTTTTATTTTATAAAATCCCTCTAACGTTATGCATATGAAGTAACCGTTTTATAAACACAATAAACCCCCACGAAGCAGTGGGGTTACAGTGCATTTTATAACCGCTAAGAGGGTTTTAGGTTTAACAACGCCCCTTAGCTGTTATAAAATGCACTGGTAACCCACTGCTTCTTGGGGTTTATTGCTTTAGTAAACCAGTTGTTTATGTTGGTTATTATGATAATGTTATTCACTTTGTACTGCAAAGTTTTCTCACTGGTGAATGAGACATGAGATGTGACCATCTGATCTGTGCGTGTTCATGTATTTTTGAGGAGGCTTGGCTTTGGATGACGATTTGAATGGAGGGTGGGAGAGTGCTAGTAGGCTACCGTTAGTATTTTTCAAAATCAGATACCCTGCCTTTAAGGTGCATTGTGGTCTGTGGAGCAGTCTAAAGTGTGAAGCAGACTCGCTCAAAATCGATGAATAAGAGGGTATGTCAATATAATCTTTCCTCGTCCACTTCACAAAAGTAAAAACACATTTCAATATGGCATCAGGGATTCCCCTGATTGGAAGTACTTAGGGAAGTTTAAGAGTGTGTCCAAAAGTTTAGTGGAATATAGCCTTGGCTGCTAGCAAAAAGGCAAATGTCAAGAAAACTGTTTGTTTTATGGCAGTTGACAAACTGGTTTGTGACTCAATCAGAATGTTGTCTGATTCAGTTCACCCAATTGTGTTGTTGGGGCCATTTTTTTTTTTGTCTTAATTTGGCCACAACTTTCTCTGTGTTTCAGGAAATGGAATGATTTTTGGTGACATCTTATATTTACACATATTTTAAGAAAATGCTTTGAAATTTTCCAACAATATACCGTGGGCAAATTTACTACCATTTCATGTTGTTAATGGTTCCATGATTTTAACTCTTTAATTGCCACGTTTATAAGTGGTGTCACTGATTTGGGGAAAAACACAAAAAATGATCGATTTTCAATATAAAAATTTATCGTGGACTGGATTTTTTAAAAACCTTTTTCACTGTCTTCGACATGTAAAAGATTAGTAAAAACATTGGCTTTGATGCATTTTTAGTTTTTTTTCTCCCTCATTTATTGTTTGTGGTCATTTTTGCCCCATTGACTTCCATTATAACAATATTTTTTGATTGCAGAGAGAGCCATGACACCTTATTATCATGCATTTTTGATTCTTTGTGGTTTTTCCTTTTGCAAAGAGGTAAAATTTGTCATTTTTACTGTAGATCACTATGTGGCCCCATTAACCCTTTAGTAGGCCTGTGCATAAAATAGAGCTTAATTTCTGGTTTGTACGTTTAGTTATATGGAGTATAACAGCATGAGAGAGAGAGAGAGAGAGAGAGAGAGAGAGAGAGAGAGAGAGAGAGAGAGAGAGAGAGAGAGAGAGAGAGAGAGAGCGTGTGTGCGTTTGTGTGGAAAAAAATCTGTAAAAAGATTTATGAACAACATTTATTATGAACCAAAATGAAAAAAAAAACTTCCAATAAACTGAACAATGAAGCAAGAGTTGAGGATGGATGGAGAACTAAACAATCAAACTAAGTTTTAGTGTGTATATGTGTACGTGTACGTAAGCATATCACTTGTACATAAGCATATCACTTGCATGTTCCTCCCCTCCTCACTCCTGAGCTGCTGGTGTCTGTGGATTTGTGTCTGGAGAGACAGCTGCAGGAGACTGAATCTCTCTCACCAGTGCAGCACCAACTGGTGCACCAGGGAGGTGCTCTCTTCTCAATACTAACCCTACACACACACATTCTGGTTTCCATGTTTTGTGGGGATATTCCATAGACGTAATGCATTTTATACTGTACAAACTGTGTATTTTTTATTATATAAAAATGTATATTATATAAAACATTGTTATAATTGAAGTCATGGGGCAAAAATGGCCACAAACCATAAATAACCAGAAAAATAAAATCTGATGCTGCACAAAAACTAAAAATGCATCAAAGCCAATGTTTTAACTAATCTTTGACAAGCCCAAGACTGTGTAAAAGGTTTTAAAAATCCAGTCTACAATCGCTTTTTATATTGAAAATCAGTAATTTTGTGTTTTTTTTCTCAAATCAGTGACATTTCTTATGAACTTGGCAATTAAAGAGTTAAAATCATGGAATTTTTCTAAACATTTGGTAGTTTTGAGGATGATTAACAGATTTATGCAAAAAATGTGAAAAAAAAAATAGTCATCTGATACATTTTACAGCCGTTTAATTTAGTGGCCTTTTTTGGCCTAAGTTCTAAGTCTTTTCCCAGAGACTGAAACAGTTCAACCATTGATCTGAGTCTCCTCCTCACAAAGACAGTAACAAATCACCACAAACCAACCAAGTTTCAGAATCTCTCCAAAAGAGATTTTAACAGAACAAACCTCATAAATTCTGAGCATTTTCCGCTCGTCACGACAGAGGCTGATACTGATAGACCTCAAGTTCTGAATCTTCAGCCCATGTGGTAGGAGTTAATAGCAGACCACAAGTTCTGAGGATCTGACCTGTGCGTCCAGAGACTAAGTGGATCGACTAAGTGTTACGAGCTTCTCATCCAGAAAGGCAACAACCAATGTCTGAACCAGACTCCTTCCTCACTGCAGCACAGCAAAGCCTGCCCATGAATTCAACTCAGTCACTTCTATTTTCTATTCTATCCTTACTATCCTTTAGTATTTTAGTATCATTTAGTAGTGTTTTAAGTTATTCTTGTTTATCTTTTATTAATAAATTCCATATCATTATAATGGTGTCTTCCTTGGACCAGAGGAGAAAGGAATAAAAAAACTGGCAAATGCTGGCCCAAATGCTGAGAAAGGACTATACAAGTGTTATTTCTGTACAAGAGGTGTCCACTTTGAAGATGGAAGGTTGCATTGGATTGGGATGAGACAGGAGAGGGTCTGTACAAAACTGTACCTCAAAGCTCTTTCAGGTGACAGAAAGCTTTGTCAGATTCGGTGGTCCAGGACAGTGACTTGGGTTTACCTTGTAGGAGAGAGGTTGAACAATCAGACCAGTTATTGAGAAATCTGTGATAAAAATTGTAAAACCATTAAAAATCTCTGCAAGTCCTTGATGGAGGTTTAAATGGGCCATGACTGGATGGTATCCACCTTCCTCTTATCCGTACTGATTTCATTATGGGACACCAGAGGTGGGGACAAGTTACACATGGTCAAGTCCAAGCAAGTCTCAAGTCTTAAACCATCAAGTCCGAGTCAAGTCTCAAGTCACAGTTCAGATAAATCAAGCATGTCAAGTCAAGGGTTCACCCTAAGCAAGTCGAGTCCTGATAAGTTTCAAGTCAAGTCAATTCACAGTACTAAAATAAATAGGGGTACATTTTTTTTCGATAGGTCTAAAATTAGCATTAGGCAAAGAAATTGAATCAAATGAAGAATAACACTGTCTTTGTTTATTATCTTTATTTATTTCTTTATTATTTTTTAGAGCTACAGAATTGATATGATTTTGTTTGATTAACATAGTTCACCCAAAAATGAAAGCTCTGTCATCATTTACTCACCCTCATGTTGTTACAAACCCTCATAAATGTCTGATGAACACAAAGGAAGATATTTTAAGAAATGTTTGTAACCAAACCGTTCGTGGACCCCATTTACTTCCATAGTATTCTTTTTTCCTACTATGGAAGTGAATGGGGTCCACAAACAGTTTGGGTACAAGCATTTCTCAAAATATCTTCCTTTGTGTTCCTCACAACAATTAAATTTTTACAGGATTGTCACAACATGAGGGTGAGTAAATGATGATAGAATTTTCATTCTTCGGTGAACTATCCGTTTAATGACACAGACTTGAGTAGGTTAATTGAGGTTACTGTCTCTTTAAAACTGTTTTTTGCCTCTAATCTACCGGTATACATACATTTAAGAAATAAACAAATGTTTTTATTAGAAAAAGAATACTGTGTGGAGATCAATTTGTTTGTATGTGCCCTGTCAAGAACAGAAAGATTTTATGTTTTTGTGCGTCTCTCTTGTGTATGCACACTATTGAGGGCACTTAAACGTGCACGCACACACAAACGGAGGACAAATTGCAAACGGCGCAGCACAACAGTAGCTCCACATAAAAACTTTGTTGTTTTTCAGTGCTCTGTTCGCCAAATGTATTTTAATGGACTACAGTGTGAGAGACAGTAGCACAACTCTCTCTATAGTCTACACATCAAGAGTTCTGATCTAGGGATGATCACAAGCTGGACCAGACACATTCAACCGCATGTGCGTCTGCGCTTAGTTACAGTATGCTGCTCATTTTAGCGCCTTTTTGCTGTTAAAATCACTTGAATGTTAACATATGCAAGCCCTTAAAACACGTGCAAATGATACACTTTTCCTGTTTAAATTTGCGTATCTGCGAATCGAATTACATGCGAGCCGAACCGTGGGTCGTGACTCGTGACCACAGATCCACTGCAAGCGCATTTTCCACACGCAGTCCACACACACTTGAAAATGTGCACATTTAATACAGACATTATCCTACATGTAATATAGAGCAGCTACGCCACTGTTATAGCCAAATTCCCCAATACATATTTACGAGACGTATCAGTAATGATAATGGTCACATTTAAAGCATAATATGCAACCAAGGCCAAATTATGACAAACAGGAAAGATTAACGTTAATTTATTGCGAAATCGTTATAGAGTAAAACTGACTATAAAGAGATGACTTTCTTACCTTATGGTTCTTGACGTTGTGGTTGTCCTGTCGGATATTCTTGCATTGCATATTTTGCATCTGGCAAATCTTTTTTTATTGGCACCGTCCAGTTCAAAGTCTTTGTAGCCAAACGAGACTTGTGGAGCTCGACTAAAACATTACTGTCTGCCATGTTTGGTGCGGTTTGAATTGTGCAGCGTTTAAGGCACAGACGGACGCTGATTAGAGGTGCAGACGTCACAATAATATTTTTTATTTTAATGAATTTTATTGCTGTTTGTTTATTATTTATAAGTTCAAGTCATTTTCGAGTCTTTCCCTTCAAGTCAAGTCATGTCTCAAGTAACTTGTTCTCAAGTCAAAGTCAAGCCAAGTCATTTTCATACTTTAATCAAGCAAGTCACAAGTCCTGAAAATTGTGACTCGAGTCTGGTCATGTGACTCAAGTCTCCCACCTCTGTGGGACACAAACGTATCCGAGGAAGTGAGTGAATGACTGATGGAAAACGCACTTTATAGCTTTGATGAATAGATGGTGTTCACAGAGGCATTGGAGGACCTCTGATCTTGTGAGAGGCTGTTTGAATATATAGATGACAATAAAACGGTTGAGCAGAACTCTGAAGATGGTATGCATAAAGTCTTGGAACACAGATGGGACATTGACTAATCCGTGCAGCATCACCAAATATTCAAAAAGGCCAGTAGATGTCACAAAAGTAGTCTTCCATTCATCCCCTTTGCGATTTCGACTCTGGCACTGTGGAGGTCCAGTCTGTTGTTAATGGGCTGCTGCAGAGAGGAAGGGGATAACGAAATTGAACTTTAATGTTATTTAGGCCGTTGTAATTTGTACAAGGGCGTAAGCCACCATCCTTCTTAGTGACAAAGAAAAAAAGTGAAGCAGCAGGAGAAGTAGAAAGACGATGTAGCCAAGGTTTAATCCCTTCTCAATGTAATTCTCCATGGCCTCCTCTTAAGTTAAAGTGAGTGGATAAATTATACCTTTAGGCCCTGGTTCACCTTGCATGAGATTTATCACGCAGGCCCATGCCTGATGACATGGTAACTAGGAGGATCTCTTGGGACAAAAAATATTGTTTAAGAATTTTAAAGCAGGACCGGATAATGGTTCCCAGATTTGTACTTTCAATGAAGGCAGTACAGACTCAACCAATATATAAACATACTTTTCTTAATTTAACTTAATTTAAATTCATTTGAATAGAATTGTCAATTATTTTGGGTGCTGTTCATCGTGTTTTTGCCTGTTCTGTTCATTGTTTCTCTTGTATTCCTTGTTAGTCTTTTATTGTTCATTATTAGGTGAATTAATCCCTTGATAGTTGAGGCAGTTTCTGAATATGTTCTGGTTTATCCTGTCTTCCTTTGCCTCATTGTGTGTGTTTTATACCCCTTGTTTTGTTCAGTTCTTGGTTGGTTCTCGTTTGTGTTTGGTGAGTGTGTATTTGCTTCATTTATGTTCCTGATTTCTAAATGTTTTCCGTGTGTGTGTGTGTTGAATGACTGGACTTTGGAGGAGTTTGTGGAGGAGATATTCAACCTCTACCACTAGGCACACTGGGACGATAAGACACTCAAACACATCTTCTGGAGCAGACAGCTGTAAATGCGACACATCATAATCAGCAAACATCAAGATTACTGACATATAATTACATCATTTTTTTTTACAAAGGGAAGGTTTATACCAAACTCAACCTACAAGCCAATGAGAGACAGAGGCGAAAAAAGCTGTGTACGGTGCAGTGAACAGCGGAGGTGGAGAAACAGCTTGTGGAAGTGAGGAATCAACATCACTGCTTGAATAACGCATCCGTGATAACATATCTTCATCACTGGCACAAAAACAAGAGCTGAGTAGAAATCGCTTTGGTTTTAAACACACCAGGTGACAAACACACCCTCGTTTCCTCTTTAGCACAGTTGCGAAACTGACTAGAAACAAAGAACAAACAGAAACCAATAGTAAACTCCAACACAATAGTAACAACTTCATGAACTTCTTTACTAACAAAATTATTTCTATTAGGGAAAACATAGAAACTACTCAAGCAGCCACCACTCTACCCAATAGTACATTTACCACTAGATTATCATACGAACATCTTGAGTCATTTAAACCTACTACAATAGAAGAGCTCTCTAAATTAGTAACGTCATCTAAATCATCTTCCTGTATATTAGACCCCATTCCCACAAAATTACTAAAAGAGGTATTTCATGTAGTGTCCGACACGGTACTAAATATCTTTAACTCATCGCTAGAATTAGGATATGTTCCAACAGCTTTCAAACTAGCAGTTATTAGACCGCTCATTAAAAAACCAAACCTTGACCAGGGAGATCTTAATAACTTTAGACCAATCTCAAATCTACCTTTTCTTTCTAAAATATTAGAAAAAGTAGTGGCAAGCCAGCTACGCACATTCGTAGAGAATAATAATACATATGAAAAGTTCCAATCAGGATTCAGGCCCCACCATAGCACAGAAACAGCGCTGCTTAGAGTTACAAATGACCTCCTATTAACATCCGATCGTGATGAAATCTCAATCCTTATATTACTAGACCTTAGTGCAGCCTTTGACACAATAGATCACAGAATCCTACTCAATAGACTAGAAAACTATGTTGGCATCAGTGGTCAGGCGTTAGCCTGGTTTAGATCGTATCTAACCAATCGATATCACTTTGTTTATGTAAATGAGGAAGAGTCCTATCACTCCCCCGTTAAATACGGCGTACCTCAGGGGTCCGTTCTAGGCCCTATCCTATTCTCGTTATATATGTTACCTCTAGGAGACATTATCAGGAAACATAGGTTTCATTAGATAACATTAGTTTTCACTGCTATGCGGATGATACCCAGCTTTACATCTCGTCACATCCTAGCGAAACCCACCAGTTTGCTAAGCTAACAGACTGCATTAGTGATATTAGGGACTGGATGGCACATAACTTTCTTATGCTAAACTCCAATAAGACTGAGATACTTATTATTGAACCAAATCGCTCCAAACATAATATGTCAGATTACAAGTTGCCCATAGATGGCTGCACGGTTGTGCCATCTTCCATGGTTAAGAATTTAGGCCATACTACTGGCTGTCCTTCAATGTGATGCCCAACCGATGCGCGACCAACGGCCACCGGCTGAACCAGTTTAATCCGCTTACCCGATTCCTATCCCTACCATGTCTATATATTATAAATATAAATATTAATTTCTCCCTAGGGTTTTTTGTCCTTCTAAGATTTTTTCCCATTGGGTTTTCTCCTAGGGGGTTTTTTAGTCCCAGGGAGAGTCAGCCAACTTTGGCTTAACTTAGCACTTTATATACGTTACATTATTAATATGCTCGCTTACACGGTTTTTTATCCTTAGCCGCTATATTCTACTTCTTATACTATGTATTGATTTTCAATGTTCTCCTTTACATCTACTCATGTAAAGCTGCTTTGCAACAATTAACAATTGTGAAAAGCGCTATATAAATAAAATTGAATTGAATTGAAAAGGTGAGATCAGAAAGCTTCTATTGCTAATAAATGTAAACATTAAAATTAATAATATATGTGTCACAATCTCTAAATGTATACATCCACTTCCTTTTGAGGTGCTGTTAAGCGTTTGCTCTGGCATGATAATCTTAATAATATCCTGTAGTGTTTAATGCATCATGAGTTTCATATCTTGTAGTGTGAGCATGTTTAAGATTTAAGAGAATAATATCTGACAAGATTCTTCTTATGTGTGTGTGCTGCAACCAGATGTCAAAGTCTGTGTGAGTCTGGCATTAGTTAACCACGCTAGGCCAAAAGCTTTCAATTAAAAATAGAATCACTTCCATGTTACTGAACAAATCAAAGTAACACAAGCGCAAGGCGCTCTACTGGACAGGGCTTATGGGCTCGAGCTCAGTCTAGCCCAATGGTAAGTGCACTCATCTGTCTGGCTGTTTTAACCACAGTTGTCAATCATTTGAGACATAATACACACAGCAAAAAACATTGCTTATATATTGTTCAGCAAGCTAACCTAATGGAATTCATAAACACAGGATACAAACATACACTTTCATAGTTTATAGCCAAATGACTGACTTAAGCCAAAAGGCTTGACTTGGCCTTTTCATCATCTTAAAGCATTCCTATCCATCAGATTTTGTATAAGAGCTTTCTCAAGACTTTATGCACCATCATCAGACTTTTAAACAGTTTGAACAAAAGCTGACAATGGCAAAAATCTGACTTTGTTCATGCACAAACTGATCAATGCACATTTAAAAATAAACCTAGTGTGTTTGTTTCACTTACCTTTGTTCAATCTACAGGTAGCCTACTATTTGTTTTCATCTACACTTTCATACGACAAAGAAATCAAATCATTACCTTCAGCAAATTCCCATATTTATTTATTTGACTTAGTGAATAAGTAAAAAAATTTAACTTAATAAACCAATGAATCGAAAACTAAACCAGTGCATTTATACCAGTTATTCCTAAACAAAGCAGAAATCATTAACATGACCCACCAAGAAAAAATAGCACAAAAGCTGTCACTGCGTACAGATATGTATACATTTAGTACCAATACCCTTGAGGATCTAACTTAAATATTAAGGTACAAAGTTGTACTTTTTGAAAGGGTACCTCCCCTGTGACAGTTTTTGTTCCTTTATCTGGTATATCCAAGCATTGCAATAATGACACACAGCAACGACTACAGTGGTGCAGCGTGCAAATTGTAATACAGTATTGTTACTTTAATAAAATCTCATATTTGACCCATGAAGGGTTTATGCAAAGTGAGGACCTATGTGATATGTATCCTATAAAAACAAGGTGCTAAACTTCAGTTAAAAGCTGGCCATTAAAGAACATTGAATATAAAAACAGGCCATTCATATTTTAGTTGCTTTGCTCTAACATCACTCATGTCTCATGAGTGAGGAGAGATTAATTTTTAAACAGTGGGCAGTTGTGATCTAATGGTTAGAGAGTCAGACTTGTAACCTGAAGGTCGCTGGTTTGATTCTCATTGCTGGCAGGAAGTGACTGACTGAGGTGCTCTTAAGCAATGCATATTTTCTGCAGTTGCTCTCCGGGTACTGTATAAATGACTGACCACTGCTCCGTGTGTGTGTGTGTGTGTGTGTGTGTGTGTGTGTGTGTGTGTGTGTGTGTGTGTGTGTGTGTGTGCGTGCGTGCGTGCGTGTGTACCTGGTAATTATCACGTTGTGGGGACCAATTGTCCCCACAAAAAAAGGAATACCAGTGTTTTTGTGACCTTGTGGGGACATTTTGATGTCCCCATGAGGAAACAATCTTATAAATCAAACAAGATGATGTTTCTTGAGAATCTAAGGTACAAGAAAGGTTTCTGTGATGGTTGGGGTTAGGGAATGGGGTAGGGGAATAGAAAATACAGTTTGTATGGTATAAAATGCATTACGTTTATGGATTGTCCCCACAAAACATGGAAACCAGAGTGTGTGTGTGTGTGTGTGTGTGTGTGTGTTTACTTCTCACGAGATCTGGGTCTCCAAACTTTTTTTTTTTTGAGCAAGGGCTACCACAATGGTTAAAGTCTGGAGAGCTATTCTTTTAATATAGTCTACTCAAAACTTGTTTTACTTGTTGATTTTATTTTAATTGTTGATATGTTTTATCACTGCATAAAAATATAAAAATATTTAATAAATACTTTTTAAAATTGAGGCTATAAATAGAATGTGGTTTGGCAGGCAACTCAGAGACTCCCAGCGGGCCCCAGTTGAAAAAGTAGTACACTTAGTACTTAGTAGTGTCCTTAAAGCAACACTATGTAGTTTTTTTACCTTTAAATATTGTCTCTAAAATCATTTCAGTGATAGAACAACTTTTAACTAGACAAATTGTACTGTTGCTGCAACCTGAGCAGCCTCCTAGCTGCTACAAGCACACTCTGAAAGTTGCGGTGGAGGGTAGAGCACACAGCCCCGCCCCTCCCCCTGCCTGCAGAAGAGTGTCTGATACCAGGCACTGTTGCGCTTTTCAACCACATGGGGGAGCTGTAAGTCATTTTTACGTGGAAACTACATAGTGTTGCTTTAAGGTGCTTTATTTTCGCACACTAATTTTGTACTTAACATACTAAAAATTCATCAGTACTTCTTAAGATGTTCTTAAGATCATCTAAGTGTACTTCACTGTGCTATTTTGAGACACCATTAATAATGAACTAAAATGCACTTTTAACATACTATCTCTGTATTAAAACATCTATTTAGTTAACACTTGTATTAAACTTGAACTCAACTTTCATACAAAGATGGGTTCAAGTTTACTACAAGTGGTACCTAAATACATTTTTTAAATACATTTTAACACATTTTAGTTCATATTGATCGTGTCTTAAAATAGCACAGTGAAGTACACTTAGATGATCTTAAGAACATCTTAAGAAGTACTTAAGATTAATTTTTTGTATGTTAAGTACAAAATTAGTGTGCGAAAATAAAGCACTTCAAGAACACTATGGAAGTGTACTACTTTTTCACCTGGGGCACCATGTTGGAGACCACTGCACTAGATATTTGGAGAGATCACATTCTGAGTATACCTACCAGACACCAAAATGGATAAATACTGTATTAAAGAAGAGCTTAAAGTTGTTTCACACTCCTCACATCTTCTATTTAAATGGATCTATGTGTGCAGCAACTGTGTGTGTCATAAATCCTCACTTTGCATTATGGATGAATACAAGCAAGAATGATTTTGTTCACTAGATTTTGTAACAGAGCTAATTTGTGTCTGATCTGAGATATACTTAAGTGCTTTTGACGTTGTGTCGCTTTCAAAAGTCTTCCTCATTACAGTAATGAAGCCTAATAATAAAAACATTATGCATTGTATTTTTTGAGGAGATCACTCTGCCAGTGTCTTTTGCGATCAGGGAAAAGTTTGGGAATGCGTATCTTCCTAAAATCCTCAATGCATTTCTTCAGCTCTTCCTCCATCAGCTTTTTCTCATCTTCCTCAGGATCCCTGCTCAGCGGCCCACCGTTCTCTCTTGTACTGGATGCGGTGGTAGAGACAGTGGTGATGGTTGGTCGGGGTATCATCTTGAGAGGCAGGGTGGTGGGCCGTGCAGGACTGTTCATGGACAGTGGAGGGGTGGTCAGCTCTGGAGGCAGAGACAGTTCAGGACTGTTTACAGGTGTGGATGCAGGTGGAAGGGGGTCTGGTAGAGATCCATTTTCTTGATCAAGGGGAAAGTTACTGTCATCCTGGCTATTGATGGAGGCTGTATGTGGGTTATTTACTGGTTCCTCCAGTGCACTGTCAGTATTTTGATTATTTGCGCAGGGCGGCACGGATGCTTTGCTTCCTGTCAACAGAAAACAGAAAAAAAAGTTGAATATTCATCCTCAACAAATGTTTATACTTCTTTATAAGACATAACTCAAATATATTTTCGAAAACAAATGTTTTGCTAATTAAACACAAATTTACGTTATGTATAAATTGTTCAAAATATTTGGAATTATGCAAATATTTATTTTGCATTCAGAATGCACATTATATCAGAGCCACGATCTCAGTTCAATCTGAGTAAAGAGCTTCAAAAATTCTTAAGAGTATTAAATCTTGACTACTGCTTCCAGGCCCTTATAAACAAACTAACCAACAACAGTTTTTTTGGTAAACATTTGAGCAGAAAGAACCAACACTAACCAGTAGACTTAAACTTGCAGTGTCCAAAAACAGCCGCTGGCCTGATCTAAGCTGTCTTTTTAACGTGAAACACAATCATCAATGTGACTTTACAGAGAATATCCAATCACATTATCCTCTTTCTGTTTGCATTATCAAATCATTGTCTCTGCTTAGAAAAAATATTTCAGTACTTAAAGGGATAGTTTAAAATAACAATTCACCCAGTATTTATTAACCCTCATGTTGTTTAAAACCTGTATAAAACTCTTTCATCTGTGAAACACAAATAAAGGATATTGTGAATTATTGGGAAACTATAGTATGGTCAGATAAAATCAACAATGAACTTTTTGGCAGTCATTCTACACACCATGGTTGGAGAAGAAATAGCACTGCCCACCACACCAAGAACACAATACCAACAAATAAGTTTGGGGGTGGAAGCATCATATTTTGGGGCTACTTTTTAGCAAGGGGTACTGGAAGACATCTTATTATTGAAGGGAGGACGGATGGAAAAATGTACCGGGACATTCTGGATAAAAATCTGCTGTCATCTACCAGAAAGCTGAAAATGAAAAGAGGGTGGACATTTCAGCAAGACAATGATCCCAAACAAAAGGCCAAGAAACAATGAAGTGGTTTCAAAGAAAGAAAATCAAGTCGCTTGAATGGCCCAGTGAGAAAACTGAAGATCAAAGTTCATAAAGGAGCCCTAGGAACCTTCAAGATTTAAAGACCATTTGTGTGGAAGAATGGGCCAGAATCACTCCTGAGCAATGCAGACGACTGGTCTCTCCATACAAGAGGTGTCTAGAAGCTATAATCACCAACAAAGGCTTTTCTACAAAGTATTAAATAAAGTGTGTTCAATACTTATTCCCTGTGTCATTTCACTTTATTTATTATGACTCAACTTGTATACTTAAATGTTCCGATTTCTTTGTATGAATATAATATTTGGCTTGATGGCTACATCTGGTGGAAATTTTGTGTCAATAGCCCACTTAGAAATCCCCTTACTGATAAAAATGCTTATTTTCCCCGCTGTATCTATTATAAACATGACTGCGCGTAACGATGCATATTCACAGATGCGATTGTCTAAAGCAATTAACCCTGTGAAGTTGGGATTTACACTGAACAATTTCTATTAGATGTTTAAAATTGAAATGCATATTTTATAATATTTATTTATGTTTTAAATATTTAGAATTTTTTCTTACATTCCAATTTCATATTAATATTTCATATTTTAAAATATTCTTTAAAATCAAAGTTGTGTTCTTAGAAAGGATGTACTTGCATTATTATGCTATTTTATTGTCATATAATCAGTGACATAAAATGGTCTCAAAAAGACAATACTATCAACATTATATCTGGGGCAATTAAGCGAATTATGAAAAGTAGCTATCATGACAGGCCTAATCTGTAGCTTACTCACAACGATTTTCACGAGAGAGTCTATTCTCACCGGATCTTGTGTATCGGACTACGCATAATGCGTATTGGCCTCTAACAGAGGCTAGTTATTATAGTTTATAAAGTTTTAAATATAGATTTTTTTCTAACAAAATCCCATCCTATTACCCCCAGAAGGCCTTTATTTACCCTCACCCCTTTTCTGTGAAGGATGGATTTTTTGGGGCTTAAAAAGTCGTGAACCCCATTTTCAACCAGAAGAGCCAGGACATTTTCTAAAATAAATGAAATTGTGTTCGTCTGAAGGATGATGGGGATATGTATCTCAAAAGGCTTTAGGGTGAGCACATCATGGGGTAATTTCCATCTTTGAATGAGCTATCCCTTTAAAGTGTTTGAGCTACATTTTCTTTACCAGTAAATGCTTTAAAATGATGTTGTGGAACATTTATTTGTTTATTTTGTTTTGTTTTCAGATGTTTTTGGGTCAAGTTACTTCATAAATTCCTGTCATGTTAAGACGATGGAAAACAGCTGATCCTGGCTGTGTGGTGTTTATTTAGAAATGAAGATATGGAGAGGGTTGGGAATTAACTGGAAGAGCTCTCTGAGGTATTGCTGCCAAATCTGTTTCCTGCTCCAAATGTTTGTTTTCAGTGCAAAGTGCGAGGAATGCTGGTTTGCTTGCCATTGAAAAAAATGCCTCTGGCTTTCATTTGTGTTAAAGCTCTCGCACATTCAGCCACGGGCACTGAATCCTGCTTACATAACTAGACTAGAAAGACCTCTGCTCATGAACACATCAATAAAGCTGGCCTCCTGGATGCTATCCATTCATATTTGAATGTGTGTGCACAGAAATAAATACTCGAAGAATGTGGGATGATGTGTTTTCGGAGAGATTTCATGGGAGAATTTGTCAGAGCTGAATGACATTAAATGTGTAACCAGCTCTCATAATCATCTCTTATAAATCCCTTAATGGATTATAAATATAGAGCCAATGCCTTTACTCAATGTGTGAACATTTAGAGAATCACTCTTCAAAGTCATAACAGAGTCTGAATTGGTGAGGGTGAACATTGGTAGAAAATTACTGGCCAGTTGTCTCAATAGAAGCAATAAGCATCTCCCACCTTCTTCATAATTATATTGACTATAATGCACTGTAAAAAAAATATTGCTATTATTTATCTTGACAAGACATGAGTTCCTACAACTTATACAATGAATCTAATCTCTAGTCAAGGTAAATAATGCTGGGTACATACCAAAAATATTTTTTTACATCTTATAAGATTTTCAAAATATGATAGACCACAAACATGAGGATAAAAAATCCTAGATTTAACCGTTTTGTTCCTTTAGTGTGTGGTGTGCCATGATGTGTCAGAGACAGCACACCACACAAAAACTTTCAACCAGAGTCTCGACTGTGAACACTGGAAATCTCGCAAGATCTCATGAGACTTCAGAATAAGCATGGTGGACGATATGCAGGAAGAAATGTCCATGCTTCCATCTTCCATCATCTCGCTTTCTGATTGGATATTGTTTCGTTTCACGTGATAATCTCAAGAGCGTGCGTGTTTGTCCTCAGCGTTTCCCCCACACATCAGGATTTCTGATTCGCGATGGGGGCAGCTCCGACTTTCTTCTGATTAGGTTCGGACACTCTTAACACACCTCACAACAAGGGAAAATCTGTTAAGATAATCTGTCTACCCAGTCTCACAAAGTTTCGTGATATAGTCACGTATTTTTTTGATTCTTTTTTCGTGCTATTATCACGAAATTTCGTGTTTTTTCGTGATCGTATAACGAATTCCTGTTTTCGTGTGATTATCACGTATTGGTTACTCAACAACTGCTTTTTCCTATTTTTAAACCATTGTCGCTTCAGTTTAGGGTTAGATTTGGTGCTTGCATTAGAATGTCACTTTATATATTGGTTTATACTATTTTTTCTGATTTATTTTTTTATATGTCGCCTGGCGTTGGGGTTAGAGTTGGGTTTGGTTAGGGATGTCATTTTATGTAAATCTAACCCTAAACCGAAGCGACAATGGTAAGAAAATAGGACAAAACAGTTGAGTAACCAATACGTGATAATCACACGAAAACAGGAATTCGTTATACGATCACGAAAAAACACGAAATTTCGTGATAATAGCACGAAAAAATAATCAAAAAAATACGTGACTATATAACGAAATTTCGTGAGACTGGGCTGAATCTGTAGAACCATCAAGATAATAGCTAGGATTGTCGGAAGGGGGGAAATTGGCCCAAAATCAGACCGATTATCTTTTGGTGTGTACCCAGCATAAGTTAAAATGACTTATTGATCAGAAAAACAAACATTTAAGAAAACAACAATGATATATTTAATAATGAAATTGTAAGATATGTCCACATTATGGCAGTATTTTTGGCAGTAATTTCAGTGATGGGCTGTGTATGTTTAAAGTGATCTCATGAGAATCCGTGTGTATTTTTTGTAAGGTGGTGCCAAACCCTGACAAAAGGTATTTCCTGAAGCCAGCAGCAAATGGCTGAATCCACAGGGAATCGCTTCCTAATTCCTGTTGAATTATCATCTGAAACCTTTCTCAAAGAAATCACATCTACCCCCCAAGACAGTTACCTCATGGTGTGGGACACTCCTCATGTTCTCAAGCAAACTGTATATGGAATGCTACATTCTGTATACACAAAGTATCTGAAACTGGTCTTGTTTGGTGTTATATGAATTGTTTTTAATGCAAGTGGTACATTTGGGTTTATTAATATGACAACAGGATTCAATGTTAATCTATTACAATAAATAAGTACACTTAACCTAATGTTGGGAGACACCTCCTACCTTAGACATGTTGCCCAATCACCCACTGTATGTATATTAGGTAACATCCCTGGGTTTACAAGAACCAATCAGTATATCATTATCACAATGCTTTGTTCTCTGGATATTTAAGGAAGATGTGTAGAAGACTCAGACGGGACTTTCTATATCTAGAAATGCTAAATCTTTGATACAGCATCATGTTTCTTTTTATTTTATTTGGAGGAATCTGTAACCAGATCTTCATCTCCTTACCAGGTATGCAATGGTTTTTCGTTTGTTTCGTATTTGAATTGGAATGTAAATTGGCTTCTGAATTATGTGCTACCTACCTGGTTAATAAATTGTTACGTTTGTATTCATTCTAATTTGCTCTGTATTAATGACTCTTCTAAGTTACTATAAAGTATTACGATATCCTTTGTTACCACATATCTTTGATCGTGGTTAATTCATGTTAATTAAGTTCTATCTCTAACTAAGTTGTTACGCAGTAGTGTTGATATGTGGGCCATCAAGGTGATGAGTCATAACCTCTAATCATTGCTTTTACGTTGATTAAGTTGTATATAGTAATATGATTTAACTATATTCGGCTAGACGGTGCTATGCCCGAACCTCTGATCATCGTAAGGCTTTGAATTAAGTTGTATATAACATATTGTGTGAGGCTATATGGATACATTTTAATGAGAGTCCGTACACATGAAGCGGTATTGTTAAAATTGCTTTAGTCATGAACCTCTAGTTATTGCATGGTAGATTAATTATTTAACCTTCACTAAGTTATTGGGTAATCGTATTTGTATGTGGGCTATCGGAGTGATAAGTCATAACCGCTGGTCATTATTTCTGCTATAATTAAGTTGTATATAGTAATATGATTTAACTATATTCGGCTAGATGGTGCTTAGCCCGAACCCCTGGTTATAGTGTAAATTTTGTACTAAGTTGTATACAAACGATTGCATGAGGCTATTTTGAGACATTTAGCAAGAGATCGCGGGAGCGGCATTGTTAAATTGTGTTAGTCATAATTTCTAGTACGGTAAAATATGTGTTCGGAATCTGCATAACGGCCGATGTGGACCGATACGACATGGGTAATCGAATGAATGAGTTCAATGTTAACATGAGTTAAATAGAATGATCAAACGTTTATCCAAATTCTATATTTACATCAATTTGATTCATATTACAATACGTTTTATATCTTTGGAGTCAGATGTAAAGTTGCGTAATGTTAAAACGTCATCCACAAGCACCGGAAAAGGCAGAACGCGTTATAATGCTCGGCCATGCCGTTTGGATTCCGTTGTTGGGCCAAACGGATGGATGGGGTCATATTTGGACCCCTTACATTTTACATAAAGCGCACATTTAATTATGCTTTCATACTGATATTACACATAAAATCGATGTGTTGACAGGAGTAATATGTTAATTATTTACGTTTTAACAGCTTTACAGACATACAGATTTGTACGTATTCCTATTCATAAATATAAAAACCGTGGGCATTGGCGTTTTCTGACTTATTTAAGCCAGTTCACTTATTCACATAATGCAATGTTCATGACTTTCAGAGAATTACACAATATTAAACAACACTACACTTTAAAACCTTAAAATAAATAACATTTCTGTAATCATTTAACCATTTTGCAATATTAAGTTTGCTTGCCATGACACCTAATAGGCATTTTCTACTATGCAGTCTTCTCCTATGCAATAATTACACCAAAACACAACATAAATTCACAAAAGATATTAACTTTATTAACTTGCTGTAATCCACATATTTCAAATGTATACGATTGTGAGGAACAGATCCAAATTTAGCCCTTTATCCAGCAATCTTGATCCCAGTTCTCATCAGTGACTGTAAATGTCAAATATCGTGTTCGTTATGAATTTGAAATCAAATATTGCGCTTCAAGAAGCTTTACGACACATTGCTTTACAGCAGTGATATCAAAAGCTCATACGTCACAGATTTGCGACATTGCTTGCCTTCTTTCAGTCAATGTACTTTTGAAATTTGGTACTTGACAGAGAAAAGCGGGATTAACATTCTTGTAGATTAATAATTTATTATACAGCAATCTTTATGGTATGAAAGATTTGTTAATGATGTTTTATAGCTGTAAAAATGTAATAATAATAATGCTACAATAAACTTTTACAAATACATTGTACGCTTTAGCATCTATTTAAACATACAAAAAAGTATGTTTCATGTTTTTGAAATTTACATATTAATACTACGTATTAACAGTGAGACTAGGCTGGTATTTTACACCTAGGCCTTCAGTGGTGTCCTACCTGATTTGATTTAATTCACTTCTCCATACCATCATAAAGCCACTGCCACAGCTAAACCTTCAATAGAATGTCACAGGGATGATGTATTTACAGGCAAAACTCAGAAGCGAGTTAGCATTTTAACACTTCCGGTTCCATCGTCCTGAAGTCAATGGTTTTTTTATGTGGTTTTGGTAAACGCCTTAAATGATATATCAGATTCACACAAGCCAATATATTTTCATGTATTTTACAACATTACACACACCTGTAACACCCCCATTTTACGTGTGTTTTAGAGGGCAGTTGCTGACAAGTTTGCTACATGTGACTACAAACTTTGTTAGGGACTTTAAACATCATCACGCATGAAGAGCTTAAAAACAATGCAACATGGGCTTTGTTCACAACAAAGATTCATCCACAGACTATTTCCTTATCAGGGAACATGTTTTAAACGTGTTTAATAAAGTTTAAAAGAGTTGTAAGAAGCTTGGTGGTGATAATGCTGATGTTGAGAGACCGTGGTGTAGTTCACATAAAGCCTACGCTAGCTTTTAATTCCTGGTAAATGTATTTAGACTTCAAACTTCATAAACGCTGTGTTCATCTGTGAATATTATCTTGTTGGACAAAATGTGTAAGTATCATAAACTTTTGTTAAACACAAAGCATATTTTTTACGATAATTTGTATTTTTTTTAAGAGAATCCAGTGTCCCGCTAACTTCCGGGTTAGACTACAAAAATATGTCATCCCTGCAGCACTCTATATTATACAAAAATGCAGTATGAGAGGTCATTGCATCACAGACAGGTATCTGCAGAATGAATGAATGTCATATATCTTCAGAAACTGTCAGCAGTTCTCTTCTTCCTCTGTATATGTTATTACAGTATATTGGCTTGTGACTCCTGCAGGAGTTCATGGACGTTGCGCAGGGGCTTTTGTAGGAGCAGGGGTAATTCACTGCTGGGGTGGTGTGAGCGGGACGAAATCTCTGCTCTCCAGTTTTAATGGATGCTGCTGAGAGAGCAGGGATGATTTATTGAATAATATAGAAAAGGTGTGAAGTGACTTGGTGAGGTTATTGGATGAGCAGCTGAAATGCTTGTCTAATATGGGATTGATTAGATTAAATGTGGGTTTGGATGGCGTTTAAAGACCAACAACCTAAAGATTTAATTTGGAGTTCAGGTGCAGCTGAAGCACATATATGTAAAGAATGGCTGGAGTAATGTCTGCTGGGATGCTGGATCTAATTAATATTGATTTAAGGTGCTCTTGGAACCAATGCATGGAGACAGGGTTATTTTTGTCATCAACGAAGTGGGGATCTGAGGGAAAGTGGATTTGTAAAGTACAATTAGCTAAAAATAAGGAAACTGACTGGTAAGGAGGAAGAGAGTTAAATACAAATATTGATCAACTGATCTTTGTTTAATATTGAAGCATATACTGTAGGGTCACTGTCCACTGTCAATTTGAAGATCAGAGAAGGACAGATGAATCTGAGGGTCAAAATTAGAGTCTCAAGTGAACTTTGAGAATTTGAGGAAACCAAAGAAGGTGAGAATGAAAAGGGCATCTGGAAGTGTTTTCAGAGTGCTATCCTGAATGGATAGTAAACAGGCATTAGCGGTAAACACTAGTCCCTGTGGGTGGGTTGGTATTTTTTAAAGCCTTTGACAAAGAGATTTATTAATTTTTTTGTTTAACATGGACAATGCAGAATAACTGTCAGGAAACAGGGAGAGCAGAACCCAAGTGCAGAAAGAAGTTTCAAAAAGACTTTTATTATAGAACAAAAACCGGAAACAAAAGCCCACGTGGGGGCAAAACAAACAGGAAACAAGATACTTTAACACAAGACAGATAAAACACTAAACTTTAATATAAACAAAACAATAAACTTGACTTAGACTTGACAATTGTATAAACTTCTTACATGAAAGGTACAAAACGAACGAGCACAGGACAGCAAACACGAGGGTATTAAATAAGGGAGCAAATCAAAGGGGAACAGGTGACATGAATCAAACAATAATGGGATAATTAATGAGGAAACAAGGGGGCGGGGTCAGGAGACGAGACAGAAAGCACATGGCTTAAATTAACAAGGCCAGTGCTTTCACACAAAACATGGGCCTGTCATGATCCTGCCTCATGACTAATACTAAAACAAGGACAAGAGGGCAGAATCATGACAGAACCCCCCCCTTAAGAAACGCCTCCAGGCGTTCCTCAGGGGAACACTAGACATGTGACATGACAGACTGACAAATAGACACAAACCAACAAAACATGACAAATAAACACAGGGGCAGACAAGAAAAAATGTGTTTGGGTGAAACAATAAAAATAACAAACATGGGAGGGGGGGAGGAGGCATAACTGAGTTCACAAAAGGGGAAGGTGGAGACGCTGACCGAAGTCCAGAAGGTGAAGTTGAGGGTTTGGGGTGAGGCTCCGGGCAGGCTTGATTGGGGGTTTAGGAGAGACTGGCTTGACAGGCAGTGAAGACAACACAGGGAACATGACAGGACGGGGACCGTGACAGGAGCCGCTGTGGCCGGCAGCGAAGACAAGATGGGGACCGTGACAGGGGGCGCTGCCGCTGGCAGCGGAGACGAGACGGAGACCGTGACAGGGGCCGCTGAGACAAGACAGGGACCGTGACAGGGGCTGCTGATGAGACGGGGACCATGACAGGCGCCGCTGCGTAGAGTTCTCAACGGGTTCGGGTCAAAAATATAAGCAAATGAGTCGGGTCGGGTCGGACCTCGGGCTTAATCTTTTACGCTCCGTGAAAATAATTATTAATCATCACTGCTGTTCACCGTAAAGAAAGTCTGGTCTGGCTGCTGCGTGCAACGTGCATCACAGAGAGGGACGGGGGATAGCAATAAGCTTCGGGGCGGATCAGCAACGCTCCGGAGCTTATTGCTATCACTGCTTGCACGCCTGTTGCCTGGAGAAGAAGAGATGGAGAAAAGTAAACTTGCCGCAGGTGAATTCACCGTTGCTTGCTCCTACAGGAGGAAAAGCCGCTGGCGCTGGGTACATGTTTGAGTTCTTTTTATTTATTATTGTGTGATTTTTATTTAAGGCATATTTATATAGCCTATATTTAAAGTTTATTGTTTCAGTTGTTTGTATTGTTAAAAGACGTGGACATTAAAGCTTAATTTGAATTTCCGTCTGCTGTTCATGATAATAGCCTACGTGTATGAGGAAAAAAAGGCAAGGGGGGGGGGGGGTCGGCGGCGTCGGGCCGCGGGTCGGGTTTAGACAGATAATTCACGTTGATGTGTCGGGTTAAATCAGGTCCGGGCTTTAAAAGCCACGGGCCGGGTCGGGTTGTAATTTTCAGGCCCGTTGAGAACTCTACCGCTGCGGCCGGCAGTAGAGACGAGACCGGGACCATGACAGGGACCCCTGCTTTTACACAAAACATGGGCCTGTCATGATCCTGCCTCATGACTAATACTAAAACAAGGACAAGAAGGCAGAATCATGACAATAACACTGCTACAATTTCAAGTAGCCGATGCAATACATACAGGCTTCTAGCTAATGGCTTATTTGCAGTTATAGTTAAACTTTTTGCTCATTACTGTTAACAAAGCAACAACAGTTTTCTTTTTTCAATGTTGTTTTTCTCAATTTTTTATGTGAGACTGCTGTGTAGAATCATAATTACACTAATTACATTTTTCTGCACATTATAACACCTCCAATAATATAGGGCCACAAACATTTAACTTACCAGTAAAGACATGAAGCCTTCAGTATTTTCATTTATTTATAGTTTTGTAGCAATTTAGTTTTTTTATTTTATTACTTTTTAGTGAGTACCGAGCCCTAAAGGTGCCATTGGAGTAAAAAAAGTTTAGTTTTATTTGCTCATGCGAAACCTTCATTTGCATAATTTTTTTTAACGTTTAGTTTTGCGTGCGCATGTGAAAGCGAAAGTTTCGCTAAATAAAGTTTAATACATTAAATAAATTAGTTTCGCATGCGCAAGTGAAACTATCACGTTTAGTAATTTTTGCTCTATGTCCCCTTAGGGCAGTGTTCTTCACTCCCAATCCTGGAGAGCCGGTGTCCTGCACAGTTTAGCTCCAACCTTAATCAAACACACCTGCAAGCTAATCAATGTCTTCATGATCACTAGAAAATCACAGGTAGGTGTGTTTGATTAAGGTTGGAGCTAAACTCTGCAGGACACCGGCTCTCCAGGATTGGGAGTGAAGAACAGTGCCTTAGGGGCTCTGTAAGTGGGCCTATAACACTTACGTTTATTTTATATTATTATATTACTTTCATGTGTCAGTTTTTAATTTAGTTTATGTCACAGGTCGGAGCGGACCACAGATGTCTTGAGTCTCGCTCTTCCCTTGTTTCCACCTCGTGAAGGTCCCAAGAACACCCCAATGACCACACCTAGAGAGAGAGTACGTAAATTAAAACAATCTTTATTAAATTATTTAAAACAGGTAAGTGGGGGAGGGGAAAGGGAATTTAAAATCAAACTCTCGGGGCCAGAGAGTATCAATCCTGAGCTGCTCGGGCTCCGTCACGGGGATTCTCAGGTAGGTCTTCAGACTCTTCTTATTGTCTCTTTACGTGACTTTAACCAGATTATTCACAGCGTTATCTTCATTCTATTTTGCAGGAGGACTGCCCGTGGAGCCTTTCTCTTTCCTGGACGAGAGGGAAATGAAGAGAAGTGATACTGACGAATTTATTGAGGGGGGGGTACCTGGTGCTGGTAGCGGCGGTCTCCTGGACTCGACGCTGGAAATACCTAGAAGGTATGCAGGTAAGTTCCTGACGAGTAACTGGGCCTGGTCTGAGAGGCGTGCCGGTAAGTATGCAGACAGATGTACTGGATTCTTCGCCTTCGTTGACCGGTAAGGCAGGCAAGGTGAATGCACTAGTTCTTGACTTGGGGCATACAGGTGAGTATACAAAGGTGATACGCTGGCTCTTAGCTTCGGGCGTACAGGTGAGTATACCAAGTGCACTCCGGATCTTTACTTGGGGCACACAGGTGAGTATACGGGAATAGTACACTGGCTCTTAGCTCTGGATGGGCAGGTGAGTATACAGAAGGGCACACTGGATCTTTACTTTGGGCCTACAGGTGAATATACAAGGGTAATACGCTGGGTCTTAGCTTTGGGCGTACAGGTGAGTATACAGAAGGGCGCACTGGATCTTGACTTTGGGCATACAGGTGAGTATACAAGGGTAATACGCTGGCTCTTAGCTTTGGGTGTACAGGTGAGTATACAGAAAGGCACACTGGATCTTGACTTTGGGCATACAAGTAAGTATACAGGGGTAATACGCTGGCTCTTAGCTTTAGGCGTACAGGTGAGTATACAGAGGGGCGCACTGGATCTTGACTTTGGGCATACAGGTGAGTATACAAGGGTATGACTAGGAATGGAGACAACTCACAGACCCTCGAAGAGATGGACGACAGGCTTTAGCCCTTTTGGAGCTTGCGGGACTGGAGAAGACGTTTTTGCTACAACACTTATAGCCTTCCTCACTAGGACGGACTTCTCGGACAAGACACTCCACGCGGTAATTTTCAACCGTAGAAACACTCGCACGACGTCACAGAGCCTTAGGCTCGGACCTGTAGAACTGGTGGCAAACAGACACACAGAATTCCTTCACAAAATTACTTGGCTTCAGTGAATATATGGGGAGAGATACACCACCTCTTGGCTTTGAAACAGGGCAGATGGAGTTACGAGTCGGGGCTGCTGCTCGTTGGGCCTAACGCGGCCTCAGCTGGTTTCACCACAATGTGTAAGTTCAGGTAGGTTGTCATGCCAAATATGTAGCAAAGGAATAGGTCAAACGCTTCCCTCTCCTCTATTCCAACTGACAGGACAAGAGATCTAGACAGGGGCGGGCCTCTGAAATCACTCTACGGACAGGTAATCATACACAGAGACAACACAGCTAGTTTTCCATACAGCAGCCAATCCTTTCCTCCGTTGGCGTTCCCCACAATATTCACACACAGTTCCTTACTTGTTACTGTTGCCTCACCACCACTAGGTGGGAAAAGGGAGCAGGACGTCACAAGGGGTGATCGCCCATCACCCCCGGCCTAGGGGGTGATTGCTGACAACATGGACACAGCACGACACTGCAATTTCCAAGTGTACACACACATCAAAGGAAAAGACTCACCCACTGCACTCCACACTCTCACAGAGAATTAAGGTCAGAACCACGTTGGACCGGGGATTCGTCCTGGGTTATTGAGGCACCGATGCAGCGGATGGCTGGATGAAAGCGTCACAGCCACAACAATGCAACGTACTCCTTCCTTAGCTGGTTCCGGTTCGCCCACCAGTCCTTTCCACGGTGAGGCCACTTACACACTAAGCGCAACTCACAAAAGGCACACTAATTTTCCACACTTTCAAAGTAACCACTGACACGATGACAATTCAGTGTACTCACAATTTCGTTGACATGAGATTCTTTCCTCTTCCTTAAAGTTATCTGGAGTACACACAGTCCACAGTACAAACTCCTCGTGTCGGCCTCCTTCGCTGTACTTCTAGGAAGTCTTCACTGCTTACGATCTCTTCCAAATAAGTAACACATATCAACATAACACTTCACTCAAGGTAGTGGTTTATACTCAACCCGTTATCTGTTCACGCCAAATCCTCAACTTCTCTTTGCCCAATCCACAATATCCACACACATCCGTTTCATCCAATCCCCCAACAACTCCGTCTCACCCACAGCATCTGCTGGAATAAACTTCCTTCTCCTTGTCTCCTTAAGCCCCGTACTCTCTCCGCTCGCTTCCGTGCGATCGCAGGATCAACGGGCCCTTCCGACTCCTTCGAAGGCTTGTATTCCGTCCGCCTTTGGCGGAACAAGTTCGCCTGAAACCCCGACTGCTCTTCTGGTTTCTTCAATGCCCTATTTATGTGCCTCCTCTTCATTAAACCCTCCAATCATCAATCGCCACACTCATCTGTACACCTGTTGTCAATAAAACCCAAATTTAGGTTGCCCGGAGTTCTCGGAAGTGATGGGTGTTTCAGGGAACGTTGTCCGTTTTTTTTTAGTTCCGCTATAGAAAGTCACTCTGTGACATTTAAGCTTTGATTTTCAACTTCGACATATTTCAGTCACTTAGTTTTTGCAGGAGACTGGAGTTGTTAGCCCAGACGGACGGCAGCCCTGATGTTCAGTTTCATTAATAAAGTTGTATTTTTCTTTGTTTCTTCGCTATTGTGTCTTCTTTTCCCACAACGATGATAATGACAGCAACAACAACATTACTAGTTTGTGTGAATTGCATTTAAGGAACAAATGCATGATGAGGCAATGTTTTGAATTTCTAAAGGGCAAAAACGGGAGAGGGAGTGATTTGATTCTTGAAACCTGGGATATGAACTGCTTTAATTATAAACTGATTGCAAGACCAGATTAAACATCTCAGAAATGGTACTAATATGCCTCTCTTCCCAACAGGGCTGCAACAACAATTGGGTATAGACAGGGGTTAATATGGGGGGGGGCTCTGTTTACGAGGTTAATACTGATGACAAAAGCCACCGGTGTGTTTCAGTGACATCCTGGACCTCTGATAGGATTTGATAAGTTTCAGTTTTGAAGCTGTGCCAGAGGTAAACCCAAAATAGCACCTGAACTTGCATTAAATGTTGCATATCTGTGAGTCTCACACCCCTTTATTCATTTGTTCCACACATCATCATGTACAATAGATCAAACTTTCAAAAAATGAAGTTATTTCAGATATTATACAGCCTCCTTGAATAATTCTATAGGCATAAAAAGACTCAAAGGAACAACATTTATAGCCATATAAATTCCCTATACTGATCTTAGATCACCACATCAGCTAGTAAATACAATGTATTTATATAATTAAACACATTGTTTATTAAAATATATACAATAAGTTATTTTCAGTGTTGACATATGACTATACTTGAATCCTGTTTTACACGTTTCAAGTCTTCTATCAAGTCTTCTATTCTGACCTGTGCACCTTTATTCTTCTCTCTCTCTCTCTCTCTATCTGTTTAATGACCCTGTTTTCCTTGACCCTGGCAACACAATAAAAATTTGATTAGATAAAAGATCCAACGTAAAAATACACCACTAGAACAAAGAGAAAATTTATTGGAAATAATTTAATACACGTTCATGGAAAAGTATATTAAAACAAACAGTATGACAGTGATTCTTTTAGTGGCCAGCAGAGAAGACCTTGCAGGCCCTGACGGTCCACCGCTGAGTAATTTTGTGCAATTGAGTGTATGTTTTCCCTTTATTATTTTATGTGAAAATGGGCGATTTACCCAAAAGAGAAAATCTGAGATTCAGTGTTGCTCTGATCAAATCTAAAAGCAGTTTAAAGTATCTTTCCTTCAGGCAGTCCATCTGTTGCCTTGGCACATTTTTACTGCTATGAGGAACAACAATGTGTGATAAGAACAAGACTCTCATTACTCTCTCTCTCTCTCTCTCTGTGTGTGTGTGTGTGTGTGTGTGTGTGTGTGTGTGTGTGTGTGTGTGTGTGTGTGTGTGTGTGTGTGTGTGTGTGTGTGTGTGTGTGTGTGTGTACCTGGTAATTATCACGTTGTGGGGACCCACAAAGATAGGAATACCAGTGTTTTTGTGACCTTGTGGGGACATTTTGATGTCCCCATGAGGAAACAAGCTTATAAATCAAACAGAATGATGTATCTTGAAAATGTGAAGTAGTAGAAGGGTTTCTGTGATGGTTGGGGTTAGGGAATGGGGTAGGTAAGGGGAATAGAATATACAGTTTGTACGGTATAAAATGCATTACGTCTATGGAATGTCCCCATATAACATGGAAACCAGAATGTGTGTGTGTGTGCGTGCGTGCGTGTGTGTGTGTGTGTGTAATAATCATCACAATTATGTTCATGAAACAGCAACCAAGTTGAACAAGGTTTTTCCTCAGAATTTGAATAAGTTTAACTCTGTTTTATATATTTCTACGGAGAACTAACCAAACACAGGTGAATCTAATCCAATACCATGATAACTAATGAGAACACAATCTGTAACTATGGAAACAGATGAGTGATTAATTAGAACCCAAGGAAAAACAAGAACTAATAACAGTCATAATGAACTAAATCATGAGGGAAACGCAATGAACACAAGAAACTAAAGCCTGACTGTGACAACCACTGGATAAATGAATAAATCATTCTTCATCTCTTGAGTTCACTCAGTGCTGGTTATGAGTCTGTGACGTGGACTTGAGTGGGCAGTAAGATGCTTAAAAAAAAAACGTATTATCGTCTCTATGGTTACGACAAATAATAGCTTTAAGATGCAGTCGCATCTCCGTCAGAGGGCAAACTGCACAGCTCTGGATTGAAATCAATATTTGTAAATATCTCCTCTCCTGGGGAAATGTTCTCATCTCCTAAATGCATATTTATTAAGACTGAGACTTACCATTAAGACGTCTGGGTTTTTAGAAGGATGGTCTAAGTAAAAATAACTGGGAACAGAGGCTACTTCTGTGTTGATAATATTTCGGTGCACTGCTTGTCTGCAACCCTCAAGTGTTTATTTCTGAATAATGTAAACGTGTGCTTTAAATAATCCCTCTGTGTCAATATTTGTCTTTTATTTCTCTTTGAACTTTCTCCCCAAGTACCTCAATCATTTGTAGGGCTGCAGTAACAGTTGCCTGTACTGTGACAGACTCTTAAAGCATTACGCACATGTCAGTCTTAAGTTAACCCTTTAATGCATGAGTGTTTCCTCAACTATTATTACATCTTTAGTGGGATGTTTATCTAAAACGACTGGATTGTTAAACTGCCCAAACAGATCCAAAAACGTCCTAATATTCTTTAACAATTCCAGAATGATAAATCAAAGTTTTGTTATACTTTGACATTTTAGTTGTTATCAAACAAATTGTAAAAATGTACATGGTAGAAGTTCCACACTAATAATTCAGTCACCATAGTCAGAGCATTGCAACAAAGCAAGAATGGATGAATGTATGAATTGAAATGACTTGATACAAATTTTGTATCAAGTCATTTCAATTCATACATTCATCCATTCTTGCTTTTTCCAAACCCACTTATCCTACAAGGTCAGGGGAAGGTTGAAGCATATCCCAGGATCTTAGGCCACAGGCAGGGTACACTCTCTATAGATGCTCATTGTTTTTAAAGATTTAATTCTGAAGTTTAATCTGCAGACTGGCCTTTACCCCAACAAATCACTGGCAAGGCACGACCAAGCCTCGAAAGTGACAGTGCAAACGCGACAGGCCCTGGCAGGCACGCCCGCTTCTGGCCCGATAGTCCAAACGGTGAACATGATTTCACCAAGTAGGATGTGATCATGGATCAACATCATTGTTGGTCCTGGATCAACATTTTCATTAACCACTCAGATTGCAGGATTAGGATTGTTGTGTTTGTTAGATTTAGGTTTAGCATTGGGTTTTAAAAATGGTTAGGGTTTGAGTTAGGGAGGGGATCCAGGATCACATCTTACTTGGTGAAATCTTGGCGACCTAGTGGAAACACATCTAATGATGCCCATGGTCACAAAAGACCTGATGTATGCATTTAAGGGTTAATCTGACTCACTGTGTGTGTATAAATTCAAAAGGAAGGGGGACTGATCTTAAAGAGTCAGAAACATTTTAAGAGTCTCATTCCGTATGCATTTACATTCTGTATGCCTGTGGAGAGATAGACACTGCTTTAAATGAAAGCTGAAACACTGAAGTCGCATGCAGCATTTGGTTAAGAGGCTGCTGGCCATCCTAGTAAATCTCACTGCGTCAAGCTACTGATTATAGAGCTTACTGACTGTTAGATTAAATGCCGATTACTTTTTAGAATAGTTTATAAGTTAGTCATTAATTTTTCTTTTCCTCAAAACTGATCAACTGTTTTAAGTTAGTTACATAAAAATGTAGGCTGATCTCATATCAATTCAAAAAGTAAGAAAGATTAGGTCTAACGAATTGCTTGTTGGTCAGACTAGTTTTAAACACGCAATCTTAATTTACCTGCTATGGTTATGCAATCATCCCCTTAAGTCTCTAGATGGTTTAGAATCTGACTCTCTGTTCAATTACATGTCAACTGAAGTTAACCTGTTTTAAAATGCTGTATCAGTTTTACAGTTGTACATGCATTAATGGTACATTGAGTAACTCTTGACAGAAATGCAATATAGTATACATACTGTAACTATATTATCAGTGGTGTATAAAGACCTTACATAATGAACTGTATTGTTTTTATTACCTTAGAATGAGACGTATATTTATCTACATACACCGTAGGTCTCCTGACATGGAAGTTTCCTTCATGTTTCTACAGTAGCCCTAATGGACAAACTGCTCTACAGAGTCTGTTTCATACCTACGTTGTCTCAGACGACAACATGTTTGTGCTGTGGCGGCTACTGTAGCTTCTGTTGGTTGTAATTCACAATCTCACCACTAAATGGTAAATGGACTGCATTTATATAGCGCTTTTAACAGACCTATGGCCATCCAAAGCACTTTACATATATTGCCTCACATTCACCCATTCACTCACACACAGTGGTGTCAGCCATGCAAGACACCATTCAGCTCGTTGGGAGCAGCTGGGGTTAGGTGTCTTGCTCAAGGACACCTCGACACTTGGTCTGGTGGAACCGTAGGATTTAGACAACCTACATGAACCACTGAGCCACTGCTGCCGAAAAAAAATCCACACTGGACCTTTAAGCAAATTTCCAGATTTGTTCCGAAAGGTTCTGTACCAACACGTGCTTTCCACTAAATGGCAGCACAGACAGGGCTCATTTGAAAATTCATACATTAGAATAAAGATACATTGCACTCTAAAAATGCTCACCCTCATTTTTGAGTTGTAATTTGTAATCTGACCCAACGCTGGGTTGAAAACAACCTAGGGGAACAAGGCAGGTCCAGATGGGAAAGAGAAAAAATACAAAAATCCACATAAACACCAACCATAAGCCATGCACCCCAACAGAAAAGCATAACACACAAGACAAACCTAAGAGCGCATGCAGAGAATTGAAGCTGTGTGCTCACAACAGATACCACAGAGGTGACAGGGTCATGAAATTGGAGGTACTGATACCACCACAAACACAAAGTGGATATAACAAGAAGACTAAAAGCTCATTCTTTACTTTGGGGATGTTTTCCACTCGCTCAGCAGATAAGTTTCAAGTTTCATGTGTCCCTCACTGTCTCTTTTCATTAATAAAGCTGCATATTTCCCTGCACACTGCGGAAGCTGAACACCTTTAACAGCCTCTCCCTGGAGTTCATGGGATGTGTTGAATGACTGAACCACTGCTAAACAGCATTGCCCAGACACCATAAATAACATCAGAACACATAGTGCAACAATTCAAATGTGAATAAACACAGCTACAGCTGACACATTAAGCTTGCTTTAGCAGCCAAAGCAATTTAGCTGTTGTAGAAACACACTTTAAGTCAATAAATTTTCATGCATTCACAGGCCGTTGAATTATTCGAAAATAATACACACCCAAGGTGGTAATGCGGCACGATACAAATCGGAGTTACAACATGAGTGTGCATTATTTAATTATCAATTATGAATTAATAAAGCAATAAGCCCCACGAAGCAGTGGGTTACCAGTGCATTTTATAACAGCTAAGGGGCGTTGTTAGGCATGACGTGAAGCAGAGTTTATTTTTATAAATCACCATTCATCTAATTATACATTAACATTTATATCGTGCAACTGTTGAAGTGATGATCAAATATGCTCGGAAGCATGTTTAACTCTTTACCCGTCAGTGTTTTTTTTTAAGTTGCCACCCAGTTTTAGTTTAACGCAGAAAAATTATCTTCTTTAAATAAACATTAAATATCAAATGAAAGAACAGATCATCCGCTTTCAAACAAAAACAAACAAAAAAACATTTCATCCTACCTTCATTCGTTCTCTTATCACCTCTCAAATTTTTTAGCTAAAAGCGGAGATAAATCTATTTATGTGAATAACTTTTGTAAGAGATCAGATTCAGAGCCTGATCAAAACACGCTGCTTTTAGTGTTGAGTGAATGCTTCAGTGTTTAAGTTGGGTAAGATCGCCACCCAGTGGATAGCGGAAATATGAATTTGAGTTAGAAACTCCTCAGGGAGAGTTTTATCTTTATTGACGAGATGACTCAACAATATTTATTGACATTTATCTGGATATCGTCATAATTGTGAAATTTGTATACAAATAAAAAATATGATTAAAGTGTGTGGTGTTTATTTTCATAAATCAGTACGCAGCAACAGTGGCGCAGTGATACTCCTGTAATGCGGTCTAAACTGTGGGTTTACCGGGGTATTTTATCACTGCTTAGAACGCATTTCAACCAATCAGAATGAAGAACCAGAACTGCCCATTTTATAATCCCGTTATACCACGGTTACCACAAACATCGCTCTGCTGGTTATTTTAAGACATTTTACAGTTCAGGTTTGCGTTTTACAGGGAAAAAAAACAACACCCGTGGAACATTTCTCAACCAATCAGAATAAAGTAGTCAACATACCCATGACATAAATATAAAAAATCTGTTTACTATAGAAACCTATTTACATGCTGTAAGATTAAAAATATAGGAATGTATTACTTAGTCACAACTGGTCACAACCCCCTGTGCTGATAGTGATCAAAGACTATTGTCACAGCTGTTTATCCAATACAGTGGGGGTTAAAGGTGGTCTTCTGATTGGTCAGTTTGAATGTATTATGTTGGGTTTGGTCAAGTACATTGGGGGTTAAAGGTGATCTTCTGATTGGTCAATTTGAATGTATCAAGTTAGGTTTAGTCACATGGTCAAGGGATAGGGGATATAGGTCAAGGTTTTTATGAGCTCTGGGCTTTTGCATTTTGCATTGGCTATTTCCCTTTCCTTTTCTTCTTCACATGAGCTCTGAGGTTCCAGTTGTCAAGTGTGAATCCCTTTCTTCTAAGCTTTCTTTCTTTCTATGTTCTCTATCTTATCAGGTAATATCTCACATACATTGGAAACAGTAAATTGTTTGTATTATTTACCATTTCATGCATTTATAGTGTAACCATTTCAACTGTAACTTTAGGTCAGTACTGTAATTAAAGCTTTTCATTTACAAATTTGTTGTTTAGTTTTGATTTAGTGTTAATACTTGAACGCTCCATATTGCAATACAATATATTCGTACTCTAGCAACGCTCTCAGACATATTGTGTCCGAAACCCGGGAACGATTGCAGTTTCGTTCTCCTTCCGAAACCTGAGATCCCTTACAATGCAAACCAATAAACCGGCTAAGCAGAAAACTGCATTTAGGGATTTGGAGATTTGTCAGGTTTCTCGCAGACAGTAGCCTAACGTCACTGTCTCAAGTACATATACAGTAGTCGTTCAAACAGCCGATCTGTCTTAAGCTATATCTGCAGAACCTGTAAATGTAAGATGAGCTTTTATTTTTGCAGTTTCTCTGCCAACTGCATAAGTCGAGCGCAGACTTAATTCGCGCTTACGTCCACATGTGATGTTTATCTTTTACATGCAGACACACGTGCACATTAACAAACCTGCGAAGAAGCCGGTTAAGGCCCTGCTGAAAAAAACAGCATCAAATTATGGGAATTATGCTGGTCTATGCTGGTTTGATGCTGGTTTAGCTGGTGGTCACCAGCATACCAGCACCAAAACACAACATATGCTGGTCTTGCTGGTATGCTGTTTTTTTCAGCAGGGGGTGTTTACATGCAATGCGAAATCAGGATAATAAGCATAAAAACTACTAATGATAAAACACATATGATAAAACACAAATGTATACATGCAGTATGCATAACTATGTATAATTTATTGGTAATCATACATAACATATTTTTAAATAAATCGTAAATTAAAAAAATATTAAAAATCACAAATGTACAAAATGAGAAAAACAAATGTAGAGTGGGACTTTGAATGTTCTTCTTTCTCCGACTTTTGACTTGTTCAGAAACTGACCTGATGTCAGATCACACACAACTCCATTAGCTGTCAGCATATCAGCTACTGTTTTACTGTGAAACTCTTTGAAGTCATTGTCTTTCAACTAGGGAGTTAATCGAATTCGGTCGGTGTCATTTACTTCATTCAGATGAATACAGCCTGAACCCACAAACAACCTTACAGTAAACTGTGTTCTGCAATTTTTCTATGTAACAGTCTACAGCCCTGTCTGCTTCTCCTTCTCTTATTGAATTTAAGTCGGAATATCACCCAAGGCTGTCTTGATGTTTCAGACAAATGCATGATCTCGATGTTTCCCAAGCTGAAAAGACATTCACATATGTTGGTCTCTGGTTCTTAACTGGAGGAATAATGTGTTTTGTCTATCTTAAATAGATCGATTAGACACACACAGCAACATGCAGGCTTGTTGAGTAATCTGCTTTGCGTAAGCTGGTTATAGGTTTGTCCTAGTTTTCATTCTGGCCTTGCTCATACTTTTAAGTCTCTATAGAGACAAAATTCATAAGCTACATGAAAGAAGTTGAGAAAAGGAAAAAGGATGATAAAGAAACTGTCTGACTTTGCAGTAGCAAGTTTGGGGAACGGAGATATAATAATCTCATTTAATATTTCTGTTCAACTTTCATGGGTATAACAGATATTAATATCGAACACTGCTAAGCACCTATAAAATAAGCCAGTGGTTCTCAAACTATGGATGGAGCCCCAGTTATATGCCATTTTATAAAATACGTTAATTTATTGTCAATTCTGTGTAATTTAATCTGGTATGATGTTTTTTCCAGCAGGGTATTTGTCCAGAACTATGAAACCTACAAACACCATTTAATACAATGGCTTTGTTGCATGAATTTGGTCAGAGCTTTTTCAATTCCAAAATGACAGTGGCCTTGTGAACAGATAGAAATGACCTAGACCTGAACTCCTGCTTTTGGGTTGAATTGGCATAGCAAACCAGGACCCATAAAGCAATGTCAGTTAGTTAATGGTGCTTGATGCTCTTGTGTGATATTAAGCATTTAATTTCAATAGCAAGGCATTAATCTCTCTCTTTCACTCTTCTAGGAAGGCTTTCCACTAGATGATAAAACATTGGCATGTGTACTACTAAAATTTGGCTATATAGCAGGGGTCTTCAACTACTTTTCCTTAAGGGCCAGATTTTTTAAATATAAATATTATGTGTGCCAAACATTTAGCTCTTTTTTACCTTTTATATATTTTTTATTTTTACCTATATATATATATATATAATTATTATTTTACCACAGACCTGTTTAATGCTTAATTTTGATTGGATGAGAAATGTTCCATGGGTGTTGATTATTTTTCTGTAAACCCCACACCTAACCTGCCAAATGTCTTAAAAATAGGCACCAGAGTTATGTTTGTGGTAACCATGGAATAAGCAGAGCTCTTAAACTTCTTTTATTTATAACTGTTTAACTTTCATAAATTGTAACATTTTACAACAAGTATTTACACATGGTTTTACCCATCTACTAATGATTAAATGTACACTTTTTTTTAGGCTAAACTGTCTGTCCATTGTACACTGCATTCTGATGCCACTGTCAGAGTTTGCCCCCTAGTGGCAGTCGTAATGAAATCGTCGTTTCCGTTTAATCGTAAATCTGTGTCAACATGGGACAGAGACTAATTCCAGCGGAAGAGCCTTTAATCTATTAATGTTTTTATACTTCATAATTTACTTATTAGTAATCAATCGTTTTAAAAGGATTTAAGTGTTACAGATAAAGTTAAACAAAAAAGGATTAATAATATTCACCTTGCACACCGTGTTTTGATTGGAACACACTTAAAAACATTACTTCCATCCGGTGTGTCACATGCTGTGTAGTCGCACAAGTAATTTTTTTTTTAATGCATCCAAAGCTCAAATTTGATTTGAACATCGTGCACCCTCAGATGATTGGCATCCCACGCAGCCCCTTTCCAAATGTCCTTCTGGTTTATCAGCCGTCATTTGTCATGTACAGTGGAAAGGCGGCTAACCCGCTGACTGGTGGACTGGATGACCGGTGGGACGAATAAAGATGACTGGAGAGTCGCATTAGGCCCGCAGGCCGCCGGTTGCCTAGCCCTGCTATACAGTATGTGAAGTATTGAATTATAGTCTGACAAAAATACAAAATATCTGTTCCTTTACTGATATTGTATTAATTAGAATTACGTCTGCCAATATCAATAGTTTTGCTTTTTACTCCTTGTTTTAAAGTATTATGTCGTGAAATCCTAGAAGTGCGGTCTTCAATCTGCCCTGATCAGCCGTCAGCTATTTTTAAACATTCTGCCAATGTCTGATAGTGGGGAACTGACGTGTTTATCTGCCAATATATCAGTGGACACCTAATTTTACACAGTAGTGGGTAAATCATAATCTATCAGTGTAAACATGTCTAAACAGACATTTGTATGAGATTTAGGACAAAGTACCAAACAATGTTTTTATTCATGCTTCCATAAAGACACTTTGAGGTAAGCATTTCACTATAAACAAAGCTTACGCATGACCTTCAAAAGACAATCGGTAAATTGAGATCTCAGAGGAATTAAATGATTTACAGATGCCTGCACATGTGCCATCGTACAAATGAAACAACGAATGAATTAGTGGTTAATATTTTACACTTCATTACTAAAGTCTACTGCAGGACATCTTAATTTTGTGCCGGTGTTACAGTGTATGGCAACTGTAGCCTAAGGTCACAATGAATTTAAAAATATTTGATTTAAAGCTCTAAAATTTGTAAAGTACCACGGTCAAAAAGCCACACAAACAATGGCCTTGTATAGTATGGAGAAAAAACATTTAGTAAATGACATAATGACATAATCTTTATGATAAAAAAGTATGTGCATCATTCACAGAAAATGTCACTTAAATAACATGCATATGAATGATACACTTACTGTAAATACTTTAAGACCATTTTAATAAAATATTGTGACTGGAAACAAAAAATAAACACCAGCAAAAAAAAAACACAGTCAATATACACCAATTCACCAATCTACCACAAGCTTTGCAATTTCTGCTATTTTAATATTGTTTAATTCTGTGCAATTAACTGCTATTTGTTTAAAATCTTTGCCAACTCAATAAACATTATGCCAAAACCAATGAGAAAACTAAACCAGTTATTGTAATATATGTAACTTGATAATTAAGTTTAATTGATAATTTAAGTTACTCTATTACTTGATCATTAAGTTTCACAAGCCCACTAGGTTTCGATCCATTTTAAAACCCAGTGCTTTACCACTTCTTTGGCCCCATAAATAGATTACACAACCAAATAATAATCCAAAATGAAAAGCTATTACATATCTATTTGTCATCAGGGATGACCAACAGCTTAAAAGCCTCAAAATATGTCCTGCAATTTGGTAGACAGAAAAATGAAAGTATTTACTATTCCAAGCCCTTTTAAATGGCTAATGTGCTATAGTTTAAGCAGTTTGTTTCCAACTTTTAGCTGGATAACGTATATGAAGATCAACAATACAATTCTGTGCTTCCCAAAAGCTGAAAAGGCAATATGAATAAATGTCTATCAGAGGAAAGGCAAATATTTGGTAAGAGGAAAGTGAGATTTGTTCAATAGAAAGAAAGCGAGGCAGGTAGGAAGCATTAAGGGCTCAGTTGAGGAAAAGTCTGGATGGAGGTTGGGGATTGTGATCTAGATGAATCTACTGAAGGTGATGGTGTCTGGTCTGGGAGGCAGGGAGGAGACACTGGAGCACAGGTTTGAGGTCACTCACGGTAGAATACATATTCGGTGTAGCTGGTCCAGATTTTGTCGTCAGTCTGCTCATGGGCAAAGGCGCACGTCCCGGTGGAGTTGCAGGCCACCATATGAAAGCCGGCATCGGCTAACCTGTCGAAAGCCTGCTCCAAGAAAGTAAACTTTAGGTAGTAGCGGGATGTGTAGCGCTCTGGTGGGCGATCGGGGTCACGGCTCTCGTTTAGTGTTTCGCCAAAAACCTCCTTAGCAAGGGAGGTTTTCCCACACACCATAATCCGTGCCACTCGCCGGAACTTGGCGTCCGCTTGACTATCGCGACCAAGCGTGTAAGAGCCCCGGTAGCCAATTGTGATGAATCCGGAGCGCTTGCCATCGCCTCCGACTGATGCCATGCTGGAGCAGGCGGCCGCAGATGCCCCCAGTGAGGCCAGATTGCGGGCGTTGTCAGCACATGGTGACGACTCTTCCGGGTCACTCTGGCAACCTTCGTCACCCAGAGAGTTCTGTTTACTGATCTTTGGTGCCAAGATTTTGACAAGTTCAGGGAGGTTAAAGAACTCTGCCTCTCTCTGCAGTCGTCCTCGCTCTGGGAAATGGTCGGGAAGGACGAGCTGTTGATCTCGCATGTAGTCCAGAATGTAACGGAACAGGAAGCCATCTCTGTCGACGAAAAAGCGGCCCTTGGTGTCACGGGCCAAACTCTTTGTGCTCTTTTGACTGAACATCTTCCACAGGAGGGACTCTGGCACACTTGTTAATGTAGAGTAGCGAGTTATATACACCTGGCCACCAACGTTTAGCTCAATAATTTCCGGATAAGACATTTCTTCAACAGGAACACCACTAGTATTGTCCGGCAAAGCCATAGTGGAGAAGACCGACAAGTTTTTGACAAGCTTCAAGGACTTAAGTGTATTTCTACACTAGTTTATCTCTCAGTACTGTACTGTCAAAAATATCCAGGGAAATTTGAAATTTTTAAAAACAATGTCAATAGTCCTTTAGGAAAAATAAAATGTGATTTAAATTAACATAACTTACGCAATTCAGGAAAAGGGGTCTTGCTTACCAACGTGAAATATTGTCATGTGGAAATTAAGCAATTACGCCTGGTTTTTAGATTATGTCCGATTTCATTTGTCCTTGTCTTTCCAAACATCGAGAAAATCCCATTTACCGACACCAATCGTAAATCTTACAGCCACTGAACAAACACTGTTGAAATAGCGCACCTACACCGCCTTATAGTGAAATGCTGAAATGCGTGTTGTCATTATAAAATGACTAAAAAGGTGATGTGAAGAAATGCGTGTAAATAAAAAGATTTAAGATCCATTTCTCTCCGTGCTCTCATCCCGCACTGAGCGCACGCAGCAACTGGACCATAATATTCACGTGCGCTAGCCCCGCCCCCTCACGTCTGACGTCCTCAATAATGCATTTATTTTATGACCTTCTCTTACTTTCATTTAGCATTTGTATGTTTATATATATGTATTATTTTTATTTAGTTGTTCTTTGTTGTTGTTCCTTTTTAATGGTGTGGTTGCGGCATCACATTGTTTGTCTTTATATTTACATTAAAATATGAATGTATGCTTTATAATTGCAATGCACGATGTGGTAAAAACAATACAATATGGATCATCAAAGAGATTCGAATAAATAAGTTTATTTTATTTCTAGTGAGGAAAATACCAATGACAGATTTGCCTCAGTTTGCAACGCAATATTATAATATAATTCAACACTGACATCTAGTGGTCAAAGACTCTGACAAAGTTATGTTTCATTCTCTGGTTAAAATCACAGTAGTCTTCTCTTTATCTCTGAATACAGTTGACATATCAGATTACACCTCATTGCTAAAATGATCTGCTTTGTGCTGTACACGAGCCTGGCATAGGAGCTGCCGGTTAGGAACCTTACATGATCTGTGCAAGTTTGTTAAAGGTTTTGGCTTAGATTTTTTCTGAAAAGAAAATATCTGATGCAAAAAAATTATCCATTTTCACATGACACATATGCATAAGTGTGACATCTGACAAAATAAACAACCACTCCATTAAGTAAAAATGCCATTGTAACCTGTTTTCATTCAACGGAACATGGATGTCCTTTTAAGGCTTATTTGTTATTTTGTGCATTTTACTGTTGTAAAAAAATCACCCTTTAAAAGGGATCTCTTCCTTTTTATTTAATGATTTTTACTTACCGAAAAATAGTTAAAATGTAGTGGTGAATATGTTTGCTTAGCAAAGAACGTTACTGTGTTATATTGTGAAACTACACTGATAACAGCAGCTATTTCATTTATTCAACCTCTGATTTAAGAAAGTTTTATCTTAACAAGGAAAAATAATGGCATTGTAAGTTGTTGATGCCATTCTGTGAAGACATCACAAGAAATATACTTTGTATGGTTATAAATAAATATTGTATTGTTTTATATCAGCTGGCTTTGTGGTTGTGTTCAGTGTCTGGTTCTGTTAGGGTTAATGAAAATAATGAGGTAGACAAATAGACTAGCAAGCAGCGTGTTTAAATATTTGTTCAATTGCTATTCAAGTTTATCTGGGTCATGTGAGATAAAAATCTGTAAACAGTGCTGTTTCTGTGAACAATCATTTCACAAAATAATTTCACATCCAATCAACTGAGTGGCATGACACAAGATAAAGTTATTATTATGACATTGAATTATCTATTTACTTTCCTCTTTGTCTTAACACACTGCAGCTATAATTATACAAGACAAATGTTCTTGAGTAATTTACTACTGAGGTTGTCAAATCCATTAGATTACAACTGCATTTTTGTACTGACAGACGGCTACTTTTTTTTTTTTTTTTTTTTTTTTTTATTGTATTTATTTCGAATTTATGCAAAAAGAACATCAAACAAAAAAAGATAAATTCAAGTATACAAATCACACAAAACATAAAACTATATTAAATGTCCTTTGCCTATTCGAAAAGGAGTGAGAAGAAGAAAATAACTTATTTAATCTCACCCCTTCTCCATAACTTAAAGCTTACAGTAAGCGACCATCATTCCAAATATTCATGCATCTTGCTTCTTATACCTCAAAACAATGTAAAAAAAAAGAAAAAGCACATCAATTATATAAACCAAAAAAGAAAAATATATATATATATAAAAAAAAAAATTATTCACACCCATCTTCATCCCTGTACCTTTTGAAGACCATATCTTTAAACCTAAACTTAAACTGATTTATGTTTGGGCATTGTTTTAATTCCTCGTCAAAACTATTCCATATCCTCACTCCAGAGCTTGAGATACAAAAACTTTTTCTTGTTGTCCAAATTCTGTTAATTTTAAAATTATTTGTCCTCCTTAGATTATACCCTTCATCTCTTGCCTTAAATAATATTTGAATATTTCTCGGTAACAGATTATTTTTAGCTTTAAACATTATTTGGGCTGTCTGATACTTCACAATATCAATAAATTTTAATATTTTTGATTGTAAAAATAATGAATGAGTATGATCCCTATAACCAGCGTTGTGAATAATTCTTATTGCTCTTTTTTGAAGAACAACTATTGAATATAGTGAACTTTTATAATTGTGACCCCAGATCTCAGCACAGTAATTAATATATGGGGAAACTAGTGAACAATACAACATGTGGAGTGATTTAAGATCCAAAACCTGCTTTACTCTATTTAATACTGCAATTAATTTTGATAGTTTTGATTGTACATGATTAATATGTGATTTCCAATTAAGTCTGTCATCTATAATTACCCCCAAGAATTTATTTTCATAAACTCTATCAATTCTAACCCCATCTATTTGTACGTTCACCTGAATATTCCTATTATAATTACCGAACAACATTATTTTTGTTTTATTTAAATTTAATGAGAGTTTATTTATATCAAACCATGTTTTTAATTTGTTCATTTCTTGAGTTACATTTAATATTAATTGCTGTAAATTTTCACCTGAACAAAATATATTAGTATCATCCGCAAATAAAACCATCCTCAACAACTTAGATACTGAACATATATCATTGATAAACAAAATAAACAGCTTGGGTCCCATCACCGATCCCTGAGGGACCCCACACTCAATGTCCAAACATACTGACCTATAGTTGAATAGACTTGAATAGATGTCTACAGAGAGATATATATTTTACCATAATAGTGTGTAGTGCCAGCATCTACCAGCAGGGGCTTTTTTCTTTACCCCCCAAAACCAGCAGGGGCTTTTTTGTTTGTTTTTTATTACCAGCAGGGGCTATCGGAAACAAACGACATGTTCTATGACGCCAGCACGCAAAGGCGGATGTGTGACGTCACATGCGTAACGCACATGAGCAGCTATGGTGGAGAGGTAGTGGCGACTTATTTTTCTGGTAATACCAACATCGGTTTCTTGCTGATACACGAAAGTGCATAATTGTTTTTCGTTTGCGAGCAAACGTTCTGTTATCTCGAGCACCTTCGGGTTTTCTTGCTCTCGAGACGCGTGGAAGCGAAAAGAAGATGCCTAATATTAAGATATTCAGCGGGAGCTCTCATCAGGATCTGTCTCAGAAAATCGCCGACCGACTTGGCTTGGAGCTGGGCAAAGTGGTGACCAAAAAGTTTAGCAACCAAGAGACATGGTGAGTAATTCCAGGAAATTATATGAAAGCGTGACATTCACGTGCTAAAGTGCTTTGCATCATATACCGCTGCTGGGAGTTGTAGTTCATCTGGTGTCCGCCAGTGCTCCACGTGGGATTTAGAAGATTACAAATCCCAGAGTGCTGAGCGCCATCACACAGTACGCGCTTGCGGTGCACATTTTTATAGTTTTTTTTTGTGTTACTTTTTTATTATATCTGGATCCTTTATTGCCATCTCTATTTGCTATTTTATCATATAGTATATAATTTAATATTTTATAATTAAGTTTACCGGTTTATGTTATAATTTTTTATGTACGGACGCTTTGAAACAATGCAAAATTGAATAAATACACAATAAACTTTGAAATAAGCTTGGTTTTATCGCTATTTTAATTTGTATGTTTAAACGGGCTGGACTTTAACTTTTTAAGGTTATGTAATGTAATGTTGACACTTTAATCAGATGATGTTATCATGGTCAAGTTATTAACTCTTTCAAGGGCGGTTTGACAGGCAAACATCGCGCCATTGGGATGTATCGCGGTATCATGTCGGGTAGGCTTGTCAATACCAAAGCATTATGTATTGTCCTGTTCACTCTCAAATTTGACATTTTTATTAGTGTTTTTAAATGTTTAAAAAAATGTATTTGATGGTTTTTTTTACAAAATACCATGGTATTACTACTAAGTTACTACTGTAAAATGATCTTTAAAACAATACAAGAACTATCTATGATAGAGCATTGCAATAGTGCCACAAAGGGTTCATGGGTTTGAAGTTGAACACAGGGAACTGATAAAAATGTATACTTTGTAATGTACTGTAAGTTGTTTAAAGCATCTGCAAAATGCATACCGTAAATGTAAATCAAACGTCTAGTACCAAGACACAAAGATTGTGAGAATTGGGAACAATAAATGCAGCTACTATGGTATTTTAATGGGAAGTGTGGTTACCATTAGTAAGTGGGGGGTGCACACCAAGGTGTTTACGTTGATGGCCTGTGTATGTTTTCAATTGTTTCCATTGGAAGTGCCGTACTTTTTAAAAACGCCAGCAGCATAGTATCAGCCTGATGTTTTTAGCCGCTTTGGTGTACACGCTCCCTTATGTGTGTCATTTGTTGTAGTAAAAGCAGGTGTTTCACTGAGATGTGTTGTTCTGTCCTTTACAGTGTGGAGATTGGAGAGAGTGTACGTGGGGAGGATGTCTACATTGTCCAGAGCGGCTGTGGTGAAATTAATGACAATTTAATGGAGCTTTTGATTATGATCAACGCCTGCAAGATCGCATCTGCATGCCGAGTCACAGCAGTCATCCCATGCTTCCCCTACGCAAGACAAGATAAAAAGGATAAGGTGGGTCAAAGGTTATGCATTCTTTCACTTTAAGCTATCACCAGAGGGGTGTAAAAGTGTGCTATTGTTTACCACTTGGAAAAAATGATTTGTTTTTGGAAAAGAAGCTCAAACTTTAATAGACAACCATATTTGTAATTGTGAAGAGAGTAAACTGTTATTATCAATCAATTAAACACTTGTTTGTTGTTTTGTGAAGAGTCGGGCACCCATCTCTGCCAAGCTGGTTGCAAATATGCTTTCAGTCTCTGGTGCTGACCACATCATAACAATGGATCTGCACGCATCCCAAATCCAGGTGGGCTTTATAGCACTATCAAATGTTTTGCATTTTGTGTGCATGTTGAGTGAGAATTCATTTTTTGCAGAAATTATGAATATAAATGTTACACATAGATCTAAGGATTTTGGACTTCTTAATTTGTTGTTTTAGGGTTTCTTTGACATTCCCGTGGACAATTTATATGCAGAGCCTGCAGTGTTACAGTGGATTAAAGAAAATATTCCAGAATGGAAGAATTGCACTATAGTTTCTCCAGACGCAGGAGGAGCCAAGAGGTGTGTTTGGTTATGTGATTAGTTATGCTCTGTTGATTTGTAATGACCTAAACATGCTGTAACTTTCACTTTCATTCATGTATTTTTCCATTGGCAGGGTGACCTCTATTGCCGACAGGCTTAATGTTGACTTTGCCCTCATTCACAAAGAAAGAAAAAAAGCTAATGAGGTGGATCGCATGGTCTTGGTTGGAGATGTTAAAGATCGGGTGGCCATATTGGTTGATGACATGGCAGATACATGCGGTACCGTATGCCATGCAGCTGAAAAGTGAGATTTTGCATTCGTTTACATCAAATCACCTTCAGTGATCTTGGCGTTTTGAGAATTTCTTACTCTAATTTCTTTTATTTTTTATTAAGGCTTATATCAGCTGGTGCCACCAAAGTTTATGCCATCCTTACCCATGGTATCTTCTCTGGTCCAGCCAGTTCACGCATCAACAATGCTTCTTTTGAGGCTGTAGTGGTGACCAATACAATTCCTCAAGAGGAAAAGATGAAACACTGTCCCAAAATACAGGTTTGTCATGTCAAAACCCCATCTGATTCATGTCAACACTTAAAGCCCAGTAACTTTTTTTAAATGGGTAAAATATTGGTTGTTCTTATTCACAGTTATTTACAGAATACACTTAGTATGTGATATTTAACCAATCTGTCTGTGCATTAATCTGTCTATTGCAAAAGTGTTACTGGTGTCATGTCAAGGTCAATGTTCTCAAAATTCTTTATTCCTCATAGATGACGTTTTGGTCTGCTAACTAATAATTACTTTTAAAGACATGTATACTAAGTATATTGTTCATTGATCTACAGGTTATTGACATTTCCATGATCCTCGCCGAGGCCATTCGCAGGACCCATAATGGCGAATCTGTGTCCTATCTTTTCAGCCACGTTCCTTTGTAACTTCTCGTCTGTTCACCACTAAAGGCCAATGCTGAACTTCATTCATCTTACCCAAAGAGGCCTGACCAGAGATATTAGCCTTTACAGAAACATTTCACTAGTTGAGGATTTTAGAAAGACTGAGATTTTTCCACTGAGAGCAAGACATGGAATGTTGAGTTTTTGTTTTCAGTCTGTGTTTTGTATAAACTGCTGTTACAATCTGTGACTATGGCTAACCTAAAATCTAGCTTAGTCTAAAAACTTGTCACATTGTAATTTATTTGTTTGCATTCACTGATATTAACTTCTGTGCTGAATCAGGCAAAATCACATATTAAAAAAAATAAGCGGTTAACAGGTGATTTTGACAGCTTTACTACAGATTGTGTAAATCAGTGGCTAATGTAAGAGTTTAGAGGTTTTGTTTGCTAGGATTAGATTATAGCTTGATCTCTGCAGGCTTGTGCCTGCTTACCAAAACGATTAAAGATTTCATTTTCCATGGATATTTTTAAGAACTCTTTATATGAACGTTTCTATGAATAAAAAGTACTTTCTTTCTTACATTGTTACATCTTGATAGTGCTTATGTAATTTCCCTTTAATGTCCTGTTTTTAATCTCTTAGGAAAGTTTGTTTTCATTTAAGTTACTTTAAATGCACATTCCTACAATTAAACTTTTTTTTTTTAAAGGCGTGCTTTGGGCATTGCTTCTGTGTTGTTAATATACTACTAAAACCTCATGTGTTGGTTTGAGCTCAGCTCACATAATAAAACAATTGCAGGATTATCCATTCATATAAATGGTAACTAATTCTCATGAACCTGGCAGTGAACCATAAGCTACATTTATTAAACAGTAATGTTAAATTCTACATATACTTAATAACTAGAAACAGTAGTGTGTTTATAAATTAACAACGTTCATTCCGAAATTAAAACCATCTATTTTTTGTTGTTTAAGTTTCTTTGAAATAATCAGATTATTCTCTCTAATAATCTGTAATTTAGTGTAATTTTTGTTGTGGTGTTATCTTTTTTTATTGTTGTTATGTTACATGTTAATGCAATCAGGAAATAAAAACACGCAGAAAGGTGACGTCACATTCACGTCATAAGCTGCTGAAGAGTAACCAATGCTGATTGAGGAGTGGCATGAGTACGCTCATAGAGAATAACGGACACTGTCCATTATATCCAATGGTTCTTTTAATCTCTCAATCACGATTGATCTGCTGAAGAGTTTCTCAATATTATGATTATTTATCCTCTATAAATCATCGCCGGTGTATTTGATTGAACATCTGTGAAAATCTCCGATTGAAGGTAGACAAGTGTCTTTGTTGTTTCTGTGTAATTATAGCACGTATGCATGCTTAAGTTTGCTTAAATTTCGTTTATTTATGATTAGACGCGTCATTTCATATCGTAATGATGCACATTTAGGGGCTGCATATAAATAAATATAAATAATTTTTCATTTACATAAGAAATTAATTTAGAATTTTTTACATTAAAAATGTTGTTTAATGTATTAAAATGTACTTATTAAATTAACCACATTATTAATATTAGATTACCAGTTGACTTTATACACATAAACAGCGTAATTATCTATTTTGTTATTTTATTTAAAAACCGCATGTACCATTTTTTTTTTTATTGCCGCTGGTGTCCCAGATAGCAGAGCAGCAGTGAAACCTCAACCAAATTTTCTGATCAACGTGAGCTGGTTTTATTTTTGCTGGTGCTTGATTTTTGCTGGTGAAGCATGCTGGACTAGCTGTGTTTTGGTAACTTTTTAAGCTGGTCTAGCTGGTGAGGCTGAAAGACCAGCCAGCCTGACCATCTTTGCCACTCTGGGAGGACCAGCTTAAACTAGCTACTGACATCTTAAACCAGCCACCAGCTTATGTTGAATTTTTAGTAGGCTATTTAATGATCATGTCACATGTGGCACATTTTATTTATGTGACAGATAAAACACAGTTAAACCAGTGACACAATTATTCACCAGTGACCTATGTAAGATCAAATATTCTTATTCTTTAACTAAAATGAAGTATATAAGACTAAATTGTTACATTCAGCAATTAAAGACTATCGGTGACACTAAGTAAAAGCAGTTAGTAAGAGATCATAACATTTTAAAAACATATTTTTAACTTAACAAATCCAGATCCCTACGCTGTCAGTAAAGTCGCTGCTTCTCAGCTGCAATTAATTTAGCCATATATGAACAAAAGAAAGATTAACAGTTATTAAGAAAAGTTAGAAGAATCATTAAATCTTAATGCTGTTTTATGCAAAAGAACTAACTGAATAGTTTTGAATAAAGTTCATATATAAATGTCAATGAGTTGATCTTCATTGATGTTACCCATTGACAGTAACACCAGTGACAATTTTCTTGAATGCATTTCACAAAATGGATGCTGCAAGATATCAAACTACATGTTATACTCACTTAATTAAGTAGTTTAATCCATTTGTATTCTAGTTTTTTACAATTCCCTGACAATAAAGTGGGCCATACCAGCGAGTTAAACCAAAAGCGTTATATGAAATCATTAGATAAATGAGACAATCTCTTATAACTGAAAAGAGACAGTGGATTTAACAAGAGCCTTTCTTTATAGATCTGGGAAGAAGGAACTCAAGTGATGTCACAAGTGTGGTTTTTATTTCAAAATAAGAGATTCTTGTTAATCAATAACAAAACCAGTGACAACTCCAGGTACTTCAATACTTTTTTCATTGGAAATTTTATAATATTTATGCACCATTTTGGTTTGTTTTTGCCATTTACATCATATATTTGATAGTTATGTATACATTATTGGAATTTAAATTGTAGAAAAAAATATTTTTGACCTCAAAATAAAGCCCTTTCCCTGGGGACAAGCACTTATGTAGTGCTTTGAAGTCTATATCAGTGGTTCTCAAACTGGGGGCCGCAAGATGGTGCCAGGGGGCCCCCAGTTGTATGGGATTTTATAAAATACATTCCTTTTTTATTTCTGTGTAATTAGACCTCAGACAAATAAGGCTACTAACCAACAGCAATATGTTGTACAATTTAATATGTTTTATTACATTCAAATGTCAAGTATACGTCAAAAATCTTCTTCAGGGGGGCCAAAGAGCGATGCACCACTACCAAAGGGGGCTGCATGCCAAAAAGTTAAAGAAACCACTGGTCTATATAATTAATTAAAAAACAAATATTGCTGCAATGATGCTCAGGAATGTGTAATTGTTCAAAAGACATATTGTTTTATTTTAAAATATTAAGAAAAGTGTAACCCTTAAGTGTTTTTAAATGTTTCTTTTTTAATAATATTTCTGTAAAGGCCGGGGACAGAAAAATGACCGATTTGTAAAAAAATTTTTGTTTAATATACTTCTAATTATTTAATGTAGAAGACTTATAGTTGTAGTATTTGAGAACATGAACTTCAGGATTCAATGCCATATGACATTAATGTGCAATAACAGTATTAATAATGGACACTTTATACTGCACGCAGTAATGTGAATTATTCATCATATTGTTTTGATGGTCATACTGTTTTTAATCATACTTAAAACATTTTGTAAGTTATGTATTTTTATTTGGTGTGCAATCGCAGTAAACATCTATTGTATTGTGTTGTGAAGACAGCTGTCAAAGATGTTTTTCAATTGATTTTACTTGTATGCATTAATTGTATGTATGACAATAAAATAACTTAGTATCTTTGGTCCTGTCTTTCTCCAGCAACACAAGATATGGGAGGCAATTCCAATGACGACCAGGCTGTTGTCGAATCCACCGACTCTACAGCCTGGTTTCGCAGCTACTTGCATGGAGGAACCTCCAGCCTCATTTCCACCTTGACCACCATCATCACGTTCCCTTTGTACAAGACTGTGTTTCGTCAACAGCTTCACAGCACTTTAGTACGTGAAGCCGTGGTCCAGTTATTTAAGGAGGGTCCGCTGAAACTGTACCGTGGTGTAGCTCCACCCCTCCTGATGAGATCTCTCAATGGCACGCTCCTGTTTGGCCTCCAGGACACTTTCCAACAGAAGCTCTCCATCTGGGCCGAACCCCCTCTTCCTCAAAATCTCCTGCCGTCTATGGCTGGTTTAGGTGCAGGGGTGGTGGAAGCTGCTCTCTTTACTCCTTGTGAACGTGTGCAAAACGTCCTGCAGAATAGCAGGAATGACAGCAGTCTTCCGACTATAAGAAGTGTATTGCTCAAGTTAAGTTCGAGACCATTAGCATCAGGGTACTACACAGCATTTCTACCTATTCTTGTCCGTAATGCCTTAGGAAACAGTCTCTATTTTGGTCTAAAGGACCCAATGTCTAAAGCACTCAGGGATTATGGCTTTTCTCCTGTAGCGTCATCATTTATATCAGGAGTTTTAAATTCAATGATGATTAGTCTACCACTGTATCCTCTCTCTGTGCTGGTGGCCAACATGCAGGCTCAAGTAGAAGCAGACAGAGGAGTAAAAAGCAGTTGGCAGTGGCTTTGGGCAGCCCGTAACCATAGCCTGGTTCTTCTCTATCGTGGAGGTGGCTTGGTCATCTTTCGCTCCTGCATTACCTGGGGCATCACTACTGCCATATATGACCAGTTGAAAAGACACTCAAGCTGATAGTGATGCAGTCAGCGAGGAATCAGTGATTTCCTCCATAACCGAAATCTCAGGTTTATATTAACATTGTTTTGCACAAACCTAAGAGACCAAACATTGAAGTTTTGCAATGATGTAGGCAGTGTGCTAAAATATTTATTAATGTAATGCACACAATATCGTAAACATGATGTACATTTTTTTTTTTAAGGAATGAAAGAATTCTTACTACAAAAACCTTGCATAATGTATGTTGAACTGAAATGCGAAATAAATAATTTAAATATTACAGGAAATCTATCCATCTGACTGTCTTTGTGTCAAAGCCTTTAAAATGGAAAAGAAACACTACAGAAGGTAGTGGTTTTCATTAGGAATAAAACGACTATAACATTATTCCTCATTTATTGCAGTATAACTGCATGGCCACGTTAAAGAGCACCTATTACATTGCTAGAAACAACATTTTTTGTGTGTTTTTTGTATAATACAGTGAGTTTGCGTGGTTTATGGTTCAAAAAACACATTATTTTACCGTACATTATGGTTGCTTCAGATGTCCCTGCCTTCCTCAAATGCCAGCAAACCAGTACATTGTGATTAGCCTGAATACCTATGACATCAGCCATGTTTATAAGATTACTCCCAATGCAATACTACAGGAGTTAATATTGTCTTTACTATCTTATCAATACGAGCCAAATCTGATCCAGAAAATGCAGATGAGCAAGCTGACAAACAACAAGTGCTACTCTGCACTGCTCCAAACTTGTGTTTGAATTATGGTTTATTCAGTAGTAAATTCTTCCAATATGACAACAAAAACTACTTACAGGCTGTGAGTCAAAAGCGGGCAGATTTATAATAATGTCCACGTCAACAGGTCCAGGAAGTAAATTGTTGCCTAAAATCCGTGTGTTTGATGTGGTCCAAGAAAAGAGATTTAAGTTGGATACGATAACTGGCGTCATTGTTTACTTTGGGATTTGTACCTTTGCATATCATTAAGTATGGAATAATTCACGATGGGCCATTGAATTATAAGAAAATAATGCAAGGACTCTGCTTTGCATCGTGCCACATCACCACCTTGGGTGTGCATTATATTCAAATAATTCAAAGGACCGGAGTCAATTATTCAGCTTATACCACAGTTACCACAAACATTGCACTTGGCCTATTTTTAAGACATGTGACAAGTTAGGTGTGTTGTTTACTGAAAAACAATCAACACCCATTAAACATTTCTCAGCCAATCAGAATACAGCATTCAACAGACCCGTTGTATAAGGTAATAACACACACTTACACACAAAGGATTTGTACAATTTAAAAACTCTACAAGTGTTCTACAACTAGAACCTGTCAATCTTTTTTCATATCTGAAACTTTTTTTATAAATTAAATGTAAAATACATTATGTAAAGGTCAACTATTATTTAATTGAAGCTGTATAATTTTTGCCCAAACTATTCTCTAGTAATTGTGATTATATTTTTCAAATGGGATTAAACAACAGTCCTTCATACATCAGAGAAAATACTACTTGATACACTTTTTATTTTATTTATTTGCAGAATGTCAATTTATCCATTAGGATCATGACTGCAAAGGTATTCATGTCTGATCTGATTTGATCACATTCGCATTCCTTTTAAATAGTTTGCGACAGCAACTGAAGGTTAATCGCCTGAAGATGGCGCTGCTGACACATTTATCTCCCCAGAACCGCTGTTTTTCATCCTAACCCTAAACACAACATCTCGCGGGGTTTGTCAGTAGCTGTATCCCCTCTAGCCAGAACCCACTCACCCTTATGCATGAAGTCCTTCAAAGCCTGGCTCTTCTCCTCGTTACGAGTTCGTTGTTCGCCCTTGATTTATTTCACATTGCTACTGATATTAGTCATTCGCACACACTTCACATCGGAATTACCAATCAGAATGCACAATTGCTGGCTGTTTATCCAACCAACCATAATACAGAAACGCTACAGGTCAATCCAATCAGAATTTAGAAGTGAGATATTGGGCCAATCAGATCGCGCGGATTACCACAGCGCTGTTGTGAAACGGAGGCGTGATTGCTATTTAAACCAACTGCCCACCTTCAGCACGCACATAGGTTCTGTCAACGACATTTACTGTGGTGAATACTTTTGAGGACAGATCTAGGTAAGTCACTAAAAGTACACAAAATTATATATTTATTTCATCAGAGAAATGCTGTAGCAGACCTGTTATGTATTTCTCCAGAGAATGTTATGCAGTATAGATGTCTCTTTAAAAGTGTGCAAGTAAAACGCACGATTGTAAAGCAATGCGATTATAACATTCATGTAAACTCTATTTGATGTATATTTTAATGTTAAAAAATGAACACCTGCAAATGTCAAGGCTATGCAGCAGCATATGGTAATAATGCGCATTACCTGTTTGTGCGCGTGCGTCGCGCGCTTGAGGGGAACATAGATGTGGATCTTTGCTTTACGCACGGTGTCTGTTCATTAAAAACATCACTACACAATAATATCAAACTGAACCTTTCCGTTATTAAAACATGTCAGGAATTTCACACAGTCGCCTGAGATTTTCATACTGGGTGTGGTGAACACGTGAACATATGCAATGCTTACAGTTTAACGGTGTAGTTTCTAATAAGTTTTAGTAAATAATGTGTGTTTAATAAATGTGTGAGCTATACACCACAATGTCTTAAGTCTTTAACAGTTCAAGGCCTGGTTACTTAAGATTTGTATTGTTTTCCGTATGTGTAATAATCATTTGACATAAAAAGGAAAAGGTTAAACATTAATGCACCATCAAAAGTAAATATGCGCAACTGTTACTGCACCTGATTTAAACATTAAGGTTGCTTGACAAAACACTTTTTTATAGTGGATTTATTTTACACCATAAAAAAGAACAAAGGGTGTCCAAATATCTTGGCTGATCATTGCATAGATTAATTTTGAAATGTTACTTCCTCTTGTTGTGCAGATCTTTCTGTAATACTGTCAGTATTGTGTTGTTATCTTATGCACAAAAGTTAGGCCTCAGTTCATTAAAAAAAGTTAAAATAAAAACCGCAACTGCAAAATATTCAGCTTTGTGCAGTAAAAGCATATCATGTTAGATTGGTGATAGGTTGGTGATATTTAATGATGTTTGCTCAAATAAGGGCTTGTGTAACCTGGTTTTTAATTGCACCTCAGAGGAGGGTGGGGTCCACCTACATGTTCATACAAAGTGAGGGAAACTTAAACCTTGGAGGAAATGGGTAGTTGAAAACTTCTGCTTTTGTTAAAAATGCTGTTTGACAATGAAACACAGTTATATACATTGTCAGTTATGTTTGTCAGATCTGCTCACAAAATATTCATGAATGTTGTGCAGACATTTTTTTTTTTGATTTGGTATTGAATTACTCTAATTTACACAGACTCGCCAAAATGAGTGACAACAATCCCGTCAAAGAGGAAGTGAAGCAATTTGACAAGAAATGCCTGAAAAAGACGAATACAGCAGAGAAGAACACTCTGCCGACCAAAGAGGGTAAGCGAGTTTGGCAGCTTCATGTTTCATTGTTTCAGTAAATGTAGCTTGGATTTGCACAGTCTTGTGCTGATCTGACACACACACACACACACACACACACACACACACACACACACACACTGCACAATTCTCAAGATAACACGGAAAAAAACAGACCGCCTCTGCCTTTGTTTCACCTGTGGCCTATCAAAAAAAAAAAAAAAAAAAAACAGTTAAACATAAAGGTGTGGCTCCTGACAGATTCAAACCCTACTGCAACATTGTTACGCAAGATTCCCAAACAGATTATGATAGATTGATTGGAGATATTTCATTTTGCTGCAAGTTTATTTAAGTTTTAAATAATGAATAATATCACATTTCTCCTCACTATTAAAGCTATATATTTATGCATTAGGTTTCTCTTTAACATCTCTGTCTGCTACAGTAATCAGACAACACAGTAAAGCATCTTAGACATGTTTACACAATGTTTTTTATTTAATGCCTGAAGCTGTCATTGTTTTCATCCTCAGTGCAAATAATTCCCAATCAATTTGCATGTTCAGTTTCCTTTCCAGGGAACGTACATTTTTGATGAATACACATAGATTATGACGATAGTAAGTTCAAGCGCTGATAATCGTGTCTTTGCTCTCCTGTGTCTTAACAAAACTATTTGCTTACTAAATGTGAAACTTTCACACGACATTACAGCCAGTTACAACATATTTCATGTTTAAGATAAAGTTATGCAACTTTTTAACTGGTGAGAATTACATGTCTTGTTGCTTGAAACATGACAGAACATTATACAGAAATATGTTAAAAATGCTTTCATAACCTTTATTCAGGTTGACATTGTTCATCGTTGTAATTCACGTTTCCAATTCCTCTTTTCACAGATATTGAGCAAGAGAAAAAGGCTGTACAGGCGACAAAATGAATCTTAACCTGTCACCACTCCTCTTTCTTCCTGTCCCACCCCCTTTGACTGGACCACCTACTTCTGCATATAAGATCATATTAAAATCATTGTCATTTTTTACTGTACAAGATGAAAACTGTATAATCGTGTTTTAATTGCAGCTGTGGATATTTTAAGTCTTTTATCATGTTATTTTGAGAGGAGACTGACGTTTTTGCAGCCTTCTGTCATTAACATATCATGACTGTCAATGCAACTCGTGTCACCTGAATCTGTTATTATTCTTGATTGGTTAATCTTATAAATAACATGCAAGATGATATTTTTGTTTTATAAATAATAATAAAGTTTTAAAATGTATTCAAGTGAATTTCGTACTGCTGCTGTACACATTAAAGGCGGAGTGCATGATTTCTGATAAAAGCTTTGGAAACACACTTGTAGCCAATTAGCAATAAGGGGTGTGTCTACTAAATGTAATTGTTGCCTGGGTTGTGTATGTGTGGGGCGGGTCTATCAAAGGAATGTCCAGATTCTATTGGGTTAGGGGCGTGTTCGTTCAGGTGATTTCAGATGTCAACATTGGCTTTCAGAGATCATGCACCCTGCCTTTAATAATGGGAAAATTTCATAAAAAAGGAAAACCATGGAAACTACATAAATATGTTTTGTTTTTGTAAAAATTATTAGATGACGTACACAAAGATAAATGATACAAAGATAGGCTTGAAATGACTTGAAAAGTAAATATGATTTAAAAGTAAGTAAATAAATTAATCTGGTCACACAATTTAAGGTCCAATTCTCACTATTAACTACTTTTTAATATGCTTGTTTATAATTAGTAAAGTAGTTGTTAAGTTTAAGTAGGCCTATTGTTAGAATTGGGATTAAGGATGTAAAGTAAGGTTTTGCAGAATTAGGCATTAATGTGCTTTTAAAGTACTAATATACAGCCAATCTTTAATATTATCTCAGTAATATTAATGCCAATAACCAACTAGTTAATAGTGAGAATTGTAAACTACACTATAGTGTTACGATTATTTTGATTAACTTACCAAAGGATTCAAAGTGAGAAGGATACATAAAACGCATGCATTTTAACATTAGACTTTAAGGGATGGTTTCCCGGACAGGGATTAGTTTAAACCAGGACAAGGCCTTAGTTTAATTAGGAATATAACTAGTTTTAACAAACATGCCTTACTAAAAACATTACTTGTGTGCATTTTGATGCAAAACAAAGAGTACTTATATATTTTAAGATATGTCAGTGCAGGTTGTTTTCAGTTTGGACAGCTCTTAAAAAAATGTTTAGTCTAGGACTAGTCTAATCCCTGTCCGGGAAACCAGCCCTAAATGTTGATGTTAAATCCATTATTTTATTCTACAGTTCAGTATTTAGTTGAAGTAACTGTAATAAATTACAAGAAAAATAAGAGTAATCCCATACTTAACCTTTTCAAGGAAAAAGTAATTAAATTACAGTGACTAATTACTTAGTAACTAGTTACCCAACACTGGACGTACATAAGGAAGAGGTTTTATCTTTTAGATTTGACACTGTAGAATCAAGAATGTGTATGTTCGTATCTAGAAAACAACCAACAGTCTAACATAAGCATTTATTTGTTTAGCAGACACTTTATTCAAAGCAGCTTGCAAATGAGGATAAAAGCATACATCCAGGCTTATGTTGCACAGTAACTTCCCAGCACATTTTAGTGTTGTACAATGTGTAATGTTTGTGAACTGCAGCACATTATTCCTCTTTCTGCGGTTTTTGGACTGTTTTAGTCTCGGCCAAAGAGAAGCATTCCCAACGAATTACTTACTGTAATGTTTATACATTTCAGGCAGATTGCACCATGTCTCAATTCTGTAATGATCATATAAAGTCTTTCTAATATATCTTTCATTGAGTGCAGTCTTTATAATGCTGAACTTTTCTACTTCATTAAACCTTTCCATGAAGAGTTTCTTGTTTGCAAAGGCAAACCTCATTTCTATTGATTATGCTAAGGGTTAATGACTTGAACAAACCAAACCCTGTTAAACGTTGGCATGCAACATGCACAGTGTTTTCTGCCATGGACAAAAATGATTCTTCGGATGATAAGGCTGTTTAAGGGAGTGTTATTATTTTTTGGCGATTAGACTTATGCAACCACATTGCAATGTTCTGGCAACCACCTAGAGCACTCTATACATTGATAGAAAAAATGGGACAACAGCCGTTACTGGAGCGTTACAGGTACTGCCCCACTGACAACACCATATTATCTGAGAATATAGCATTGCGGAAGGTTTTGCACAGCAGTTATAGTGTAGTATTTTCTTGCACAGGTAGTGTACTTATGCAAATTGTGTGTATGTATTTTAAAATCACAAACAACATCTAAATACATATGTGGCTCAGTGGGTAGCACTGTTGCCTTGCGAGCAAAAAGGTCCATAATTTGAACCCCGGCTAGGTCAGGTGGCCTTTCTCTGAGGATTTTGCATGTTGTCAGTGTGGGTTTACTCCAGGTACTCCAGTTTCCTCCCAGAGGCCAAAAACATGCAGGTTAGTTGAATTGGAGATGCCAAATCTGTGTATGGATTAACTTGTGTGGATCAACTTGTGCATGGTTTAACCTGTTCTTGCCATGAATATAGCCGTAGATTCTGGAATGGTGTTAAGAATGAACAAATAAACAAACACACAATGAATCCATTTTCAATTTCAGCTAGAGTTCTGTATATGTCCATAGGATTATTTCCCAAGAAACGTGCAAAATTGCAACTAAATGGTAAAATGTAAAGTAATTTAAGTGTATCTTAAGTGACAAAGCACGTAGCATAAGAGGTCATGTAAGGTGAACTGAAGTACAGTATTTTTTTTCATTGAAATTTCTTTTACTATTATTTGTTTGTACTTTAAAAAACAAATTCTCTGCAAAATATAAAAGCACGATAGGTCAGTGCTACCTGTATAGCAATGGTAATGAAACTATTTCTTCATATGCACAAGTAGCTACTAACTCTGAGCTTTCAGAAGAAAAGTTTACCTGCCAGATGAACCACAACGAAAACAGAAAAATGTCTCTGTGATGCTCCAGCAAGAGTTTACATGAATGGAATGACATGAATCACATGGTTTTTAAATCGCTGTTGTATAATGTTTACAGCGTTTGTATATAAATGTATTATTTTTAATCAATTTATCAAAAATTATTAAACATTTATATGATAATATATAATGGTGTTCATATTAGGACCTTTAACTAAAGGGATCATAACAGCTGCATGCAAAACAATTAGCTAAATGCTGTTTAAAATAGTTTAAATTAAAATACATCCAGTCACAACACAGAACATGTTAACTTCACAAAAGTATGTCGATTAACTACCCATATCTGAGTCTGCACCACACCTTTACTCCCAAACTTACATTTCATCCTCACATACAGTTGTGTAAAGATGTGCCAAAAGGTGTGGTGGAGTACGCTGACACATGATAACTGCATTATTTTAACTAGTATATTTGCAGTTAGAAAAAGAAACGCATGCAAGATGTATAGAACAAAAAAGCCTGAATACCTGTAATGTCTTGTGTATAGATAGCAACATGTTTATGCTTGCAGAAGAAAGATAACAAATCACATTGATGCACATTCCACACATGAGCTGTATGAACAACATATTGACTCCCCAGAATTGTGCTGTATAAATGCATATTATTAATTAACAGAGATTCACAATAAGTAACGCACTGAAAGTGAAAAATAACTACGACTCTTTACCAAAAGATTTTGGTTTCTAAACAAGAATGTGTTTTATTGCATTTGCACATGCATGGTCATGTCAAGGGTGCATACTTGTGTGCTGGGGTAGACTGATCAGATAGCTATCAGATATTAAGAAGAAAATACAACCTGTGGGCAGATGTTTATGTGTGTATTTGTGTATGGCTCTTCATAGTGTAAGACAACATAGTGTATATATGAGATGCAATATTTTGTTACTGTAATCAACTTTAACATTTAAAACAAGAACATTACAAATAGATGCCATGCCGTTGGTATACATTTGTTATGATCCTTCAATTTAAGTCTATGGGATGTTTTCACTTGTACTATGTTGTGCAAGGCAAAAGTTTGATCACTACGAAAAATTAAAGTACCCTTTATTTGAGGTCTACCACATAATTTCAGGTCTACATTGTGAGAGACGAGTTACAGGCCTGAGTGTCTGTGGGTTTGTGTTATCACTCTAATCACGAAAAACTGAAAAAAGATCTGCACACTGTTAAAGTCCCTTTGTTTCAAAAAGGTTTAAAAGGGCGCGCCGTTTTAAACCTTTTTGAAATAAAGGGACTTAAACAGTGTGCAGTTATTTTTTCTGTTTTTTGATTCATCTTTTGATTAATCTTTGATGGTCAAGACTTTTTTGGATGTGTACAATACTAACAATGACACTTGCATTACCAACCACAACTAATAACATGCATTACTTACATGTGATAAATGAAATTTGGAAAACGGCAGAGCAAGAACTCTTCCATGACTTTCAAGACATGAACCAGATTTTAATCCTGACACTATCAAGTTGTTTAAGTCTGTTAGTATAGTAGGCACCACGACACACCCATGCACACAAAGTTCACTTTTTATCGGCTATGTATGAGGTCACCACACGCACACACGCACGCACGCACACACACATACAGACAGACAGACACACACACACACACCTCTAATCACTCACATTTTGTGTACAACTTCTAAGAGAAACTTGTTTGACAGCATATTTGCTCATGTAATAATACACTATTGCTAAACTTTTAAACAAAATCTTTTTTAGTTTTGTTTATTTTTAACTTTGATAACTCTCACGCTTCATTTACCATTTTATTTTTTCTCATTATATTTTTTATATTGTTTTTCATTTTTATATTTAGTTTGAATTTTTTTTTGTCTGCTACCTCTAGATTTTACAAGCTTGCCACCACATGTTAGTGGCCGCCCATTTATTGCTCATCGGCATCTGTGATTTTCCAGAAACACTGTAGGCCTATATCATGACATTGGTATTTTATCATTATTATTTTATTATTATGACATTATTATACATTAATTCAAAATAGACATAATAAAGATTGAGAATATAAGATAAACAGCTATAATGTATATAATTGACAATAACAAAGCATTACTTTTATTTAAACATTAGCCTTATTTTGTAAAAATTTTGACTTTTTTAAAAACTAGTTTATGCATAACATACAGCAAAAATGCTTGTATGATTGTAAATGATGCATTACAATCTCTCTCTCTCTCTCTCTCTCTCTCTCTCTCTCTCTCTCTCTCTCTCTCTCTTTCTCTCTGTGTAATGAATAGCCAGAAGTGTAATTAGGAAGCTGTTTAAGGGTGCGGTTTCTAATTTTATAGTGGATATCCTGCAGCAGGCCTTGCTTTTTTGATTTAAATGGTAACCCACTTCAAAAGTCTTCAGTAAAAGTTAAAAAGTATTGCAGTTAAAATTAATATATAATATTGAAAAACTAATAGTGTTTAGAATGACATAATATTATATTTTCTTACTCTTGTTTTTTTTTTGTATTGTGTGCCATACAGCCTTTGGCATGGATTAGAGGGGAATTTGTCTCAGGCCTTGAATTGTGCAACAGCCACGCCTACAACATTTCTAGTGTGCAACCAGAACATACTGTGTGGGGTGATATGGAAATGTGCTTGACATTTTACAATGTTTTAATACAGAATTGGGATGGAAAACAGCCATTTTTATGTCCGTGATTACAGGCAGCAAGAATGTGCTATACTACACTTTAATTTTTTTTATTGTTATGTTTATTATTTCAAATACTATTGCATACAGTCAACTACTTTATTAAAAGTATGACTGTAATGCAAAATACTTAACGCAGTGTTCAGTAAAGTCGTCTGTTAGTTGTTTTGGTTTACATTCAGTAATGCAACTATAAGCTGGTCAGATGTATCTGTATTGTGCTGCCATCTTCTGGTCAGAGTCATTGAACTGAATGCTCACGTGCTTATTTGGAACAACCAGAATATTATTTACAGAAATAAATCTTTATTTTTAGAGAGATGGTACTCAAACCACATTTATTTTGTGAATCAGCTAATAGATGACAATGGTCAATTTTATTCCTTTATTGAATTTTCAAAAAAAAAATGATTTTGGAGTTTCATCAAAAGAGTATTTTACTGTATTCAATGCAATTCCATGTGGTATAAAAACTCATTTGAAAGGTGTACAAACATATAACTCTACTTCTTTATATCAAGAGTATGTTACAATTGAAGGAGTTCAAATTTTTAAAGTTATGTTTTTTGTGGCTTTATTAGATAGACAGTGTGATAGGAGAGGACAGGAAAGCATAGGGTGGAGAGAGGGGAACGGGTTCGGCAAAGGACCTCGAGCCGGGATTCGAACTCGGGTCGCCGAGAGTGCGTCTGCACCATATGTCGGAGCACTGCCCACTACACCATAGGCTCCGACGAAGGAGTTCAAATTTGATAATTTATTTGTTCGTAAACTCATAAATAGAAAATCTATTCCAGCATCTTCTTTTAAATGATGCTATATGACATTGACTGGAAGAAGGTTTGGTCATTTCCATACAAATATTTATTGTCAATCAAGATAAAAGAAGTCACCTTTAAAATATTACATACCCTCGTAATAGTGTTCTCAGTATATGCAAAGCATTGAAAAAATTACCTTTTGTGATATGGAAGAGACAATTGTACATCTTTTTTGTGAGTGTGTTTGTGTTAAAGCCTTTTGGAATGATTTATGTACCTATCTCTCAGAAAAAACACATGTTGAAATATGCATCAACACTTTTAATATTATTTCCTTTTATCACAATTCAAAACATTGTATTAAGTATATTATAAAAAAAATTTTATTTGGCAAATTCTTTATCCACAAATTCAAATTCCTCGGAAAGAAGCCCCTCTTATCAGTATTTCTGGGCGATTATAATTCTTACGTTTTGTCTTTGTTGGACATAAAAAACAAAAACCTTTCAAAGGCGAAAAACTGCTTTCAATTTTTAACCTTTTATAATTCCCTTCTGGTGTTTCTTCTTCTTTTTTTCTTTCTGTTATTGTTGTGTAAGTATTTTTTCTATTGTTACAAATGGGAACATGATACAATTTTGTAAGTCCTTTAAAACTGTTGTATAAAAAATAAAAAAATGCTCACGTACTCCCAACAGCCAGCAGGCGGCGCTTCATCTCCAAATATGGTCCTTATGTACTGCAATGGGCGGAACTTCTTATCTGATTGGTTCAATCGCTGTCAATCAACAGGTCGGAGGCAAGCGACGAGCTAACTAGCTCTACAGCAGAGTGAATGGAGTAGAGCAGCCTCAGTTTACTAACCTATTTAACCTATTTATTTTTTTAAGCTATTTTTTATTTCAAATCTGTTGTTTGGATGATCTGTGGCGAAAAGAGAGGTATGTTGATTAAAACATCACAGTTACAAGATCAACGAAAGCAGCAGGTCGGGTTTACATGCATGCTACTACAAAGAAACATACAGGTGTTAGCTTAATGTTCATGTAAATCGATACAGGATCATTTATGTTGTATCAAATACAACAATATCACGTTCATTACTTATAATATATACAGAGAAATTAGGTCGGTTTGAAAGTATATTCATTCAGAGCGTTATAGCTAGTTAGATAAAGATCACTTGTTTGCGGATTTGTTTGGCTAACTCGTGTGCCGTTGTTATTGTAAGGGACATTTTATTTATACATTTTATTTATATCAGACTTGTACTCTTAACAGCACGTTTGACCTTCAAACAACTTTAAACGACCCGATCAAAACTAACTGTAACGTTAGGCTTGAACTTCCTGAGCATCACTACAATAACATCAATTTATTAGAAGACGACAGCAGATAATAAAACAATAAAAAGTTGTATTGAAGGTATTAGCATGAAAACAAAACACACAAACAGAAATTAAACCAAACCAAAGAGTAAATGTGGTTTTGTTGATCTTTATATGATATTTGTGTTATTGTGTCAGACTGCAAACACGTGAAGTAATTGGATGAAACAAAATGATGAATAAATTAAAATAGCACACAATGGTTTAAGATAAAGAGAAACAACATATTGTCAAGACAGAAGAGGGTTGAAATTAATTATAAACCTATCAAACTGGTTTTGAGAAATGAAGTAAGCTATGTTGTTGTAGGCCTGATCTATTTTCCAATGATTTTTCCCACTGTGTATTTTGCTATACATATCAATCCCTCTGTTTTAACATCCACAGTGTTGGAGAATGGTTGTTCCTGATGGTGGAAGTGTGATTCATCCAGCAGATAATGGTACAGATGAGGTGATGTCAAGCTCTGAGCCTGGATTTGATCAGAACCTGACCGGGGTGGAGTTAGAGGAGGTCCGTAAACTACAGGAACTGGTGCGACGCCTGGAGGTGCAGAATCAAGCCCTGCGAAACAGAGGCAACAAACTGGTGCTTAGCAGCACCGGCAACAGCAATCTTACGGCGGGAAATAACGTCAACCACCTCCAGACGGAGGTCGCCGAGGACTCTGGGAACTTTGAGCTGTCGCCTCCGGCCGGCAGTGATGGCAGTGGGGAGATGTCTCCACTGCCTGAAACCACCAGACCAGAGGATAATGATGAGGGAGATGGGTTCTTGAGTCTCCCCTGTGCTTCTGGGTGCAACCAAACACAGGGACAGTTTGCTACGAGTCCGTTTCCGGATAGCTGTGATTCAGAGACGCCAGGAGAAAGTAATGCGGCTATGGACCAGTCTGCCCTGGATGAATTGGATGTCCTGGATTTAGAGATGTGTGCTGAGGTGGAGGATGAAGATAGTTGGTGGGTTTAAACATCTTCATTCATACATACATGTGCTACAGCTTTACCCATGTATATAAGGCTATAAAGTACTGCTTAAGTACAGAAATTGAAAATGGAGTCTGTTGACTTTTATAGCACGCGTTGTCCATGTGTTTTGGCTTTCGATCTGTTGTATTATTTAATTTTTCTGTGGATGTTCATGTTAGTCCATACTCCATATTAGGCATGGGCCGGTTACCGGTTTAAAGGTATACCGAGGTTTAAAACAGTCAAGGTTTCAAAACCACTAACATGTTCTGTGATACCGTCTCCAAGGTATGAGCTGTGCTTATACAAAATTCATTAAATCATGAAGTCATGTGATTGATTTGATGTTTACATTTAATATACATTACGAAAATATTATATATGTTTTGAAAGCATATTATAATTTAAAGGCTTAATTGTACCTGGCATTTGAAAATAACACATTTTAGTGTTGCAATGGCAATACCGCAACACCGTGAAACCGTGGTATTTTTGCTAAAGGTTATCATACCGCCAGAATCTTATACCGGCCCATGCCTACTCCATATCAAAGCAGAATAGCTTGATTTTCCTCTGAAACAACTTTGCCATTTCATTTGCATTACTTGGCTTTGTTGTTTAATATAATGACCTATAACCAAATAAGTTTATTTTAGGCTACTGTTGTTATGCAGTTTATCTAGTGGAGGTCACTGCAATAATAACATTAGATCTCATAGAAGTGTTACTACAGGCATCTTGTGTGAGATGAACTTAATGCCATGCTTATAAAGCGTTTTTAAACTGAGTGATTACGTTCAGAAAGGCATTAAAGTGAAGTTATTGAGTAGTTTTGTTGCTCTGAATGTGTAACAGTAGTTTATGCGTGCGTCAGTAAATGTCACACTGATTGAAAAAGACAGGAGACTATGGGACTCTTTCGTATTTACACAGAGCATCAAACAAATGTGAAAATTTCAATGACTTCAGAGGATTTTTGCTTAACCTTTACTCCTTTACAGTAGACACTTTATTACTTTATTAATTTGTTAAATACACAATGTACATAACTGAGGGCTGCAGTTTTCATTTCCTGCATAAAACACCAACAAATAATCTAGCATTGGGTTGATGTTGATGTTGCTTCATTTGATACAGCACATTCTAGTTAGGATGGCAAAAAAGTGGATTGTTGCTATTTGAATTGTGACCAAATCAGAAGAATTTAGGATTTTAATGAAATCCATTTAATGGTGAGATATATACACTGAAGCCGCCTTTCCACTGCACACGACAAACGACGGCCGATAAGCCGGAAGTCATTCATTTCCTATGGAGAGTCGCAAAGGGGTTGCGTGAGGTGCCGACCATATGCGGATGCGTAAATATCGGATCCGTTTTGAGCGTTGGATCCGTTAAAAAATTTGAACTTGTGCGACTAAACCGCATGCGATATGCCGACCGGAAGTTATGTATTTCATTGTATTCCAATCACAAACTGTGTGTGAGGTGAAAATGATTAATCCTTTTGGTTTAACTTTATTAGTAACACTTGAATCCTTAAAAAAACATTTTTGATAACTGATAAGTAATACATTATTAATTTAATTTGTGTATGTTATTATTTTAATCTTGTCTTTATATGTTCTCTCCAAAAAATATTGGCAATCTTTGTCATATATGCATAGCTGTTTATTGTTTCATTCATTTGCGTTCATTTATTTATTCCACCATGGTAAAAAATATTAGAATGAAGCCTCTTGTGCTGGAATGAGCTTCTCTCCCATATACGATTAAACTGAAACTTCATTACGACTGCCACTAGGGGGAGAACTCCGACTGTCGTTTGCGTATGTCGTGTGCAGTGGAAAGGCGGCTTAAGCCATTTGTAGGTTAAGTCTGCACGCTAGTTGATATTATTATTTTTCATATTATTTTTTATTTTAGTCAACACAGAATGCCTTGCTATGTAGAATTGAGAAACCCTTGATTTTAGTGACACTGGTGGACAGTAAGTGAACTGCAACCTGTAACTATCACGCTCTATAGTGACATAAGCGAACATCGTCCAAAACAGAAACTGAATGTAATTCAGCCACATTGAGAGATAAAATTAACACCCAGGGGTCAATGTAATCGTGGGCGTAACGCCACTCTTTTTTTCTTATTAGTGCAAAAGAGACTTAAAATGCTCTGTTGATTTTGAACATACAGCTATGATTTATACTAGTGTTGTTCCAATACTGAAATTTCTAAGTTCAAAATCAATTATTAGCAATTAATATGTTGTTGTTTTTTTACATTTAGCACCTTGTGACTGGAGCAGCCTGACACAACAAATTAACCAATAGTGTTCATTTGTGGTGGTGTTTGAAAGGTGTATGGAATAGTAGGGGTGTAACGGTACGTGTATTCGAACCGGACCGTTTCGGTTCAGGGCTTTCGGCACGGTGCACACGTGCACCGAATGCATTTTGTGTGCGCCTGTGCGGAACATAATACGTGGGTTTCCGCACGAACATATTAAGTGGCGGAAGTCTCCGCGTTCAGCGCAAGTCTTCTGTCAAACATATAACATAGTTCGGCCCGCAGAAAGATTTTTATTTACTTAGTTGTATATCCGTTTGATTATTGATGTAAATGTTTACGTGTCGTATCTAAAAGCGCATGTTAAACGCGTGTCAACGCGCTGCTTTGTTCTTTCAAAATGCGTGAGAGGATGCACGTCTTTCGTTGCTACGCATTCATGAGACGCGCTTTCTGTGACAGCGAGAATAAGGCATGCGTGATCAGATTTTTCATCTGCACCTCACGTCAATCATATCATTGTCACAATGCGATCAGCTGGTCGGGACAGAGAAGAGCTGTAACCCGGGCTTACTCAGCTGCGGAGGGGTTCGTAAGTAAAGTCACAGCTTACATTGACGACACAAGCAAAGATTAGGAGAAACGTGCAAAAGATCAAAGATGGCTATGTATGCAGCTCACTAATCTCAAAATGAGTGTATAATAAGTATATCATCATGTTGCTTGCTATGCAGTTACACATAGAGCAGTAATATTATTTTTATACAGAGATGGTTCAATACTGTGAGGTTAAACAATCCAAAATAAATCAAAACAGAAAATTTTTGGTGGCAAAAATGTAGGCTAATAGTTCATAAATGTATTCAGGAATTGAATTTGTTAGTTCAAGGTTTTAGTAGAAAAAGTTTAAGAGAAGGTTACCTTCTGTTATAAAATAATGTAAAAAAGAACTTTGCAGTAGTCTTTTATTTATTATTTTTTCATTTTATATATATTGTATATGTTATATTTTAATAAAAAGTGTTTAAAAAAGTGTAAACAAATTGTAAAAAAAAAGTTTATAGTAATAAACAACCTGCAGTTTAATGTTTGCATTTCTCCCTTACTGTACCGAAAATGAACCGAACCGTGGCTTCAAAACCGGGGTTCGCACCGAACCGTGATTTTTGCGTACCGTTACACCCCTATGGAATAGGGATGTGCAAGACTAATCGACTTAACTGTGAACGCACACACAGATTCCGGAAAATCATTGGCAGTGCAAATGAACCTCTGAAATTTCCTGTGTACCAGGGAGTGGGAACAACAAACTTGCTAATTTTAAACCCCTGCACGCCTAACCCCCTCTCTAGTGCAAGGAAATGTCAGAGCCGTGCATGTTACAAGCTCTGTTGCGCAAAGCCCACAAGCCCTCCCATGTGAGGAAAAGCACACAATTCGCATGTTAATGTGAAAGTATGATGAAATAATAATAATTTAAAACTACAATGGGCAAACATGCCAACTATCATCATGAAGGCCTGCTATTGGGCATATGTCTGACTATGGTTGATAGTATCGTCTATCGGCACAACCCTAATACATAACTATAAAAAAATTATTTGTTTTAATGCCTGGATTCCGCGATTGCGTCCTCATTTTCCACATTGTTGTCAGTTATGTGGAGAGGGAAGGCTTCATTGAGTCTGTATAGCTAAAACCAGGGTGGAAAATTATCACATTAAGTTTGGAGCTGGCACATCAGAACATGTTAAACAATTATAACACAAGTGCATTGCTTATTTATTATAACCTTTATTTAACAGGAGTAAAAATAGGATGGCTGTTTATTATTAAATGAATGAATCGTATTTATACACGACACACGCTAAACATGCAGGTTTTATGGACTGTCTTCAGGGGCATTTTATCTTTTAGACTAGTTGGCTAACTAGTAAACAGCTGCTAAATTAGTGGCAGTGCACATCCCTAGTTTGGAAACTGTTATTGTTTTTGCAATTGGCACACTCTTAGATATAAAGGAGGTATAAAGGAGAATTTATGTTGACGGAAGGTTGGACTGTTGACAAACCATTCAAATGAGTCAACAGCACAGACTTTGAAGACAGGACTTTAAACAGGATCCACAGCCATTTTAATTCAACTTTTTCTATAGTGCTTTTCATCATTTTGCATTGTTGCAAAGCAGCTTTACTGTAAATAAACATAAGTTTTGATAAGTATCACCATTATTAATGTTATATTCTTACCCTCTAAAAGAAATGACGCGTGCAGAGCAGCGTTTATTGACAAGGATGCTTTTGAAGTCTTTAAAAGGATGCTTGACAAATACTGTACTTCAGGCATCAGTGATTGCTTTCTGTCCCACATTAAATACTGTTTGATTTTCCTGTGTATTGACTTCAGAGTAACAATCACGCAGAAGAACAAAAAGTGCTAGTGAAGCATCCTGATGGAGAAGATGATGACAATTTATCACATTAAAAGTTAACACATAAGACTTGGTCATGAGTCCATCACTATTTTTATTCATAGGAACTATGTTGAGGAACTATACACTTGAGATATTACATTACTGATATGTTGTGGAAATACAGGTGTTAAACGTGTCTTGTCATTCGATTCAATTCTTTCTCTCTGTAGGTTGTACGTGTCACCGAAGAAGCAGGTAGCAGAACAGGGACCCGAGTCCACGCTGAAATGGTGCAGGAAGGTTCTCGATCACCCCAGTCCAGAGACTGAAGTCGCCTGTCGGACTCTAATCAACCGACTAGACCAAAGTATGACAACTTTCAATATATTTTATGATGGTTCATGTTACAGTTTTTCTCAATTGCTAAAACATTAAACCCTATTGTCTGAACCAAATGCTGAACCAAATGCTCAGTTGCCTGAACCCACTGATTGAATCAAACACAATTAAAGCACAGTGTCACCACTTGAACACAACAGCTCAAAATTTATTACACTTGTGTCTAATGATGTGAGGGAACATAAACAGTAAGCCAGTTCAGAGAGCACTGGTTTGTGAGGCCCTACAATGGATAGAAATCTGTGTGGAAGAGTTTGTGTGAGAGGAGGTTGAGGTGGTCAGCGAAGATAAAGAACAGTCATATCTGATGAAATCATGTTCTGCACAAGATTTCTGTTTTGTCTTTTTGTACAAGTGCTAAATTCACAGTTTGTTTTGCAACATGCATTTAGCCTACCCTAAACAATAAACATTTATTTTTTCAAGCTTCATTTCATGAGCATTGTGTTTTCTATTTTTCTACATAGTGTTTAGTGACTGTTCCGTAGTGTTTTTAATTTTGATTGAATCGAGCACGATTTGAAAACATAGTTGAGTTTTGAGCACAGTTTGAACTGTTTTGAGGTGAAAGTTTCGTTTTGCAAGAAGAGTCTGAGGTTTTGTGAATGTAGCTTGAAATTTGGGTTTTGTGTTCACAGTTTAGAGAAAAGGAGAGCATCATTCAAGAAATGTGTCTTAGCAATTGAGAAAAACTGTAACAGTGACTTAAACAAAGCATTCTCATGTGTTTTAGAAGTAAAATACCAGCCGCCAACTTTCTTGAGTCCCTGCACAGAATTTCTGGTCCTGTTTTAAAGCTGTTATCAGTATGATAACAGAGCCGTTTGCACTTTTTATCTGTTCAAGTTGAATGCAGTCTTGCAAGTTGTTTTTGAGTCATTGTTTTTCTACAACGCTGATTAAGTTATATTCCTCCAATCTTCTTTTAAGCGAACACAATAGTTATATTAGAAAATTTCCTGGCTCTTCCAAGCTTTGTAGGAAACAGGGGCAGACATTTTTAAGGCAAAAAAGTGCATCTATCCTTCACAGAATAATCCACATGGCTCCAGTGGGCTAATAAAGTAATTGATGCAATTTTGTTGGAAATAAACAAAAACTCTTGTTTCTTTTGCTTCTGTGACATTTTCTGTTGACAAGCTTTGTGCTACGTAAAGCCTTTTATAGAGCTGGTTTTGAGCGTGTATTATGCAAATTCACTAACGTAAAACGAGTCTAAGAACAAATTCATGTGCGTATCCGCGTGTTGTGAAATTGGTGGAACGTTTTTGTGAGAAGTTCAAATGTACATATAAATACAAAAAAACTTAAGCAATTATAAGTGAATGAGACCCACTTTTTAGAGATATGTGAAACGCAGTGTGCTGAGGAAATCGGCTTGTTATAGCCGCTGTAAATGCAACAAGAACAGCATGTTCAGTGACTTGTAAACAGTTTCAAAAACAGTTTTTTTATTAACCTCCTTAGACCTGGATGTCCACATACATGGACATCAGATTTTTTTGTTGTTTGCACCATAATACTTAATTCTGTGTAACTGGAACCTTTTGTACACAAACATGGACAAATACACTGCTTCATGTTCAAAGAAAAATATTTGGTTATTATGTTTATTGGTTCTTCCAAACCCCAAAACAGCTGGAAGAAATCTGAAATAAAGACAAACTAAAACACGGGTCTTAAGAGGTTAAAGGAAATCTACATTCGTTTATTCCATTAAAAGTAAATGAGCTGCATGAGTACTGCGACCTGCGAATGAATGAACATAAAGTTATTGTTATCGTCTGGTAGTTGCTGGATGCTAAGGTAATTCTTGTTATGGTTATCCGTTGAAGTGTGAACGGTCCTTAAGTCATGTCACATTATTTAATCAGGTGACATTAGAACCAACGAATTAAAATATAACCAGAGTTCAGTATCCGGTGGAGTTTACAGTGTATACAGGACAAGAACCACCAAGAATCAACTTATTGACAGAAAACAAATCAGGTTGACATGAAAGTGACCGTTCACAATTCATTTGAGAGCGGTGGGTTTATCTGAAATCTTGATACAGCATTAATAAACTTTTTAAACCATATTTTGATATATCAATGCATACATATTAATATATTAATATTGAGACACAACGGTTGGTTTATGGTTGCTAAATGAATTTTTTCTGTGCACCCATAGCCTCGCGATGGAAGAACGTGTACAGCAGCCCATCTCAGACTCCTGATGCTGGCGTCTCAGCTGCTACTTCTGCTGGGTACCTCAAATCAACTAACAAAACACTACTAACCTCTGGCAGCTCAGGTATGACATTAACCCTATACGTGTCTGTTTACAAGCCTTCAACCTTCCCACAACACACACACACACCCAAACATGCTCAGGTGTGGCCACAGCTGTGTGTACTTAACAGTGCTGCTGAATAAGATCAGGTGTCATGCATGAGGTGTCTCTGCAAATATTTCTGTCTAACTCAGTGCTCACTGTTTCAGAAGTGTGTGTGTTTTTAATAAGTCATTAATAAATGTTTTGCATGAGTTTCTGCTGTTTAATAAACCTCCTGATCACAGTACATTTTATAAAATTTTATATTGGGTCTTGAACTCGTACTTACAAGCTTTCCTTTACACCATAATCTGTGGTTGGACTCATCAGTGATTATAATTTCTGTGGGGCAATTAATCATGTGACCGCATTAATCCTTGAGCTGCACCTCAGCTATAGTTCATCAGTGTTTCATTAAGAGTTTTTTCAGCTGTGGCTGCAGGGGGCGTAACCCTCCTCACCCAATAATCACACTTACACAAGGGGCATAAATAATTAGCCCAAATGTCTCACAAGACTCAGCGGGGCTCATCGTTGGACGGGCCAGTTAAGACAGAATGCACAAATCCATAATGATACACATCCTAATTTTTTTTTAAACCATTAACTTAAGCAGGGTCTAAATGCAAGCTTAAAGAAATATTCCACTTTCATCAAAAAAATTTCAATAATTTACTCACCCCCATGTCATCCAAGATGTTTATGTCTTTCTTTGTTCAGTCAAGAAGAAATTAAGTTTTTTTTTTTTTGGATTTTTCTTAATTTAATAGACTTTATTGGACCTCAACAGTTTACAGTTTAAATACAGTTTAAAATTGCCATTTCAATGGAGCTTCAAAGGGCTCAAATACCTTGTTCACATTGCCAGTCCATATCTGATTTTGGTGCATATCCGATTGGGATCCAATCACATTTAGAACGTGTGAACATTTCCAGAAATCCAAGTGTAGCTTTTTGGTTACGTCATGCTTTCAAGTCACGTAAACGCAACCCCAGCGCCGAACTTTGGCACAGTCCATTTCTGTCAAATCGAATAGGCAGCAAAATCGCATATGGACTGACAGTGTGAACAAGGTATAAACGATCCCTAACGAGGCATAAGGGTCTTATCTAGCAAAATTATAATTTTTGTTAGAAAAATAAAAAATATGCACCTTTAAACCATGACGTCTTTCATGTAATATATTATATGTTTATATTTTTAAAGAAGAAAATTTTATGGAAAGCATTGATCTTTTGTGAAACTTCAAAAAAAAGTTGGCAGTGAAAGAGTTAAGTAAATGTGTTTTTGTGGCTGTAATTGATTTAACATTGAATAAACTTGCAACAGGGTAAGAATTTACACACTGCCTATGGCAAGCGTTTTTTACTTTGCTTGACAGTGGCATCTAGTAAAGTAAAAGTAAATAAAAAATAAAACGAGTAATAAATGCATAACACATGATATACAAATGCGGAAACCACATACCAGCTGTTAAAAAAGTTATTTTTTCCAGATTTGAGAAAGCGTTACAAACCTGGTTGCTGCTTCCATTGGTCCTTGGCTAATTGGTATATGATGCAACTTCCTGTCTTTTAATGGAATTCAACATAAAAGTGCCAAAGTGGTATTTTCTTGATAATCGCATCATATGATATTTCATAAAATTGACATCATCGGAAAATTTTGATTGTATGTTATGATGAAAATATTAATATTTTGTTCAGGATTTTAAAACCCTTAGGAAGTCATGCCAAATAGTAGAAAATAAATTAATTATTAGATTAACTTCATAGACATTTACACAAAACAGCAGTTATGGGCAGACACTCTAAATAACAGAACAATAACAAATAACTCATGGTTTTTAAAAACCTAAAGTGAGTATATACAAGGGTGAAGTATTGTATATGGTATTTGTATATGATTTTTTGATGCATTTAAACATATTTTTCACCAGGGCTGTGACAAATATTCATGCAAATGCGCGTTTTCTCAAGGAATGAAGTTTAATGAATTATGAATTAAATGCCGCCACATCCAAAAGCCAGAGAAACTCCATGTGTGTCACAGAAGAAGAACCATTACAAAACGCTATTCCAGGAAATGTCTGGAGGCACATTAATATCACTGTTTGTTTCTGGTACTTTCATGATAATAAAGAATATTTTGAATGATTGGATTTGACTTTTTAAATGCGCATTATAAACAAATCAAACTCATAGTGATTTTAGATTGATAAGGACTTCCTACTGATCACAGAGCATGAAACACAGAATTGCAGCCATTGCGATTCAAAATCGATTTCAGACAGGTATTTTAATGGGGTCACAGCCCTATTTTTAACTGAAAAAAAATATACAATTGAACAGACAATTTAGCCATCACGTCATTGACCCTGAAACATTTTTATTACAATATTAAAATGTATGATACACGCAGAGGGCAGGTGAACTGGTGTTTGGTGTATTTGAGTACAACTAATTATTTTGTACTGTTTTAGGTTACACGGGTGTCCAACCAGCTCTCAGCTCACAATCTTCTATAGACAGTGAATTAAGCACATCTGATGACTCCATCTCCATGGGCTACAAGCTTCAGGACCTGACTGATGTTCAGATCATGGCCCGTCTGCAAGAAGAAAGTAAGTGAACACAAATCCAACCCTGATTCTGTTAATACCATTACACAGAAGCAAATGAATGTTGCATGTGTGTGAAGGTGCTTTGTATTTGTATATAAACACATCTACTGCAGCAGAAGCAAACAGTGAATCATTGTTATATCAGTGTTTATAATCCTGCTCAGTACTCTACAGACTCAGGACAAATGCCATTGGAGATTAACTGTTCATTTGTAATAATTACTTAGCCATGAATGTAATGGAGTATTTGGGGTGAGAGCGCATAATAATTTCATTGATTGACCTGGGAAACAATATGTATTTACTGTAGACATACTTTTACATGTGTATGATCTTCTTGTTTAATTTAGTTATATAATGGCATCATAAGCTTAATAATATAATATTTCATAATTTGCCTTCATTCTAAAAACAATTTTCCTCAGCTGACATCTAGGCTGTATGCTAGGACTAATGTTTTATGTCTGTGATTCTGTTTGGCTAAAGAAAGAGAGAGATATTAAATATACGCACATGCATACAGATATCAGTATAGTTATTGTGTGATGTTATGTGTTATGAATGGTGTGTTTTAAAGATCAAGAAAGTAAAGTGTGTCCTTGTTTTGTAATTCATGTACCGTCAGGTCGCATGATTAATTGCATTAAACACGTTATTTGTTATTTAAAGTGCCCGTATTATGAAAAACTCACTCTTTCTGGGTTTTGGGGTGTTATTTTGTGTCTCTGATGCTCCCACACGCATACAAACTTGGAAAAAAAAAATCCATCCATGCTGTTTTGAGTGAGATACAGGTTTCTGAATGTCCTCTGCCTTGAGTCTCAGATTGCGCCAGTTAAAACTCAGCTCCGTTGTGACGTAACAAACCGTTTCGTCACATTCAGTTTGAATTTTCCCGCCCACCACCCCACTCGCAGGTCTCCACCCACCAGGTAGCTAGAGAGCATAGAGCAGTCACTTGAATGAGACCCTCTGTGCTGTTATCATCTCTCACGGAAATAACAGCGCTATTTGGATATTATGGATTATATTCCCCACCTACTTTTAAAAACAAAGTTTTAACGCGTGGTTCTTGGAACCCGGAGTAATCTTATATACAGTGTGTTACGACGCAAACAGTCCTCAGATTGTAGGCGATAAGACCTTCATGCAAAATCTGATGTAAACAACAGACTATGTATCTATATTTCACGGATTATAAGCATTTGTGGACACATCTGAAACAGACTGGATTCGATTCGCGATCGCGTTGTTTCATCACAAAAGGTAAAGTCACGTTGTATTTTGCATGTTGTCATCTTCTGTCACAAAATACTACATTTATGATGCTAGAGCTAAAAGCTTTTTGCCAAACTAACCGAGACCGTACGCCCCGGCTTTTCTGACGAGGCGAGCCTCTAATAACTTTACGGTCTGCATAGATATACACTCTAAAAAACAAACGGTGCTATATAGCACCAAAACAGTTGCTTTGGATCGTAACGATAGAAGAACCATTTTTAGTGCCATATAGCACCGGTGAAGAACCAGTGAAGCACCAGTGAAGCACCAGTGAAGCACCTGTGTAGAACCATATAGTGCTATGTAGAACCATATGTGGTGCTATATGGCCCCTATATGGTTCTACACTGGTGCTTCACTGGTGCTTCACTGGTGCTTCACTGGTGCTTCACTGGTTCTTCACCGGTGCTATATGGCACTAAAATGGTTCTTCTATCGTTACGATCCAAAGCAATTGTTTTGGTGCTATATAGCACCGTTTGTTTTTTTAGAGTGTATACACGGTCCGGACCCCCGCTAGCTTCTAGCAATTAGCACGCGGTCCACAAGCAGTATACATCCCCCGCCGGGTCTTAATTTCTGTAATTTGCGAAAATAATGCGTTTGAACATGTTTTATAATGGGAATATGTTAGTATTGTCCTGGGAAAACGAGTTTATTGTTCAGACTGCTACATCACAATTTACACTGGAATCTTTGTGTGTCATGATGAGTTTGACACACCGAGACCGGGCCTTACCGCCCCGGCTTTTCTGATGAGGCTAACCCCCGAACCTCTTATAACTTTACGGTCCGGACCTCCCGCTAGCTTCTAGCAATTAGCACGCGGTTCACAAGCAGTATACATCCCCCGCCGGGTCTTAATTTCTGTAATTTGCGAAAATAATGCGTTTGAACATGTTTTATAATGGGAATATGTTAGCATTGTCCAGGGAAAACGAGTTTATTGTTGTGACTGCTAACGTAACATCACAATTTACTCTGGAATCATTGTGTCATAAGTTTCCTCTCCTGTAGTGTACTTATTAGTGATACTTTTCTGCATGCTTTGTCTGTTGGCAACATAAACCTTTAATAATAATAATATATAAAATAATAACACAGTATGGTCTGTACTGCTCACGATACCACTGAGCACGAGCACGGGCACATGACGTTAGTAGTGGGGCGTGATCAAAGGAGCAGCAGCTCATAAATATGTAAGACTAGCTCAAAACGGCACAATCTGAACTGCCCTGAAACAGAGGCTACTAGAGATGGGTAACAATCTTTTCCTACAAGCTATTTCGAGCAAACAACTTTTGAAACATGCTTTATGGAACTCATACACCTATATAACTGGTGGAAAAGCAGTCATAAGATGGGCACTTTAATAAATGTTAAATGACACCTATCCTTTGTTAGTCTCGAGCAGAGCGTTGTTTTGCACATGACTGGAGTAACTCGTCTGTGTTTGTGTGAAGGTCTACGGCAGGACTACGCCTCTACCTCAGCCTCCCGCCGCAGCTCCTCTGCCTCTCTGCAGTCTCTACGACGAGGCACTTACAGCGATCAGGAGTTTGACTCCTACAGTCAGGAGGATGAGGAGGATGAATGCTGCTCCCTGCCGCAGCGCCTCCAGCGTTACTCCCCCTCACCCCACAGCTCTCCACGTTGCCTGTCTCCCAACACGCTGGCTGAGTACAGTCGCCTGGCCGCCCCACGTCCGCGCATGTCCCGAAGGTCCCTGCAGGGCCAAGGTGCCAAGAGTGAAGGTAAGACGGACCTGATAACACATTCATTTAGCCTCGGAGCTGGCACAGAGCTGGTCCTTTTAGGCTATTTGTACAAGCACATAAAAATGATCACTAATCCAGCATAGGGTGGAGTAGCAGCTGATCTAGAATCTCTTTATTGATAACAGCAGGTGCATGCCAGATTTTGTTGCATGTTGATTGAACAGTTTATGGATGTGAGAGAAGTTTGTAAAAAGAATGCAGCGACCAAGCATTTTGTAAATGGACGGGGTGTGTGTGTCTGTATGGTTTCCAGAAGAACTAAGACACAGCATGCCTAACCTGACCCCGCGCACCAGCCTGCGCTCTCTGGAGGCCGTAAGAAACAGCCGCAGCATGGAGGCTAACTTACAGAGCTCAGTCAACCGCACATCCCGTCTGCCCCTCTCCCCCACAGGTTTGTACCCCACCCCACTGCCTCACCTTCACCCTGGATCCTAGTACATGTCAAACCCCTCTATCAAAAGCATCATTGCCTTAAGTCCCATTTTCCCATGCAATTACCTGCAACCTTTCTAGAAATATAATAGTTTAGGTAAAAACACAAACATATAGCACAATCAGATTACATACCGTAATTGTCATCTGTTGACATGTGACACCTAAACAGATATAACAAGACTGCAGTAATAGTAAAATATTGAAAAAACGGTGGTGTTTTCCTTAAAGGGATAGTTCGGCCAAAAACGATATTAAACCCATGATTTACTCACCCCCAAGCTGTCCGAGTTGCAAATGTCCATCGTTTTTCAGACAAACACATTTTCGGATATTTTATAAAATATTTTAGATCTTTCAGTTGATTAAATGTAATGTTACGGGGTCCAGCAATAGTCCACGACCTTCAAGTCCAAAAAAAGTGCGTCCATCCTTCACAAATTAAATCCAAACGGCTCCAGGATGATAAACAAAGGTCTTCTGTGGGTAATCCGTGCGGTGTTGTTGTAGAAATATCCATATTTAAAATGTTATTAACGTTATAAACTACCTTCCGGTAGCGCCGCCATCTTAGACTCAGGAGAGAGTATTAGCGTAGTGTACGCACTTTTCTTAGTGACGTATGACAAATTCGGAGGGCGGGGGCACAGAGCAGCAGCAGAGAAACTCTGTACGCTGCGTAAGCTCTCATCCTGAATGCGCATCACTCTAAGATGGCGGCGCTACCGGAAGGTAGTTTATAACGTTAATAACATTTTAAATATGGATATTTCTACAACAACACCGCACGGATTACCCACAGAAGACCTTTGTTTATCATCCTGGAGCCGTTTGGATTTAATTTGTGAAGGATGGACGCACTTTTTTGGACTTGAAGGTCGTGGACTATTGCTGGACCCCGTAACATTACATTTAATCAACAGAAAGATCTAAAATATTTTCTAAAATATCCGAAAATGTGTTTGTCTGAAAAACGATGGACATATGCAACTCCGACAGCTTGGGGGTGAGTAAATCATGGGTTTAATATCGTTTTTGGCCAAACTATCCCTTTAAAATCTGATCTATGTTCTTACCTCAACTTAAACAAATTAATACATACCTATCTTTATTCAATGCGTGCACAGGCGCAGAAATATTAACGGCGAGAGGGGGAGTGCATGTCTGGAGTGATGTTACTGCACGCCAAAGTCGAAGTGCTGCAAACTAAGTGCTTTTCCGCCATACAATATAGTTCTCATTTTTTATCCGCTTAAAATATCGACACGTTTTATTTTGTGCCACCATACTTACTCGTGTAACAGTCTTTAAAAGGGAAAACATGGAAGTTTTTAGTGGCTTCTAAAGTCATCCCTGTTTGGATCTTAAAGGGGGTCGCACACTGAACGCACAGCTCAGCGCTGCGCAGCGGCGTTCTAAAAAAATCAAACGCATTGTTTTCTATGAGTATACGCACACTGGCGCCAACAGGTGGCGCCTGTCCGCAGCGCCCAGCTTTGACTCGGGAAGTTGCTCAAATCCCTGTCACGCCACAGAGCGCCACTCACATAGTTTAACATTAAATAACATCATATCTGTCCCAAATCATTAACGATTAACATTGGCTGCTAATGTATCTTTAGCATTTTGCAGTAGACGCTATCTGACTAAGCTTGCGCTTTTTCTCACTGTGCACTTCCGGTTTACGATATCTCCGAGTTGTCCTATACGCGACTTGACGTGTCGCGGCGCTGAGCTGCACGTCCGGTGTGCGCCCCCCCCCCAAGGAATATATGGGGCTAGGTTTAATCGTAACACATTCACAACATGCTGTACAAAGATTAAGTGCGCGCATTGAATAAAGATATGGAATAAGGTATGTATTCATTTGTCAAAGTTGAGGTAAGAACATAGTAAAATATTGAAAAACTGTGGTGTTTTTCTTTGAGAGAGGAAAGTGTAGTACACTGCTTAAATGATTTATCCTTTTTTCGAAATAGGGTTTAATTAAAATTATGTTTTTATTGTGAATAGGAAAATGCAGATGAATGTCTTAATGAAAAGCGGTACTGGAGCGTCATATTCAAATGGCCCGAGCGTGTTCAACTCCAATTATGTTCGTCTAAAAAAAGCCAATCATACATTTAATCATATAATTTTTATTTTGGGGTGAACTATCCCTTTAGACATCTGATTTCAACATCCATGGATCAGCTTCCAGCTTCTTTCTTCTCATCATCATCTTTGTTTTATTCATGTCATCTTCTGCTCTAACATCAGCTTCTGTGTCATCTCTCACATACAATACATGAACTCCCTGGATGACAAACTGAAAGCTTAGTCTTGGCTTTTCTCTGTTAAACGGATACCAAAAAATAAAGAGTGAACTTTTCTATAAATTTTGTAAATGCACCTACAGTATAGCAAGTATATGGTTTACTACATTCCCCGGATCTGTCTATGGAAACATGATTGGCCCTGGCGCGCACCATCACGGTGGCTTGTGGCCCGGTAGTCGAAACACGGCTAATGAAAGCAAGCAGTGAATCTCATGATATTTCATTCAGGGCAGTTAACGTTGTCATGTTTAAAAAAGGTGGTTAGTCTTTTTCATCTATGTTGGTCTTTACTGAGAATCTTTTCGCTCACTGGAGATCATATCTTTCAGTCTTTGTTGTTTTTGATACTATCTGATTGTCAGGGGTTTCACAAGAATAAACCTGGCCAAGGAAAGTAACTAGGAGGTGAGGTCACCAGACACTATCCAACTTTTCTTGGTTATTGCGGCCCTGTCTGTGATTTCTTTGTTTGTAGGCCAGCTTATTTCTTGGTGACCAGATTACTGCACATTTCTGTAAAATCTTGGTGAAAGCCATAGACTCTAAAAAAAGATGGACGACATGACTCCATAGACTTTCATTTTAAAGAAAGAAGCCAAAATACCTCAGAAATGTTGCCTGACATCTTGCGCCAATGACGTCATTTGAAGTCAGAGTTTGTGCAGTAGTGATCATGAGGTGGAGCCGCAGTATCAAGGGCCCTGCCCATTTTCCCATTTGACTAAATCACAAACTCACAAATCAAGTCATCACACCCATGTAATAGCATCTAATAACTAACTTAAAACCAAACACTTAAAAGTGCATCAACATAAGAAATAACTCGCATAACAGAAACAAGTGTAGTTCACATGAAGAGGGTGGGATTTATGACCTATACTGCAGGCAGCCACCAGGGGGCAATCAAAATGTTTTGTTTTCACTTTTCAGGGCAAAGTGTAGCACCTTTGGGAAAACCACTATAAATGACATACCTTTTGTATTCATGACACATCTAGGTGTCGTTATTTATTTAAAGTGATTAATTGGTTTTCTAGGTGTATCCTCGCCACGACCGAGAGGTGATGGCCAGTCTCCACTCTCTCTGCGTACACCCATGAAAGCTCTCGGTCCTGTGGGCTCGATGGCATCACCACGACAACCAGTCAGAGGGCCAGCGAATGCCCAGGGAGGATCCTTATCAGGTATGAGAAGAGTACAATCCCCCGGTCCCTCGAACGGCGCAGCATTCTCGGGCAACAGGAGTGCTGGGCTGGCCAGGCAAACACCAGGGAGAGGCACAGCACCAGCATCAACTTCCTCCAGAGGAAGAATTCCTCAGACATCCAGAAGGTACCACAAATACTTACTTGCATTCATCACCAAAATACACTGCTGTAGCGATCATCTGCCAGGAATTGAGCTTATGTTTCTTTCTACCTATAGCAGATCACTGGGAATGACCAAACCATGTGCTCCCACTGATGAATCGTGGAAAGATGGTTGTTACTGAAGCCCCGAGAGAAACTTTATTGTGTCTTCTTCAGAGACATGGTGCAGAAAATCTACACAGAGGCTTTAAAACAAAGAGATGTTATGCTTGTGTGAATCATCTCTAAGCCTCGTATGTGATAGTGATGAAGAGATCTGGCAACAAACACTGATGTTGAAATATGTTGCTTGTTTATAAAATGTCAATATGCTTTATTTTCATGAAACCTGGGGAAGCTACTTGAATAAGAAATGTGTCCTGTAATATGTTAATCTGTGTGAAACAATGTGTGGAATTTAATTCCTAGACTGTGGAGCAATCTGATATTGATTTTGCATGTTTGCCTATTTTTAGAAATGAAGGAAATATGATTTATATGTGGAAGTTTTTAAAACTCTTAATTCGATGGGGTAGCTATATTCTGGCAAGAAGGAAATTTTCTAGACATAACAGAGCAATATCTTAAGTAATGTTTTCTCCGACCTCAAACGTGAAAGAAATAACAACAACTAAAATTGAGGTCATGGTGTGCCAAGGTGCATAACTACTGCAACACTGTCTCTCAGGTTTAAGTTGCTACACTTTCACTCCATAGAGAACTTTTAATATGGATGCCTGTATTGTAAAAAGATGCACTAAGCCAGTAAAACCTAAAAATATCTGAGTATGCAATGATGAGCGGAGTGCCTCAGAAAATTACAAACTGTAATAAATCCATTTCAGCAATAAACCCAATTGAAGTGCCATTGTTGTTCATTTTAGCTAGACTACTTTGCTTGGCAGCAACATTAAAGGGAAGATGCTGTATTTTTGTACACAAGTAAGCTTCATCATCCAGATTTAGCAGTGAACATCAAGTGGTGACAATGCAAACCTGTACTTTTGCTTGAGTCATATTTTACTTTACCTTGTATAGGTTCATTTTAGATGATGATTAAGGTATGTCACACTATCTGACATATCTAATTTAACTAGCTCTTCGTCTAAAGGCTTATATGTGCAATTGATTTATTGTCTAATTTGCTCTAAAGTAATATAAACATGCATTAGCATATATGATGTGAAGTGAATATTAGTTATTAAACAGTGCACTTGAGAGAGATGTTTTTATTTTTACTCGAGCAGATATTTATAACAGCCCAACCCATCACATCTTATCTGCCTTTCATTTTATATTAGCATTGTGCCTAATGTTAACAGCAGTGGCCAAAGTTTAATATAATAATATTAATAAATATTAATTTTCACAGTCTGCTGCTTCAATGTTTTTAGATCTTTTTGGCAGATGTTACTATGGTATACTGAAGTATAATTACAAGCTTTTTATAAGTATCAAAGGCAATAACATTGAGTCAATATTTGCAGATTTGACTCTTGTTCTTTTTCAAGACCTCTGCCATTCAGCCTGGTGTGCCATCAATCAACTTCTAGTGACACTGATGGCAGCCCATTCTTGCATAATCAATGGAGTTTCCCAGAATTTGTGTTTTCTATTTGTCCACACGCCCCTTGAGACTTGACCACAAGTTCTCAATGGGATTAAGGTCTGGCGAGTTTCCAGGCCATGGGCCCAAAATTTCAATATTTTGTTCCCCGAGACACTTCGTTGTCACCTTTGCTTTATGGCAAGGTGCTCCATCATGCTGGAAAAGGCATTTTTCATCACCAAACTTCTTGGATGGTTAGGAGAAGTTGCTCTTGGAGGATGTTTTTGTACCATTCTTAAAGGGATAGTATACCCAAAAATGAAAATTCTGTCATCATTTAATCACTGCTACAAACCTGTATAAATGTCTTTGTTCTGATGAACACAAAGGAAGATATTTTAAGAAATATCTTTAACCGAACCGTTCGTGGATCCCATTTACTTCCATAGTTTACATTCTTTTATCCTAGCCTGGCTCCTCCCTCCTACGTGCTTCTGCTTAATTTTCATTTCGCTTCACTACTACGTCTGGGACTGCTGTCTAGAGTTTCGTTTTCTCCTGCAAAAATCTGCAGGACCAATCAGCGAACAGGGGGGGGGGGGTGCTAAGAACGATGACATTGAGGTTGTGCATCAGTTTGAGTTGTAGTAAAGTAATGGCAGCGAGAAAAGACTTGAGAAAAGCTATTTGGTCCGTTGTTACAAAACTGCAGAATATACAGAAGTTAAAGCCGGAGCAAGAACCAGGTTTTCTAAGTTTTGTTGGTCTTATTATTCGCACTTGTTGTTTCCGGCCGGTTTCGGCACATGATATACGTCACGACCACACGTTAGCGATCGCCTATGGCAGATCCTGAGTGACTATGGGCAGATACAATAGTTTTAAACTTCAACAGAGGACCCTCTTTAACGGAAGTAACGCTTTGCAATGGAGCGTGGCCAGACTCTCTGTACAAATGAAATGAATGTATGAGAGTCTGGTTGGACCAGGCTACTTTTATCCTAATATGGAAGTGAATGGGGTTGGCCACGAACGGTTTGGTTACAAACATTTCTCAAAATATCTTACTTTTTCATCAGAACAAAGACATTTATACAGGTTTGTAACAACATGCGGGTGAGAAATTTTTCATTCTTGGGTGAACTATCCCTTTAAGACATATGTCTCTGTTCTTAGCCAAAATGATATGCAATTACACATGCTAGGAAGTAGTATCCAAATGTTTAACCCACAGTAGCAGTGCAACAACAGCCAAAGAAGATGCAGCTTGGCCAGTAAACCCACAAACGAAAAAGCAGCAGCTTATTATGTATGGTTTGAGAGGATCGGCAGTGATGGAGGTAAACAGACAGCAACTTTTGTTGCAGTTTGAGTAAAATCACTTCTCAACTTGGCCCATATTTGGTCTTACCGTCGCAAGGGGAAATCCATATGAAGAAATGCAAGACAGATTTTTATCAAAGTCACCAGACCTTAATCCCAAAGTGGGTGAACAAAATTAAATTCTAACAAACTCCAAGCATTGATTATGCAAGAATGGACTGTCATCTGTCAGAATGTGGCCCTTGTGTTGATTGACAGCATGCCAGGGCGAATTGCAGAGATCTTGAATAAAGAAAAAGATCAACACTGCAAATATTGAGTCCGTGCATAAAATTAATGTAATTGTCAATAAACTCCTTTGATATTTATGAAATGCTTGTTATTATACTTTAGTATACTATAGTAACATCTGACCAAAAGATTTAAAAACATTGACTTAGTAAAAAAATGAATATTAGTGTCATTATCAAAAGTTTCGTCCACAGCTTGCTCTTAAATTACTTGGGAAATTAAAAGCAAATGCATTCAGTAAACAGCGCAGAGGTTTGTGTATGAGGTGACGTCAAGTGTCCCGCGCGTTTGCACTACCCCCCTCCCTCTACTGTTGTCGCCGAGCATTCTGATTTGCTCACGTCTTGGCATGAGATGCCTGATTGGCCAAGGCCTCGAAACGAGCTCCGTGATTGGTTTAGGCCTGGAAAACAGTGTTTGGGATTCTCAATGTACAGGCCGCAGTAGTGCTACCGTTGGAAAATTAACTATAATAAATTACGACGCATTCAAGGGGATCCGAAACGCGTCAACTCTCGGAAGGCTGTCGCGGAATAGGTAAAGCGTTCTGGATTTGTGCGGCATGTATACGAAACGGTCGCCGTCGGCCCAGTCGGCCTGGGTGGGCCTGGCGGAGCCTTGTATTGCGTTCAAGCGCGGGGAAGCGCCCTGGGCGCGCTCCTACTAGCGCATAGTCGCGTTTAACTACACCAAACAACGAGCGCGCATTATACTGACGCATTATACAAGCCTATACAGAATAAATGCGGCAAATGTGGTAGTGTGGGGTGTATGTTTCATAATTTATGAATGTGTTTTATTCGTTAATGCGTTAAGATATAGATTAGCTAATGCTATTAGCCTTTAGCATTTAGTAAAATGGCGTATGACAAGATGGCGCAGTAACTCGAATACAGCCGCACAAACATTTCTCTAAATATTATCTTATTTTTACAAATAACATTAAAAGAAATTGTGAAACTTAGTGTTGTACTTTGTGCTGTGTCTAACATTTGACACGATAAAGCGACAACATATACATGTTTTATGATACGCTATCACGCATGGGGTGATATGCGCCATTAGGAAACCTACTATGATGGAGGCTTGTCTCATGAATATTAATGAGATCTAGATGACGTTAACACCATTGTGCAGTTAAAGTAATTTACTTTCTTTCGCTGAACACAGACTGACTTACAAACATATATATATATATACTGGCTCTGCTTTTATTGTAATGCCATTGAATGGTCTTTTATCATCATAAAAAAATCTATAAGACTCCAGTGGGTCTTCTGAAGCAAAACAATGGGTTTGTCTAGAAAAAATATTGATATTTAAAACTTATACTATATTATATAAAACATTGGCCTTTGGGTCTTCTACACTTGCAGAAAAGAGTCGATTTCTGTTCATCTACATTCATTAATGCATGTGGCAGACACATTCATCCAAAAAACGACTTCCAGTGCATTTAGTCTGTACATTGTTTTATCTGTTTTTTTTACATAGGCGTGACCCTTGAACTCTCACATGGCATGACCTAATCATATTGTAAAGTTCTTGCGAGGATGGATACTTCTCACAAAAAGCACGTAATCTTGAGACCTGGACGATATTGACCAGTGTTCATATCTTGGTAATTTTGGGATAAATGGAGGTATATTATAAATATCTCAGTACTTTCTACAATGTGGAATAAACGTTTACATGCAAGTGGAAGCCTTATGTGGGATCTCACAATCACCTTTATTAAAGGGACATTCCACTTTTTTTGAAAATATGTTCATTTTCCAGCTACCCCAGAGTTAAACATTTGATTTTTATCATTTTGGAATCCGTTCAGCTGATCTCCGGGTCTGGCGATAGCACTTTTATCATAGCTTAGCACAATCTATTGAATCTGATTAGACCCATTAGCATAGCGCAAAAAAATAACCAAAGAGTTTCAATATTTTTCCTATTTAAAACTTGACTCTTCGGTAGTAACATCTTGTACTAAGACCGATGGAAAATTAAAAGTTGCGATTTTCTAGGCAGATATGGCTTGGAACTATACTCTCATTCTGGCATAATAATCATTGAGTTTGCTGCTGTAACATGGCTGCAGCAGTTGTAGTGATATAGTGAAATAGCAGGGGACTTTTTTTGGTTATTTTTTAGCGCGATGCTAATGGTCTAATCAGATTCAATGGATTGTGCTAAGCTTTGCTAAAAGTGCTAATGCCAGACCCAGGGATCAGCTGAATGGATTCCAAAATGGTAGGAATAAAAAAGTGGAGTGTCTCTTTAAAACTGCATGATAAAAATAAAATGGCTTTCTGATTGAAACTATACAGCTGGACAACATGCAAGCTGGTCTGAAAGCTTACGTCTGACCTCAGTATACATTTCTGGCAGATCTTATGATGCAAAGAAGGAGGGTCATATCAGAATATAGATGCCATTGTCTCATCCTGTATCCTGTGAAAACATACCGATATAATACCAAAACTCAATATACCATGCCCGGCATTTTGTTTGTGCACTATCCTTTGCACTTCCACATTCGTTGATTCCTGCTTGTGGGAGCTTAATGGTACGCTTGCAAGAAGTCAGAGGTAATACGTCAGAAAATGACTTTTGTGCAGATGACCTGGAAGGCAAGGCTTAGAAATAATAAAACTAAATATTAATATTTTTCTTGTGTTGTTGCTTTGGATTCAAGAGAATAATAACAAAAAATGCTCTGTCTGTATTTCTTTTAGAAACTTTATAAGCAGATGCCAGGTTCACAGATTTCCTTATTGTTTGTGAGACTTGCACGTGAAATGAATCATCATCAAATGTGAAGGTTTGTTTATATTACCATATTTTGTTAATACTTTTGAAACTGCAATTTTTAATAAGTGTATTTGCTTTCAGTTGAATGTGATAATTTTTCGTGCTAATTGTTCTGCGTGCACATACAGGATTGTTGAAGTCATAGATAATGGATCAAGGTGGAGGGATCCTGGAGCTTCACAAGGATCTCAAAATGCCCCATACAATGATAATGCCAGATTTTGGTAAGGAACAGCCACTTAAGATCTTAAAAGTCAAAATTTGTTTGGGGCAGACTTATGTTTGTTTGTATGTATTTGTTTTAAAAAGTTGCCGGGATGGGGGGTATGGCCCACATCGACGGTGACCACATTGTGGTGTCCGTGCCGGAGGCCGTGCTGGTCTCTGATGTGGTGACGGATGAGGGTATCATGCTCGAGGCTGACCTGGAGGCTGAGGTGGTGGAAGGTCCCGACATCTGCCATGAGGACGTCATCACCACTGAGGGAGTCATCATGTCTGAGTCTATCCTGGGGGCGGAGGTAGCCATTGAAGAGGCACTGGGAGGCACTGTCGATCACCACGAGCTGACTGCTGATCTGATTGAGGAGACTGCATCTGATCAGGTGTTTGTGGCTGACCTTATTTCACCTCATGAAGAGAGTCACCTGGATCATGACCTGGTGTCTGGAGAGGTCATGGTAACCGACACGGAGACGGAGATTCATTCACACGACACCGTGACATCTGATGGCAGTATTAAGGAGGAAGATGAGGAGGATGTGAAGAGTACGTCAGAGGACTATCTCATGATTTCCTGTGAGTGGACATCTGCATAATGTCTCAGTAGGTTTGGGAAATGAGATCCGGTTCTATGTCCAAAAAATAACATTTATATAATAAATCAATACATTTTCGTTCTGTTCTGTGTATTTGGACAGGGCGCTCTACTACAATATTCTGGTTGCAAGAACAAACATGCACTTTATACATTTCCAGTGATCAGTCAGATAGAAAGGGCACAAAAATCCAAATTGTTTGTTTTTTTATAGTTTAAAAAGTGCTAGTCAAGTTTAATTTCCTAAGCTTGCTAATATTGTTAAGAAGTCCCCAACAACAATTTTAAATGCATGCAAGGTCAAAATACAAAATTTAATAGTACCTCATTTCTCAAGAGACCCCCAAATGATTCGTGCGAAGCCGTTCATAGTTTCAGTCTGCTTTAACCCCATCTAAGCTAAACAGCAAACAGTATTGTTAGTGCGACTTACTGATAAGACATTGCAGTAAACTAGACATTCAAAACACTCGGGGGTGGGGTGGGGGGGCACATAACATAATAATCAAACATACAGGTTGTGGTTAGAAGATGCATGTTGTTCCAACTGGGTACCATCTTTCATGGCCAAACGTTTAGCAAATCCCTCCTTGAAAAGGTAATTTTAACCACTGATTCTTCACATCTTCATCATTTGGTAGTGAAAAAAACACAAACTTGCCTTTACAGCTGAAAACACAGTGTCTTCCCCACATGATGTTTACACACTAACTAGCGGAAGTGTCTGTGGGCAGGTCAGGGTTTTCGTTTCTCGTGAGCAAGACTGTAGGCGGAGATTATACAAAGGATTGCCTTCATACGTAAGCAGACAACAGGTTGATGATTTGAAAATAATTTGACTCGTAAACACGGTTCTGGGGCCACTCCCTATTTTAGAAGCCAAAATCTTTATATATTATACACTTTTTGGGTCAACTACTGCATATCGTTTACATTGATGGACAGCTTAATGACACTGCAATACAGGTAATTTTCGAAATTGGATCTGTCTGGCACTTCAATCCAATCTTCTATTAAAAACAAGTGTTAAATCCATTAAAAAACTCAGGAAGAGTATCTTTTCAAGGGAAGCACATTCAGCACATATCATTCTTAGACAGCCTTTTTGACAGCCTTATCCCAGAAACCATGTGAAGATTTTTTGAGCAATGTAGTTACACAAAGCTACATATTACTTAAGGGCGATTTATAGTCGTGCGTAGGTCCTACGGCGTAGCAGCGACGGCGTAAGGTTCCGCGTCGTTTTTCATTTATACTTGTGCGGCGTGCAAACACACGCGAAACCGCTGGTTGGCAGTAATCACGCGTGTGACCACAGTAGCAGCAGAAGTCGTCACAGAAGAAGAAGCTAAGCAAGTTAACCCACAAATGAAGAAGAAATAGCAACTTGTTGTGTATATTTTGAGAAGACCAGCAATGATGGAAGTAAATAAACAGCGACTTATGTTGCAGCTTGAGTTCAAACACTCCTCAACTTGGCTCATCTTTGTTTTCTCCGTAGCTACGGCGTAGGACCTACGCACGACTATAAATCGCCCTTTAGACTCATGCAGTTACCATGGGAAACACAGAAACGACATTCTTATAACAGGGTTTCCGCGGAGTCATAAAAAGTCATAAAACGTCTTAAATTTAATAATGAAAATTTTAGGCCATAAAAAGTCATAAAAACATCCAGATTTTCCATACATGGTCATAAATTACATTAGCCACGTCTTAGATTTATATACTCGTTCATTCATTGTTGCCTTTCCCCACAAAAATGCGCTGGCGGCAGCAAACAGACTTGTCGGAAGTACTTCAGAAAACCGTGGTCTCCCGCGAACTCTGAACTCTCGAGGGTCAGCTTAGTTTAACTGAAATCTCCGGGTCTATAACAATGGGAAAGTGTACATTTAACGAGCTATGGTTCGAAGACGATGCGTTTAGTAGTTGGCTCAAGCCGTAGCAAACAATTGGTATCAAGCCTATTGCACACTGTGTAAGAAGGCGCTGGAGCTGTCTAGTTTAGGCATAAAAAGCCTTACGTTCGCATGCAAAGTCAGGAAAGCATAAAGTTGCTGTAAAAGGTCTGCAGCGGGTGCAGGCGATCAGTCAGTTTTGATCGGCTCCGTCACTACCCGGTCCAAGTACAGCACGGGATTCCGTTTGTCTCGTATTAACTTGTTACTGATTTCAATGAAAGTAAAAAAAAAAGACATTTGAAAGGAATTTTAATGTTATTTTTCGTTATTCGTGTAGGTCATAAATTTAAATCATAATGGTCATAAAAAGGTCTTAAAAAGTCTAAAATTTGACTGACTAAACCCTGCAGAAACCCTGTATAAAACGACATAACATTCTTATACAAACCATAAAAGTGCTGACATTTACAAACATTTTTGATAGGTTTGATCTGGAATTTTGTGATTCTTAATCATTAGGTAGTAGATAAATTGCATGTAGGCTGATGTTTTGGCTAATTTTTGGCTTCTGTGCAGTGGATGAAGTTGGGGGGAAGCTCGACATTGGAGATACGCCATTAAAGATCAGCACAGACATGATCCAGGACGACGATGGGTCGAAAGAGGATGAGTTCAGCTCAGAAGTCATTAAAGTTTATATCTTTAAGGCTGAAGGGGATGAAGATGTGGAAATAGGTAAGAGACACAAACCAAAAAAAGAACATAAAAATACATGGTGCACCAATACAACATTTCTGTGCCAATATAAATATTCAATTACCTAGAATGACATCTATTGATACCGATGTCGTAAAATCTGAGTAGTGCAGAGTGTATAAACTGCAATTCTGTTGTCATTGTGACCTAATTCAACATAATTACACAGTATGAATTCTGGTGTTTTTCTGCCCCTTTAACTTTTCCCCAACATTGATGAGTTATCTCGTCAATCAAGAGAAAACGCTTCCCTGCCAATTCCCTGACGAGTTTTTACGGCAATCCATATTTCTGCTATTATCTACTAGGTGGCGCTCTTACCTAACTTATAAAACACTGAATCATACCCTGATTCAAAAACAGTAAAAACTCTGTGTATGTTTTGATTATCGTCCTAAATCAGGTCTCTAACAAAGTCCTTTACAAAAATCCAATTATTTCAGCTTTTTCTCAAAATGTTGTCTTTTTGAAGAAACATATATTCTCTTTTATCACCTCTAATATATGGGTCATAATTGAGAGGTGATGCAAAGAGAACAAATAAAGATAGGATGAAACTTTTTTTTGAAAATAGAGGGTCAGTTCTTTAATTTGATACAGTTTATTTTTATATATTTAAAAAATAACATTTTTGAAAGGCATTAAACTTCTGTGAAAATCATTTAAAAAATGCTTCCGTTGGCTGGAAACGCTTTAAATGCTGGCTGGGAAAGAGTTAATTGGCAGGATATAATAAAAAAATGCAGATACCGATTATAGGCCCATATATTGCTCCATCCCTAAGAAATATCAATACTGAAATAAATCAAGCAGTACAGAAATGATTATTGATAGAAATGCAGATTTGTACTGCTTTTAAATAAATATTATTTATATTCGCTAAGCATCACTATCAGGACATATATCAATGGCTAGTTTGTGGCAACAGTGCTGAAAGTCTTATTATAACTGTGAAACAGATCAGGAGCAGCAGTGTCACATGCTCAAATAAAGTTACATCGATTTATGGTCAAACACTAAACATTGACAAGAAAAATTACACAATACTGTGTTTCACAGTGTCACCTTATGACATTTAGCACTGTGTAAAAATAAATATCTGTTGCCAGGAGCATCTAACGTAAAAGCAACCACCCCATGATTCAAATTGTGTTCAGTGATATTGGGCTGTAAACAAAATTGACTTTAAGCTCGATGTGTTATGTTACTGCAGTCTGCCATTTTGGGCAAATAAAGAAAATCGAAAATATTTCTCAAAATTTTGATTTGTGTGTTACGTTAATGTCCTTTTGCGTATCCCAACTGTATCCTACCAACAATCAGATGCAATCAGATTAAACTGCAGTATAGCTGCACATATGTAGAGCTTATCTACATATAAACATATTAAAGTTTGTTTTTCTTAAAGCAATCCATAATTCTGTTTGCATTCTGGTGTAGGCAGCACAGAAGTGGTATCAGAGAGTGATTTTCCCAATGGGCACGCAGTGTTGGAGTCAGCGGTCTCAGGCAGACTGCCCAGAGAGAAGATGGTCTACATGGCCGTGAAGGACGCCAGTCAGGGAGAGGATGATATCAGTGAGTTACTCTTTTTAAGAAGTCACCCATATGGTCTGTGTGCCTGCAGTGAGCCTAATGTGTTGTTTTTGCTCTACTTTGTTTTGTGTAAAGACTGTTCTGAGATGACTGACCAGGTGTATATGGAGGTGATTGTCGGAGAGGAAGAGGCTCCTGCCATCCAGGAAGTCCAGTCAGAGGATACACCAGTTAACAAGACCTTCGTCCCTGCGGCCTGGGCTTATGGTCCTTTACTTTACTTTCTCTTACCTGGGGTCTGTTGCACCAGCTGGACGTAAAAAGTTGGTTTTAAGCTTAGCTACGTCCGGCCTTTAAACAAATATTTAGGCCTGTTGTACCATCTGAAACTATGACCAGTCCCAGATAGTTGAGACACCATTCACATTACTATGGTTACAAACTTAAATGTACTGACTCTGGCTAATAGATGACAAACGAGAGCGCTTTGTCCTCTCACACCTTTACCAGTGCGCTCTCCCTCAAGATGCGTGCGTCACGTGCAGATCTACACCATCAAACCTTTCAATAAGTTCTCAGCTCTGTCTTCATGAATATGTTAGTATTGTATAAGGAGCATAGACTGTAAAAAAAGATAGACAACGCCTGTTCGCTCTCTTCCATTGGTGAAAAGTGAAGCCGCCAGTGTCCTGATACGGTGCTGACATCTTGGGTCTTGAGGCTGGGCAGCATAGATATGTATAAAGGCTAGATGGCTTACCGCTGAGTCCCTAATGGCATCACCTGGCGGCCATCTTACCACAGGGCGCTCGCTCACTCGTAGCATTGAGTTTAATGGTGAAGGTACTTTTAAATGACCATAACTTGCTCAATTTTCTACCGATTTTCAAACGGTTTGGTTTTTTACAAACGTTATTAACGTGGCTATAATACAGGATGCTTTGACATGTTTCATGAATTTTTTATATATTTTTAGTATAGGTATGCAGTGTCATAGTTACATCTTTGACGTTTATAACAAACCAAACCGTTTGAAAATCGGTAAAAAATTAAGCAAGTTATGGTCATTTAAAAGTACCTGCATCATTAAAACTCAATGCTAGGAGTGAGCGAGCGCCCTGTTGTAAGATGGCCGCCAAAATGCAGACGTTCCACTCAATTGGCCAGCAGCGCGGGCGAGCCATCTAGCCTTTATACATATCTATGCTGGGCAGTAGTTAGCAGGAAGTAAAGCCGCGAAATCAAATCATGGGGGAGGCGGGGTTTATTACCTATACTAGGACCAGTCACTTGGGGGCGATCAAGACATTTTGGCTTCACTTTTCAGGGCTTGTACGGCACGCTTGATAAGGAGATATAAGAATTTATTGGTGCGATCTCTGATCACGCTTTCATGCCTAAAAGGCCACTGCTCGGGTCGCCTGTACATGAGAATTGCCCAAATTTCAATCATAGAAATAAGTCAAGAATTTAAACTTAATACTTTCAGCCCTATCCGGACAGTAATTGTTTCTCATGGGGACGTAAGGTATTTTCAACATTTACAAAGGGTTGTCAGTGATTTTATTGCCAACCGAATCCAGTTTTTCTCCGACCACCCGCGTAACAATCCTCGGCTGAATTACAGACTGTTATTTGACAAAATGGTCGAGTGGTAATTTAATTGCCTTTCGAATTCAGATCTCTCAGTGGGATCAATGCAAAAGTCATTCTGCACATCTGTTCAGACCACTGAAAAGCACCATATGGCCACATGGATTAAAAAAACTGCATGTTGTGTTTACTTGTGTTATCTTTTATTTATATTTAAATTTGTTTGAAGATATGAAACAATAAAGTGTGACAAACATGCAAAAAATAAAAATCTGGAATGGGGCCAACACTTTTTCACACCGCTGTAAACAAAATCACGAAAACGTTTAAAATATCTATTAGCAGCAAGTGCAAAACCAAGTGCTGAATGCAATTTGAAAATGTATTCAATTACACAACAGTATTCCATATACATATAATCAAGTATCCGGGTCGTGTTAAGGATCATGTAGCCTAATTAACCACACATATGCGGCTCGTTTCCAGGTGTTTTCAATTATAAACTCACACATCCACCGCAAATTTATCTTCATCTGAAGTTTTCGCAGAGGAAGCATGCAAATATATTTTTACAAACATCCCCATGAGAAACAATTTCCGCCCGAATAGGGCTTTTGACTACACGTGGTCTCAGACGTGCGCTACGCCTAGATGGTTCAACAGGTGTAAATTCTAGGTATGATGTAAAACACATTTTATGTCCAGGCTATTCTTACAACCAAGTGTACGCCCAGCTCGTGCAACAACTGTCCCCTGGGCTGAAAGCAATGAGAAAAGTTGTTTCATCCCAAACATGAAAACCATCAACAATCTCCTACTGATGTTGTTTACAAACCTTTGATGTAAAATGGCCATAGAAGCTGACAATGCAAACAGTGTTTTGCTCTTAAAGGAGAAATGTGAACTTGTATGACAAAATGTTGAACGCATTCTCATTTGTAAGTCATTTTGGTGAGAGTCTCTATATGTACACGTTTGTTGAATGCTTCTCCACAGACAATAGACAGAAAGACAGAATGTGGAGTCAAATTTACAATAAGCCTTCTGCTTTACGTTTAGTCCATGTATATCACAAGCTAGTCCAAGCAGCTCACCTGTGATGGTTTTTCCTACAGGCAGCGGTTTAGAGAGTAAGAATGGCACTGCTACCCCATACCTGCAGATCACAGACAGCATAAACACCAGCCGAGCTCTCAAACAGAGGCTGAAGAAGAAGAGGAGGGGAGAGTCACGCCAGTGCCAGACCGGTATGACAAATCAGTGTTTGCTTTTGTAATCTTTTATGTAATAGGTTGCTCCATATCTGTAATGTCTTTCCATTTCGGCTGTTGTTGCTTAGGACAGAAACCATGTTAATAACTACTCTTGTGGCTACAGCACGCACAGCAATTTAATGCTCGTTAGGTCATTGAAAAACATTTAGTCCCCATGATATCCTGCCCCGTCTTTTTCCTGTTTTTTTTTTTAAAAAGTTGACTTCTCAGTACATTCCCTTTCTTTGTGTTCTAGCTGTTATTATTGGTCCTGATGGACAGCCCCTCACCGTCTACCCCTGCCACATCTGCGGCAAGAAGTTCAAGACGCGAGGCTTCCTCAAACGGCACATGAAGAACCACCCGGACCACGTTTTTAAGAAGAAGTACCAGTGCACCGACTGTGACTTCACCACCAACAAGAAGGTGAGTTTCCACAACCATCTGGAAAGCCACAAGCTCATCATCAAGAACGAAAAGATCCCAGAGTACACGGAGTACACGCGCCGCTATCACGAGGCAAGCCCTCTCGGCTCCAACAAACTCATCCTGCGCGACAAGGAGCCCAAGCTGCACAAGTGTAAGTATTGCGAGTACGAGACGGCCGAACAGGGTCTCCTGAACCGCCATCTGCTGGCTGTGCACAGCAAGAACTTTGCGCACGTTTGCGTGGAGTGCGCCAAGGGCTTCCGCCACCCATCGGAGCTCAAGAAGCACATGAGGACCCACACGGGCGAGAAGCCCTTCCGTTGCCAGCACTGCGACTTTCGTTGTGCCGATCAGTCCAACTTAAAGACTCACATAAAGAGCAAACACGGCACAGACCTTCCCTTTAAGTGTGGACAGTGCCCACAGGCCTTCGCCGATGACAGAGAGCTCCAGAGGCACACGGAGATCTTTCAGGGCCACAAGACTCACCAGTGTCCGCACTGCGACCACAAGAGCACCAATTCCAGCGACTTGAAGCGTCACATCATCTCGGTGCACACCAAAGACTTCCCGCACAAGTGCGACGTGTGTGAAAAGGGCTTCCACAGACCCTCAGAACTGAAAAAGCACGCCGAGACTCACAAGGGAAATAAAGTACATCAGTGCCGACACTGTGATTTTAAGATATCAGACCCCTTCACGCTCAGCAGGCACATCTTGTCCGTTCACACCAAGGACTTGCCGTTCAAATGCAAGCGTTGCAAGCGTGGTTTCAGGCAACAGAACGAACTGAAAAAGCACATGAAGACGCACAGCGGTCGCAAGGTCTACCAATGCCAATATTGCGAGTACAACACTACGGACGCTTCGGGTTTCAAGCGGCACGTCATATCCATTCACACTAAGGACTATCCTCACAGGTGTGACTACTGCAAAAAGGGTTTCAGGCGACCTTCGGAAAAGAACCAACATATCATGCGACATCACAAGGAAACCGTAATGTAATGTTCACTTAGCCTCAGTCATGAGCAAATGTAATACTCTACAGATACACATGACATACAGTATAGATGCCTACATTTAACAACCTGTATTGTTGTTTAATCTGATTCAAAAAACTGGTGGTCCCGGTCAAAAGTCTCACACTTTTCCGCAAAGCAAATCGCTCATTCAGGGTCTTAAATGTTTATATTTTTATACCCACATACCGCTTAAATGCTGCAAGCGAACCATGATCAATATATGAAAAAAATGATTTAACCTCTAAATGATCATTTTTGTCTATACACTCACCCTCACGATGCTTTAAGGCTGCTCCTCCCTTCATGCAGTGAAAGCATACTGGGACCTTAAGCTGTCGAGCACCATAATGAACAAAAAAAGCTTTTAATCAATTTTAACGATGATTCCAGATATTCTTAAGTTGTGCTTTGTGTAATGACAAGCAAATCTTATTTGCATTCGTATTGACGCATCTTTATCATGCACAGTGTGGTAAGTTTTTAAATGTAAAAGTGTTCATAGTTTTAACTTTCAAAGCTCAACAGCTCCTGGTCACTTTATACTTCCATTGTCAATCAAAGAGCATTATTAACATTTTATTTTAGTATTTTATTCGAATAAGATGAAGGAGAGTAAATAATCACAGAATTCTCATCTTTCAGTCTGGTGTACTCCTCAGTCAACGTTTTTTACCATTTTTGGTAAAATTTTTACCTAGTATGTCCAGGTTTTACTTAAAACCATTTCAAAGCCAGCCATGATGTTTATCTGAGCAACTATTTGAAATGGTATGATTCAAAGCTTTAAAGTTTTTATCGGCTCGCACATCATTCGCTCTTTGTAGTCCTGGTGTGTCTTGAGAGCTCGGTCTAGTTTATCAGATGAACATTGTATGTTTGATGTGAAGACCACTACAGATTCGATGTTTATGTAGTCAACTCGTGGCAAACATGCACATACGGCCAATTATTTTGGATCTCTTCTTTTGGGAGTCATGCCTTACATGTAATGTATTTTCTTGCACTGAATACAGTAAATAGAAATCATTTGTGTATATTTTTAACAAGTTTCAATAATGCTATGATAGAAGATGTATACATTAACAAATGCAAATCACAGCAAGAGCACCTTTTGATTTTATAATGTCACGTATTTATTTATTAGTGGGTGGGCGTACATAGGCACACAATGTCCTAAACCAAAAGCCATCCGTCGTTCTGCCAGTATTTACTTGTAAAAGACCTCAGCGATTGAAAGAGGCAAGCCTTGATTTCTAGCTGTTAAATGTTAACACAATCGTAGTGAACAGCAGTGTGCAGAAAACAAACTATTTTAATGTGAGGAGGAGAGCGACTGCACTTTCTGTTAAACATGCGCTTTTATTGTCTGCCATTCCAATGAAATAAAATCATCACTTCAGTGTTGTCATGTAAAAACATTTGTTAAGATGCCTCTCATTAAAAAGACTGGTTTGTGTTTTATGACATTGTGGTCGAGCGATAAGGGAATGAGTTACAGGAACGTTATGTTTTTGAAATAATCCTGTTTTCCAAAATAACAAAACGCTACTGTTCGGTTGTTTCGTTTTCTGGATGAACAGAAATATTTCAGCATAATGCTTATAAACAATCTTGCTTCTGTAATTTAGGTATGTTCACAAATACATTGGGTGTATTAAATAAGAAACGATCAAAGAAAACGTTCAAGTCATGAAGTACCATCAAAGAAATCATACAAGGCACCTTATTTATGGACATCATTACATGTTGTTTTCAGACTTTGGGCTTCGTTGATGAAACGACCAAAGTGTATTTGTGTGTAATTGTTTTTTTAATGTAATTGCATCAAAATGGATGCAGCAGCTTTGATAAGAATGATTTTATGAATGAGTTACACACAGTTACACAGCTCGTGTATCATGAATTAAGTCCATTGTTTTTGTGGCCCTTTGAATTACCCCAAGCATTGTTTGAAGCCCGTCTGTATAAGCAGTTGTTTGGCAGACACCTGCACCAAAATGTGTGCGAGCGGTCTAGATGATGCTGTGTTTGTAACAGACTATCATTCTTGTGAATGAAAATTTCATGTCATTTGTTTATGATGATGGTGACAGATGGACAACTGGTGAAGAGGATAAAAATAAATATGTCCTTTAAAAAATGTTTTTGCTTTCAGAAATTGTTTCGCACTCAGGTATTTCCGTGACATTTTTCAACTAGCACTTTTTCAGATGTAAGAATTAACGGATTCTAAATAAAACAAATGAAGCTCATTTTAATCTGCTCATTATAAATGTTGTATTATGTCATTAAAGTGGTTGGTTTTATGTGGTTTTGCCGCTTTTAATAATGAATACATGAATAATTGAATGTGCTGCTGGTTGTTTTTCCTCTGTTCTTTATCCTGTGCATTGATTTTCGCTCCATTCATTATGGGGTATTTAACAAAAAAGCAATTATTATTGAAGTTTATTTAATTACATTTGTAAAGGGCATGTTCATGTAATCCACCAGTCAGCACATAAAGGTCTCTATAGCTGTACCTCACCTCTGTCCCGGGACACCCCATTGCCTCACTCTCTGCTGGTACATTTATACCAGTTAAAGGGACACAAGGCAGCATTTTTATGTTAATAAATAATCTTCGTAAGTCGGTATATGGTTAAATGACTCATTACATGACGAATGAAGACTCTCTCGCCCGCCCCTACCGTCTGTAGGAAGAATACCCCACTTGCAAGTTCGCTGTATCCGACCCGGTGTCCTTCAGTCTCGTATAGTCTTAGATATAGAACGCATTTACTCCCAGACACTAGGGGGAGCGAGTAGAGAAATAATACTCAGACTTGCCTTGTGTGCCTTTAAGGAGGGGGAAGTTAAAGTTCTGAGCTTGCACAGTAAACCATATTATGCTTTTATTTCATATTTGATTACATGTTAATGCACACTCATGAAAATGTTTCCGTTCAAGACATTAAAATCACCATTCTGCTACTCTTTTGCGTTAAAGGGACACTCCACTTTTTTTTGAAAACATGCTTATTTTCCAGCTCCCCTAGAGTTAAACATTAGATTTTTACAGTTTTGGAATCCATTCAGCTGATCTCTGGGTCTGGCGCTAGCACTTTTAGCATAGCTTAGCACAATCCATTGAATCTGATTAGACCATTAGCATTGCGCTCAAAAATAACCAAAGAGTTTAGATATTTTTCTTATTGAAAACTTGACTCTTCTGTAGTTACATCGTGTACTAAGACAGACAGAAAATTAAAAGTTATACTCCTCTGTATGTACATTGTGTACTAAGACCTACAAAGAATTTAAATTGTGATTGTGAAATTGTTGTTGTGATTTTCTAGGCAGTTATGGCTAGGAACTATACTCTCATTCTGGTGTAATAATCAAAGAAAATAGTCCCCTGCTATTGAAAGATACTAAAGCCGCCTTTCCACTGCACACGACATACGGAAACGACAGTCGGAGTTCTCCCCCTAGTGGCAGTCGTAATGAAGTTTCAGTTTAATCGTATATGGGAGGGAAGCTCATTCCAGCGCAAGAGGCTTCATTCTAATATATTTACCATGGTGGAATAAATAAATTAATGCAAATGAATGAAACAATAAACAGCTATGCATATATGACAAAGATTGCCAATATTTTTTTGAGAGAACATATAAAGACAAGATTAAAATAATTACATACACAAATTAAATTAATAATGTATTTATTATCAGTAATCAATAGTGTTTTTTAAGGATTCAAGTGTAACTAATAAAGTTAAACCAAAAGGATTAATCATTTTCACCTCACACACAGTTTGTGATTGGAATACAATGAAAAACATAACTTCCGGTCGGCATATCGCATGCGGTTTAGTCGCACAAGTTCAAATGTTTTAACGCATCCAACCGTCAAAACAGATCCGATATTTACGCATCCGCAGATGGTCGGCACCTCACGCATCCGCTTTGCGACTCTCCATAGGAAATGAATGACATCCGGCTTATCGGCCGTCGTTTGTCGTGTGCAGTGGAAAGGCGGCTTATGGGGACTATTTTCGGGCAGTGCATAATATCTTGATTATTACGCCAGAATGAGAGTATAGTTCCTAGCCATAACTGCCTAGAAAATCACAACTTTAAATTCTTCGTAGGTCTTAGTACACAATGTACATACAGAAGAGTTTTAAATAGGAAAAATATTGAAACTCTTTGGTTATTTTTAGCGTGATGCTAATGGTCTAATCAGATTCAATGAATTATGCCAGACCCAGAGATCAGCTGAATGGATTCCAAAACAGTAAAAATCTAATGTTTAACTCTAGGGGAGCTGGAAAATTAGCATATTGTCCGTTTAAAGTAATACAAACATCTGTCCATGTCTCATAATGCATTTAGTAGTCATGTTGAAGTAGGGTTTATCCATGTAAATACCTTTGTGCAGTTTGAAATCCACACTGCATTTTGCTTAATTTATTGAGCTATATATTATGTAGATATATTATAAAATTTGAATAAGGTGAACCTTTGAGTTTTAGTAATACATTTCCATTTTAATATTGCATCTTGTTAAATATTGAAATACTAAAATAACATATTATAACTGGTGTAGGAAATGGTAAATTGGTAAGTTGACCATGTTACCCTGTCAGTGAAATCCAAGCTAAAGTCTCAAAATCAAATTCTGAGATAAAGAGCATTACATTTTTATTTCAAGTATTAATTTCACCATGATTTCAATCTTTGACATGACCTTACTCAGTCAATATTGAAGATTATATTTTCACAGAATGTTCTTTACATTATGTAGGATGATTTTATGTAGAAAACAGTACGTAAAAACAAATAACTTAAAAGTATACCATCTCTAGTCTATCTCAATAACAATTTTCCTTCATTGATGATACTTAATACATGTTCAGTGACAATAAAATTGCACCATGAAAGGACTGCAAATGATTTGGGTTTTGTTAAAGATTGTTTTATATGCACTCATTAGGTACAGAGGTGTACTTTTTGAAAGGGTACAGCTTTTGTACCTTTATTTCTGAGAGTGTGGATTTGATTTAAATAAATCAGCCAACCTTTAACGTTGGCCAGTCTTTAAAAAAATGTATGATAATTTGCAATTTATAAATTTCACATCCATACACGCGTTCTCTGTGCACAATCATTTCTCAAAAGTGTGTTTGCGTGATTCATAAGATCCCATTTAGGGTGCTTTCTAGGCTGCATTTTATAAATGAGGCCCCGTGTTTGATTGCCATCCACCAAAAAAGTCACTTAAATTTGTAAATCAGAGATTACCTGAGGTTGACTGAGGCCATCGATCAGAAGGCTGAAGCTGAAACACCACCACACTGGCTTGTGGTAATAAAGCACTTCTAAAAACACTCAAAATGAACCCTTTATTGTGACTGTTTAAAGTTCTGTAAAGGGGAATAAGTCTAATGAGTATAAGGGTAATTCAGAGAAAGAAGTGTAGCTTGGGCCTCGTATTCTTTCGCATTGGGATCGGTTGAAATATCAGTGCACATTATTCCAAAGGGACAGAGTAATGCATTACAAGATATGGCATTACATCCATAAATACAGTCATTTCTGATGTTGTCCTCTTATGTTGACCGGGGTAAAAAATGCAAGAAGAGAAAGAAAGCAATACCACAGAAGACGTTTGCTTGATGAATAATATAATTAAACTACCAAATAATAGTTTTAATCATGTGTTTAGGCAAAATGCTAAATGGGTTGATCTCATACAAGATCTGTCCTTTTTGTTCGTCTCAATGGCAGTTCTTTGGCTGTGTATGCACCCCCTGTGAGTATGTGATTTAAAATCTGACAACCATAAATGGCATGTGAATAATTACACAGCTACAGGAAAAATTATATCATGAAAATGATGATTGGCCATCACACAAAGACCTAAGATTGAATGATAAAAAAGGAAAAAATGTATAAGTTATAGTATATCTACCAGCCAAACTTTCACCCCTTGATCTCACAGCCAAAACTAAGCTGAAACGTTTTTTGATATTCTTTATTGCTTTTAAACATGAGCTTGCACACAAAACAGAAGCACAGCGAGAGACCATAAACAGACAAGAACTGAAAGAAACAAAATGAGCACACACAACAAATGAAATGAAGCACAGTGACAAATCTCAGTTTGGCAAAGCGTCTAGTCTTCGACAGACAATGTCTAAAACAAAGTTGTATAAACATGACAATATCTTTAACCGTAATGTACTTTATAAAAATAAACATGTTTCATGCTTTATATGTACTCTAAAATATAGATACTATCTGTCTCTGGTACCTTACTACTATAAATCATAAGAGACATGTTGTGATTCCTCTTTTTAAAAAACAATGTTATTTTGATCATTTTTTGCAATGATTTTCAAAATGATTTTAAGCTTCACAAATATTTCATGTCCTATACAATATTTTTACAAGTTAAGCATAGAATAATTATACTTTCATATATGGAAATATCATAGTAAAACACTAGTTTCTAGTTGTACTCCTAATGATATATTTGAATCTAGATCCAGCATTGAACAGTCTTTTAGTCGCTGACTTGATGGTGCCTGCTTCATTCAACTATAGAAGGGGTAACATGCAAGACTTGAGAACAATGAGGTGATACAAGTTCCCAGTAATAGAGCTCTTTATAATTAAGATTATAAGACTCCAGTTTCATGGAGGAAGAGGAGACAGAAAAGTTTTCAGACATATCACAGCAGCTGGTTTTATTAAAATACATATAAAACTATTCTGTGTCGGGAGGGGGGATGTTTTTTTTTAAAATGTGCACAATAGATGATATCACAGTCAGAAAAATCAAAAAAATAAATTACATTTCAAATAATGGGATAGAAGAAAATATTAAAGCAATATTCATAAAACATCAGGTTATGTGTTGGTTGTCAGTGCACTTATATAAGCTATATATATATATATATAAACAAATTGTTTTTTTTTCTATATACACAAGAGATTGCACTAAATGATGTTGCTATCAAGAGCCTACCTCACTACAATACAAAAAAAATGGTGCCACTGTATTCTACTCTATATGAGGTATGGAGCTGAAGGATGAGCATGTGAGAGTGAAAAAGGATATTAATTTTGTGCATTAGCAAAGAGGAGCCCCCTTTGTTTTCACTTGGTCTCAGCTCAACCACTGTCTCCATTTAATTGGTATTCCAGTAGATTTAATTCTGCTACATTGCCTACCCTGAGCAGGTGTTCCCCTCCACTACCTTGTTAGTGGGTTCTTGTGTTCATAAATATGAATTAAAATGTGTCAGTTTAGAACCTTGTAGAGATTTAAATCCAGACAGTGTTTATGTGATTTGTGAAAGGGAGTATTTCAGGTCACAACGATCAAAATTCGAAAAAAAGCACATTACCAAATAACCATTTTTCTCTCTAGCAATTTTACAAAATCTCTGAACATTTCTCTGATATTTTTATCACTCTAGGGCACATATTTTAGATAATTTAGCTATAATATCTCTATAATAATAATAATATTGTTTTCCCATAAATATTCTATAAATCTTTTTTTTTTTCAGACACAAAATAACCCAGACACTACCTGTCCAGAGCAGCCCTTCCCAAGACAGGTATTTTATAATTTGAATATAGGAACAACTAAACATACCAAAAAGTTAGTTTCACAGTAACCTTTCTCTAAAGACATAGGGGTGAACAGCCCTGTTGATCATCCATTATATACTGGATATATTTGTACAACAGTTGTATTTTTGTTCTTACTTCTGTGCACACCTATGTTGGAACAACCTTTATAAACAAATAACAGTAGATAGTATTATGCAAAAATGGGATTTAGCAAGCAGTAAACTTACAGAAATGCCAATAAAAAGTAAACCAATGAATGATCAGAAAAGATTCCTGCGACATTTCTTAGGCAGAGCAACTGACTTACGATCCTACATGTGAAATGAAGTCTTTACTTGCTGGGCAGTGTCTTGATGGAACGATTAAGAGAGCCCATGTTGGTGGTATTAAGTTGAGGGCTTGCACTTTTATTGGGGAGGCTACTAGAGTGTCCCATTGCCTCCTCAGCAGCGCGCAAAAGAAGGGTGTAGTTGACAGCTACTTCTTCTACTTTACGTAAAAGCTGCAGTTTTTGAGTTTCAGAGCGCACACCTGTGACTAGCCGAATGAATGTTTGAGTAAGGTTACAAAGCACCTGGAAGCTAGCTGTGACAGCACTTAACATTCGTGAGGGACTTTTCTCAACACTTGCCACTCGTCTACATGATGCCCTGAACTCTTTAAAACGGACTGCAAGTTCTTGCTTGTACTCTGTCAGTCTTGCAGGAGGAATGCGAGGTTCACCCTCTGTCTGGGGACTGTTGGCACACTGCCTTAAAATTGAGAGCAGTTCATTGGCATCAAGTTGTGCATTTAGGAATCCATCAGGTAGTGAAAATGTTTTGCCTTGCAAGGACTGTACTCTTGCTAAACTAGTTTCCAGGTTTCCAGGGGCCCGCAGATCAATTCTCTGTGTTTGTAGCTCCTCTTCCTCCTCTTCTTCTTCCCCACTGCAGTCCTCTGCATCAAGGACCTGAAGAGTTTTGCTGACTACTGGCATTGCCCTTGAATCTAGTTGCATTCCAGGCAAGACCTGCAAGGGGATGGAATAAGATAGTTCATCTTTTTCACTGCTCTCATCTGCAGCCTCACATTTTCGATAACAGAAGCAAAAGGAGCAACATTTTTCCCTGTCATCAGTATCCTCACTTGGTAAGCCTAGAACCTCAGTGGTACCCTCACGGCTTTCCTGAACAAGCTTCTCTTCCTGAATAAAAAATATGCCCTTCTTTTTTGCATCTCCATCTTTAGCATGCACAGGCTCCACTGGAGTTGGGAGTCTAAGTCCAGTGGCTCTAACTCTTTCCATTTCTTTCTCCAAGCTCTTTGCTTTTGTAGTTTTGACCTCAGCATACAGGGGGATGTTGTCATTGTTATCAATTTCCCCTATACTGTATCTCCTTTGTAGCTTTTTGTACTGAGGTGCATCCATGTATTCTGAACGGGTGGTGCATGTAGGCAAACTTGACATTGGTGCTTCTCTGGGCTCCCTTGACTCTAGGCTTGTGGAGCGAATTCGAGTAGTTTTGATTTCCAAAGTCTGAGGTTTTCGTAATTCTTCTTGAGCATGTGGAGACTTTGGAATTACTGGGGGTGTTTTAGAGACGGTCCTGTCCCTTCCCCTCTGTTCCACTGCAGAGCCAACTGCTGTATCTGGGAGTCGCATCCCCCGGCACATCCTTTTACAGTCACAGCTGCGTCGCTGTTCTCGAGAGATTCCTGGAACTTTCTGCACAGGACTTGTGCGTAGCTGGCAGGCACATGGGCTAAAGGAGGGGATTGGAGAAGATCCCTGTGGCAAGAACTCTCCTTGTGATGTTTTAGGTTTTAGCAGTTCCTCCAAAAACTCTAGCTCATACTGTCTTACTTTCTGGAGCTGTGCACGACGCTCATCTGTCTCTCGACGCAGACGTGCTGGGAAGGTGGCTGAAATTAAATTCCTAAAACTCAAAAATGGGGTACTACGCTGGGATTTGCCTTTGTTATTTGCTTGCTTCTTATACTCTGCCCCTGGGATAGTTGCACCTTTTTCAACACAGCTCAAGATATGTGTTGGGTCTGCCAGGACAGGCAAACTTTTAGCAATTGTTTGTGGCTCCACAGAGGCTTTATTCAGGGCATTCTCAGACTTTGCTTCTGACATTTCTTTCTGTTCTACTTTAACAGGCGTAACTGGTGAGTATTTAGTGGGAGGCAGGTTGCTAGGCTTAGATGTACTTGCATCAGTTGTCTTAACTTTGCTCTCTTTGTTGCTGGCTAATTGAAGTCCTTTGGCATGGAGACGCTCATCGTCTGTAGGAGAGGATGAGTGAATCACTACCACCTTTTGGGTCTGTGGATCTTTTAGACGCACTTGTGGGCCTGGCTCTGGCCGTACCGGACATGTGCAGAACAATTCAGCAGCTGGGAGAAGATCCTTTGAAATTGAAGGCTTAGTGGTCTCACTTGAGGCAGTCTCGGCATCTTGGCACATATTCGTTGAGCAAATCTTAGCAGATGCTGTTCTATCCACAGGTAAGAGAACAGGTAAGGCTATGTTGGTTGTTTCGGAGGTTGCTACCTCAGACAGTTTTTCATGGACACCTTCAGAGGTATTGGAGTTCAATTTTTCTTCATCAGCAGGCGGTAATTTTTCTTGTTCTGATCCCTTTTCAGAAGCTTTAAGTTCTTCAGATGTTTTTGAAATAGACTCTGATAAGTACTCTTTGACAGCGTCCTGTTCAGTGTTTGCTGTATTCTTAGTTTTTGCTTCTTCGTGGGTCTTTCCATGCTCTACAGCACTTCCAGTCCCTTGACTGGGACATAGTTTTAAGGGCATAGTCTTACTTAAGATTACTGGCTTTGGTGGACACCCACCACGGATCTGATTCATCGAAAAAGCCCCTCCCCCAATTGCTTGTGTAGTACAGCCAGGGATTGTCAAAGGGAAGTCTCTTCTACTAAAAAGTCTTTCTTTGTTGATGTGGTGGGCAAGAAAATAAGCCTGGCTCTGATGCTGCTTCATGGCTGAAACCATCTCAGACACATCAGTTAGTTCTGATGAATTTGTCTCATGCCCAGAGTCGAGGGAGGACTCTGGGGTAATAGCAGCAAGCACAATTAAGCCTGTAAGAGAACAGAAACAAAAGGCAATCAGAATGATAAGAAACCATATTAGGTCAGTATAACTACAGGGATATGTGCTAGTTAAAAATTCAATTAAATGGAAAACAGATCAAAACACTTTACTTTTAAGTGTGATATGTAGCCATCAAACTAAATTTAGGAAACCATACCCAAATTTCAAATGACCAATCCTGATTTTACTGATTTTTTTCCCGCTTGACTTAAATTTACTCATTTACATCTTATAGCACCAGCACTTTTAAAAGTACTTATGTCCACCTGTTGTCTGTGGGGTCTGTTGGTGATGGTGCGGGTAGTCCTCTGATGCAGCGAGTGCTTCCAGTGCCTGTAGGGTGGACACTAATGCATCATCTAACTCCTGAGCATGATCTTGAACTGTCCTAGTGGCCACAGTGTCGATCAGTGTCACAGGAACGTCCTCTTGACCCTTTGCCGTAGAAGCAGCGGCTTTGAGTCCTTTGCGACCCTTATTCGGGTCATCTTCATCAGAGCTGTTATCACGAAACCCTGGGGGTGGTGCTGCAATGGCAGGGGGCGGAGGCTGCAACTTTCCTGCTCCTTCATCTATCTCCTCTTCCTCCTCATTTCCAGGGAGTGGTAAGGCAATGAGATCAACAGCCCCTCCCTCACGAGAAGCACAAGCATTTGTGCACTGCTGCAAAATAAGCTTTCCAGATTCCCCGATGTCTGACGTCAAACCTTCAGCTTGAAGTTTTGCTTTGCAGGACTCACAGAAAAACCTCCTTGCCTGTTGTGACGGCTCCATTGTTTTCGCTCTGACCCTGAAGTTTGAGCTGTCATCAGCGGATTTGTCTTGTTCAGCCACTGATTCACTGCTCTTTATAGTGGGGTCAGACTTTGTGCGTGAACGACTCTGTACCTGTGAGATAAGGTTCTCATTAATGTCAAGCTCCTGCTCTTCCTGTATCTGAAGCTCTTGCAGCTGTTGTTGCTCTTTTAAATGGATGTGACACAGGCCAAGGTGCTGAGATATGGGCGGTGTTGGTATCTTGTGTGTTGCCTCTCTGGACGACCCCTCTCTCTCTTCTCGTCGGCTCCCGCTTAACACAGTGGCTCCGGAGCGGGAGTGGGCATGGGAACTTCTGGAATCTAAATGACAGAACTTACTGAGTGGCTGAACTAGTAGAAGACACATGATTGATGGGAATGAGTCCAGATGACAAAAGGTGAATCTGCTGAATAGAGATCTCAGAGATGGATGCAGAAAGAAGCCTTGTGGGATGTCATGGCATGTTGTGATCTTTCTCTTTGGTAGACCACAGGAGATGGTGCGAACATCCAAGACATGACTTAGAAATATGATTAAATGTTTTCAGCTGGCAGAGTAATGAACTTACCCCAAAAAGAATTTCAGTTAGAAAATGGCATCTCATAAAATTACTAAAGATGAGGATGGAAAGGTCAAGCAGCATATGAATGATTGCCATGGAAAATCTTTATATAAATTCAACGGAAATACTTTGTTTGATAGTCTGATGAAACTTCGTGATAGATTTTTGTAATTAACCACCACATTTCAATATATACAGTACTGTGCAAAAGTCTTAGGCCACCAACCCCAGACTTGTTGTTTTAAAAGTTTTAATGTCCATCTTTATTTATTTTTCAATCTATTTAATCAAGATACAAACAGGAAATATGTACACACAAAAAAATGTCAAAACTAAATGTCTTCTTCGGGCATCAGTTAGTATTTAGTGTGACCTCTCTTGGCACGAAACACATCTTGAGCTTTTTTGAGGTCATTCGATTAGAATTATAAATTAGGATTTAATGTCATTTAGGTTTAAGAGATCCTGCCCCTGCCTGCTATTGCTCAAGTGGAAGGGGAGTTTACGCTAAATACTTGACACTTAAGCTTATATACTTTTTTTAATACACTATATAAAAGTTTCCTGTATGTTCTGGTTGTATTCTAATAAAGAACCTGAGACACAATTACATATGATCATTATAACATTGCAAAAACAACAAATCTAATTATGGCATGGTGGCCTAAGACTTTTGCACAGTACTGTTTATGATCGAAGTGCAAAACCTAATTATATATAATTTTACTTTTTTAAATTATATATATTTTATCTTAAGTGGGTGGTCCTGACATGTCTATGATAATCAATAAAAAAAAATAAAATAAACTTTGTTTATTTAATTTAATAAGAGTCTTTTTTATTTGTTTCTAAAGTGAAGACAGAGCTAAAAATACATTCATATATATTTTTGCGACAGAAATGTGATTAAAGAACATTTAATTGGTTATTCTGTTGACAAAAACAAGAAAACAAATTGTCCAAAGACACCACACAGATTGCACCTAGTTTTGTTTGAAACATTCTGAATTATTTTTTCAAACTTAAAGGGTCATGAAGGTCAACAACACATTTTCTGAGATGTTAGCAGATCTACATGTTGCATATCACTTAAAACGATAATAGCAGTTACAAATAATATTACAAAGTGGAAAATAGCCATTTCTGTGCTTTTTGGGACCATTTCCTTCTTCCGGGTTGAATAGTTAAGTTGAAGCTACATCATAACGTGACGTAAACGGCAATGATTTAGGTGTTTGATGGCTGCGTTTTTCAGAATTACTCATGAGAAAGTACTCATCTAATCCAATCACTGTGCTTTGTTTTGCACAAGTTTTTGCAGTATTTATGCATACAAATCATCACTCACATGATCATCACTCGTTGTTGTTGGTTAGAGTAATGGCTCATGTTTGTGCATGAACAACACAAAAGTGTCATTTTCTTTTCCCCACGACGTGGCCAAAGTTAAAGTTTAGATGCATGCTGCTGTTTGTAAGGAACGTTTTTCCGGACTGTTTTGTGAATTGAGGAAGAGTGCAGTCCAAATTTGCAGATCGCCGTCTTTTAAAGAAAGACGTTGAACAGGTTAGTTTGTATTTAAAAACTGTTTAGTGTTATAAGTGTTCATAATACAGTCAATACGGCAGTGTTTATATGCAAGATTTACTTTGAATTATTATTTTACTATTATAAAAATGCTACCAGACTTCATCTGCTTTACCTTCACGTTCTCCTGTATGCACATGAGGGCATACAGCAGGGTTCCCCAAATCTTATCCTGGAGGGCCGAACACGGCAGAGTTTAGCACCAACCCTGATCAAACGCACCTGATCAACCTAATCAAGGTCTTCATGATCACTAGACAATCACAGGTGGGTAAGTTTGATTCAAGTTGGAGCTAAACTCTGTAGTGCTCCGGCCCTCCACGGTAAGATTTGGGGAACCCTGGCATATAGCATGCTTTAGCTGCTGGTCTCGTCATCACTTTCCAGCTCGCCATGTGTGCAAGTTTAGTGTCAGTGTGCAAATTAGCAGTATTTATTCACTTAATTGAACTCCCTTTTTGTGCAGTCTCCACACTTCCCACCACACCTCGAGTTAACAACTCCCCTTTTTGACATTTTTCGAAAAGAGTTGTGAAAAAGCACTGCTGAAATAAGGGTTTCATGACACTTTAAGGTTTACACACATTTAGTTTAGGTTTACATCTACTTTAGTTACAATGATCAGTGAGAAAGCAAAAACCACTGTTGGGAAAAAAAGATGAATGTGAAATTGCAGTGAATTTGCAATGATAAACCTCAAATGAAGATCTGAGCTTAAAAGCAGGGGACTTTCTAACGTACCTGCCTTGATCATATAAGGCTGACCAGGTATCCTGGAGTAGATGGTCCTTTTAGGGTCCACAAAGAGCTTGTAATAGCCAGAGATCAAACAAGCAAAGTTTGATGCATCTGGCCACTCCATTAACAAGACCAAGGGCTACAATAATTATTATCAAAACTGAAATTAGTTTATGATACATTCAAAGCAGTACAGAAATATTGTAAATAAGGAAATAAAAATAGCATTTAAGCTGGAAGTAAACATATTCACACCTTTGCATCCAAAATAGCAACCTCAACACGGGCCACCCCATGATGCTCTCTGAAGAGCTGGACCTTGGCCACACGGCTGAACTCTGCTAAGACCGTTGTCAAGTTGTTCTTCAGGTCAATAACATGACTGATACCGTGCCTCGGACCGACCAAGAGCGTGGTGGCTGACTGCTTCTCATCCTTAAATGCAAACAATAACATTGTAGATAGTAACACCATTTTTGTAGTAGCAAAATCAAAATGTAAAGTTCCAGCAAGGCTATTTGAAATTCACGTTACCAGACCGACTGTGTGAAACAAGAAGCCACCAAATGGTGGAAGGTCATTCAAGACTCGCATATACTGTAGTTTTCCTTGAAGAGGAGAAACCTGCACACACACAAATGAAAGGATGATGAAATGTGTCGTTTCAACCAGCAGAGGGCAATGATTTGCTGTATTATGGTCATTTTGGAGAAAATAATTGCATTGGAGTTTGCTTGTCTGTATTACACATGTCAAGTATACTCCTAGGACATCAAATTAAAATGCAAATATAAAGCAACAGTTCTCATGGCCTTCTGCATCAGGCTAATGGGACAAATGATGCCATTTATCAAACTCACATTGAAAAAAAATAAAAATAACTGCACTGACTGAATACATGGAAAAATAAATATTGAATGGGACATCTTTTGGTTAGCAGACTTGTACCTTGTTCCCAGCTGGGGGAGGATGCTGATACGTCTTTAAGAGTTGTGAAAGACTCTTGCAGACATTCTTCTCCTTGACAGTGGGCAAAAGGGTGAGAGGAAGAAACGGCTCCAAACCCCATTCTTTCCTAGATGAGTTGAAACAAATGTGTGTTGAGTCATATTACAAGTCACCAAACCTTCTGTTCTTTCATTGTTTTATGAGTGCTATCTGCCACAAATGCAGGACAAACTAGGTGCAGTGCTGGGTAGATTAAATGGAAAATGAAATCTGTTACCAAAATCTGTAGTGAGTTATATGACCTGTGATCTTATGAAACATTGGATGTTGTACTATTTTGATTTTCAGTACCATTCCATTCTTAATCTGTCCCCCAACTTTCAGGCTTAACCATGAAAATGACACGACTACCTAAAATGTTTGCAGCTCCTAAACTCTGACCTATAGACACAATTGTGATATCTTCTGCAAGAAGACATTTATATTTCTGTTTAATAAAGAAATATAGATGTCCCATAGCAGCCCAGAAAATCAATGATCTTCTGTAAGCTTTTTTCTTTATCCCATTTTACACATGAAACTTTAATGCAGGAGTGTCAAAACCATTTAGCCTGTGGGCCGTTTTGGAAGAAATGGCCCCTTATGAGAGCCATACTTATCCATGCTAACAATAACCATACAAACTTAAAAACAACTAATCGCTTAAATAAGTCCTCTTACAGTTTTTTACGATTGCTATGACAGATTTTTCAATACTTTTAACACAGTTAGCACTACATCCACCTATGTAAGCTATACTATTAACACTTTTCTTGTTGCTTTAACACAAAATGCATATAATTAACACAAATTTAAAATGCTTGAACTTCTTTTACACACAAGCTCAAACAAGACCAAAACAATAGATTTTTAATGTCAAATTTACAAATGCTTTCACACAGCATGTCAAAACAGATAACTTTATGTGCTAAACCTAACTTATAGTCAAAGTAAACAGCTGTTTGTATGGTGAATTGAAACACAAATACCCTGTATTTTATTCCATTTGGAATGAAAAACAACTTATTGTACCAATGCAAATATATGAATCACAGCTGATTCTCATCTAAGAAACACACTCAGGTTCTTTCAATTGCATGACCATATGGTATACAATAGAGTAAAAGAGGTCGATCTTGTGTGGAAAGGGAACAATATGAGCAACACAAAAAATAAGATATACGTCTACAAGAGTCAGCGGAAGACCAAATGGGTGACAAGACCACCAGGACAAGGGAGAGGCTTTCCTCCAGTCCCACCTGGATGCAATAGATGGTGCATTCCCAGACATCACACCTGAACACTGTCAGGGGTGGAAAAGACATGGGAAAGATTCCTCACAAGATGCCTTGCCAGAGAAGATATCACGTGTGATGTGAATGAGAACATGTGGCCAAATAGAAACGCAATAGATTGGATGATGAGATTTTCCTTGTACTTTTTTTCAGTGGCTTTTTCTGTTTGTATTTTTTTATTTTTACTTTTTTACTGTAAAAAGAAGCAATATTGAATATGTTTGTTATCTTGCAGTAATGTCCTGTTGTAAATACTGTAAAGTTTTTACTTCAGCAATTCTATCTACTTTCTTTTCATAAAGCGTACTCTAAGATGGATGATTTATTTTTGTCTTGAATTGCTGCAGCAAAACAAACATAATGAATGCATTTACTAAACCCAACTAAACAAAAATATAAACAAGTTTTCAAAAGAAACTGCAGTACAAAACTCAGTCTATAATCAACACAATCTACTGTCTATTGTATAAAGACAGACTTACACATAAACTTATGCAGTTTTTGTTTTTCCATCTTATGTTTGTGTTTTTCATGACATTGGTTTATGATTGACTAATGTTTCTGTTGGAAGAGAGCATGTGTTGGTGGTTTGGTATAACTAGTTGATTCTGAGACAGTGTTTACAGTGTTTTTGTAAAGAGTGTGCGAGTTTAGTTTACAATGTGTGATTTTGAGGATAAAATTAACTGTTTTGCCAGTTGTGTGTTGTCTTAGTCGCGTCTGCATTCAAGATCAGAGCTTTACGCAGCCTACGGAGGCTACTCTGCTGCGGCTCTGTGCCCACGCCCTCCGAATTTGTCATACGTCACTAAGAAAAGTGCGTACACTACGCAAATACTCTCCTGAATACAGAGGAGTCTAAGATGGCGGCGCTACCGGAAGGTAGTTATTTACATTAATAAAGTTTTAAATATGGATATTTCTACAACAACACCGTGCGGATTACCCACAGAAGACCTTTTTTTATCATCCTGGAGCCGTTTGGATTTATTTTGTGAAGGATGGATGCACTTTTTTTGGACTTGAAGGTCGTGGACCCCGTGACTTCACATTTAATTAACTGAAAGATCTAAAACATTTTCTTAAATATCCAAAAATCTGTTTGTCTGAAAAACGATGGACATATGCAACTCGGACAGCTTGGGGGTGAGTAAATCATGGGTTTAATATCATTTTTGGCCGAACTATCCGTTTAACATGAACATAAAATATATGATTACATTATGGCCAATGGCAATAAAACCCATTTGCAAACTTTTCTTTTTTTAAATAATGGGTACAGTCAATTAGCTAAGGAAAGAAAATGCTACAGACCGGGTTTGTTCTCCACTAAAAGGGCTTTTATGGTGCAATGACATCATTGTTAATGAAATATTGACTTTTCATATGTCTTTTCCATTGACTGTTTTTTTACAGCTGATTGTTTTCTTTTTCCGTCTTAAGCTGTCTACATGTTTTTAATGGTCTGCTTCCAGTTGCCAACTCTCAAAAAATGATCTAACAAAACCAGAAGCAACTGTTCAGTCTTACTTGTGAAAGATACTTCCAAGAGACTCATTTTGAGATGTGTGACGATTTGTACACCCCCAAAGTGCTTACAACAAAGGCATTTTGAGTTTATGTTGTTATGAGAATAAGTTGCCATCACTTTTCAACACAATTTCTTTAATGTCCTTGCTCTTTGCCTTCACAGTGTGATTGTGCCGTTGTGATTTATTGTGCTCTGTTATGACATCAGCGTGACAAACTTTGCAAAGATGGGAATTGTCGATGCTGTTTTGCGATAAGAAATTTTATTCCTCCGTCCAGCTGTTGTTAAATCTGCAGCTTTTTAATGCCATGTTTTAATAGTGATGCTTGATTCAACTCCATATTTCATCCCCCGTCTACCTGCGCAGATATCAACAGTCAACTGAGTTCAAAATTATATGATGTGTCTATTGTGTGAGTAGAATGCGTTTCATACAAGATCTGGCAACTGGACAACCTTGAAATTATATATTAATGTAACTATTCATATAACGAGGTAGGGCCGTACAAATTTTGGGAGTTTCCAGGGAGAAATAACAAAGCGGGAGATAAAAACGAAGTGTTGACAGGCATGTATTTATACCCGCGTTTTTGTTTTATGTAAGGGATAATCCACGGCTAGCCATGCATTAAAGGGTTTTAATGCACGACGTAGAGGCGAAGAACCACCCGACGCGTAGCGGAGGGTGGTTGTCTCTGCGAAGTGCATTAAAACCCTTTAATGCATGGCTAGCCGTGGATTATCCCGCTTATACCTTGGTTATTTGCCAAGCTGTAATTAATGTTTACAGTGTAATTTTTTTAACAGATGGGTAAAAATGACAGTCATTTTTAAGTTAAGGCTCACACTCCATCCGCTTTAAATAAAGTAGTGCTGAAATAAAACCTGCGCACTTTAAAGAGAGATGCACTTATGTCTCGCTTGCTCGCTCTCTCTGCAAGTGTAACTGTGTTACTATGGTTACCAATGTTTATAGTAGCAGATTATTTCTAACTGTAATTAAACTGACTGGAACTACCTGTGCATTAAACAGTTTTAATGCACACCTTCCAGCCAATCAGAATCAAGTATTTAAACAGACCATGGTATAAAGTGACAATAAATGATTTCCTATATCTCCTAAAATATCCAAATTTCAAGATCAATTTTTCCATTATTATTTTTTTTCGGACACGTTGAAATTCTACGGCGCCCCTAAGGGGACATGGAGCAAAAGTTGTTTTAATAAACTTAAAAAAATTAAGCACATGAAAGTTTCATATAAGCTCATGAAACTAAACTTTTTTACTCCAATGTCACTTCAGGGGCTCTGTAAAAATCGAATAAGCCACATTAAAGAAAAACTGAATATTTAATTTTATATTCTTTCTAATCGGAAATAAGTCAAACAAAACTCGTACCTGACATGAATGTCCATCCATGCTTTCATGTAATGAGGAATTTAGTATGTAGCGTGTGCGCAGAGCTTGCTGGTATTTGTAGTGCAATGCTGCGTATAATTTAAAAACATATGACATTGCACAGGAGGATACAAATGTGAAGCGGACCTAAGTACTGTATTTGACTCTAATAGATAAGATTTGAGGTGCCTTTTCATAGTAGGCCGTGCTGCATGCACATTTTGTTGGAAAACAATAATGACAGCAGATACTTTTATACAAAATTTGATGAAAACAATGGAAAATATGTGTTTTCATGTGTATTGCATTTGTGGACTAAAACTGAAAATGCTAAACCCTTTGACTATTGTAAATGATATAGTATGACAGGGGTGATACTGTTCTTGGATAATATAATACATAGTAAATTTAGGATTAGTCAATTTTCTTAAAAAAAATCCAGATAATTTACTCACCACCATGTCATCCAAAATGTTGATGTCTTTCTTTGTTCAGTCGAGAAGAAATTCTGTTTTTTGAGCAAAACATTCCAGGATTTTTATCATTTTAATGGACTTTAAAGGTCACGTTCTTCCTGATACCATTTTTTAAACCCTAGTTAGTGTGTAATGTTGATATAATAGCATAAATAATACCTGTAAAATGATAAAGCTCAAAGTTCACTGGCAAGCAATCTATTTTCTTCAGTAGAATTCCTCTTTAAAAGCCTACAACGAACGTCCGGTTTGGACTACAGCCCTCTATTTCCTGCTTTAATGACGTCAGTAAAACAGTTCGTTGACTAAACTCCGCCCACATGAATACGTCAGTCACCAGCTTTGGCTCAAACGGCTCTGCTAAGCTAAGCTGCTATCGAATCACAGCACACTAAACAAACTACACAATCAGAACTTGTTACGTATTTCTGAAGGAGGGACTTCACATAACAAGGAAGACATCAGCCTGTTTTGAGGACAGTGAAAACAGCGCTATACAGATAAGTAAATTGTGTGAAAAATACCGCGTTTTTTTACATGTGAAACATGAACACATGTTATATTGCCCACTATAAACACAATCAAAGCTTCAAAAACACAGACAGAACGGGAGCTTTAATGGACCCCAACACTTAACACTTAACTCAACACTTAACAGTTTTTTTCAACAGAGTTTCAAAGGACTCTAAACGATTTCAAATCAGGCATAAGGGTCTTATGTAGCGAAACAATTGTCATTTTTGACAAGAAAAATAAAAAATATGCACTTTTAAAACACAACTTCTCGTCTATCTCCGGTCCTGAAAGCGCCAGCGCGACCTCATGTTAATGCGTAGTGAGGTCGCTCGTTACATATATGAAACGCACATTTGTGGACCATTTTAAACAATAAACTGACACAAAGAAATTAATTAGGATCATTTCACATACAACAATGTCGGAACGGTCCTCTTTCTCCACACTTACAAACACTGGGGCGTAGTTTCGAATTCGTCCTCTTTGACCTCTTGACGTGATGACGTATTACGTGAGGTCGCGCTGGCGCTTTCAGGACCGGAGATAGACAAAAAGTTGTGTTTAGAAGTGCACATTTTTTATTTTTCTTGTCAAAAATGACAATCATTTTGCTATATAAGACCCTTATGCCTCGTTTGAGTCCGTTGAAACTCTGTTGAAAAAAACTGTTAAGTGTTAAGTATTGGAGTCCATTAAAGTCCATTAAAATAATAAAAATCCTGGAATGTTTTCCTCAAAAAACATAATTTCTTCTTGACTGAACAAAGAAAGACATCAACATTTTGGATGACATGGTGGTGAGTAAATGATCTGGATTTTTTTTTTTTTTCAGAAAATGGACTACTCCTTTAAATTTTTTGCTGCGTCTAGTGGTGAGATTGTGAATTGCAACCAACAGCTAACCCCTCAATTTTAAAACACATACATGGACAAACATGTCGCATCTGAGACAATGTAGGAACGAAACGCTCTCTGTAGAACAGTTAGGGTTAATGTAGAAAATATGGCAGCGACTTCCATGTAAGGGGACCCGCGGTGTATGTAGATAAAAATGTCTTATTCTAAGGTAATAAAAACAATACAAATCATTATGTAAGGTCTTTATACAACACTGATAATATAGATCCTTCTAAAGGTATACACCTTTAATAGTTTGTAAACCCCAACACGATGAGCCCACCCCTGTGGAACGTTCTGCTTAACAGGTTAATTAAAGTGCATTTGACATTACATGTCATGTAAAAAATGAATAAACATATCAGCAATGACACTCTTCATATTTTAAAACACAACTGAAATAATCCTTGTTAGTGTTCGCTTCCAAATGTTCATCTGCTTGTGAAATATGAATCGTGTGTGTATGTGTGTGTGTGTGTGTGTGTGTGTGTGTGTGTGTATGTGTGTGTGTGTGTGAACTTATCATAAGTCTCGTCTAAGCGATCACATTTCTACAATTAAATAGTAATTGTATAGTCTGAATAGGATTATTTCAAAAGTTATGTAATTTAATTGAATTAGAAGTACTTCATTTTTGGAACCTGATTACATAATCCAGTTACTACCCAGCACTGTGCCAATGTAGCCGTGGGAAAGTGTAAGATAAAGTTGAGATAAAATTTTCCCCTTTCAGGCCTTGTGCATTTCTTCAAGTGTCTTCAAGCACTTACTCAACATGCTTGAGAGAAATCTTCTGATTGGGTCTCGCTATTGACACAGTGATGAAGATGTGCAGGGCTGCCAACTTAAGTGTCACATCAGACTTCCAGTCCATTCCAAACCGCTCTTTAATGACGTCATTGCGACTCTGTGTGAATTTAGATAAAACAGGAGGATTTACACTAAGGGTGTATCAGACCTGTAGATCGATTGCTTTGTTCTGAAACCGGGGGTTAAATGGCTACAATGTGGCAATTTCATGTTGGTTCGGTTGGCATTCACAGGGCAATATTTCCAAACGAACCAGACTTTATTAATACAGTCACGTGCGAGTAAACTCTCCTTTAATTGGTCAGAGCGCATCTGTTTATTTTCTGTGATTCTGCTCAAAGTTGTCCGTCAGGATTGACAGCCAGCTGCTTTATGGCATTATTATGTGGCCTTTTTGGTAACTGTGGTTAAATTACTACATTATTGTGAGCAGGAATTAAACATTCTTATCATGTACCTATTGCGGAGAAGAGCAATTAGAAGACATTTTATAAGGAACAGGTGCGCTTTGGTTTTGAATGGCGTTGATGTGCTCACCAAAACTGGTCACCAAAGAGCCATCAGGTATGTTCATGGTTAATAAAGCAATAAGATAACCTGTTCATTGGTCCGTTGGGTCTGATTGCTTTCACACTTAAACTGAACCGCTTCAGAGTTCATTTGCAATTGAGCGGTTATTTTAGTGCAGATCCGAGCGTGATTGCTGTGTTCACTTATGCCTAAACGAACCAAACCAAGGGAGAAAACGCACCAGGTTCTAAAACAAAGGCTCAGGTCTGAAAACACCCTAAGATAATGTTAACGTACGTTACTTATAAAGTGAATATTTATGACAAAAAAATCCACCTGTATGTAGAGGTACTCAAATGCAGCAGGGTCTCTCCTCAACAGATCAGCAGGGTCTTTCGGGAAGAAGCAGATTCTAAAAAGACATTTCATTCCCTGGAAGTAGGTCCTGTGAACTACCTGAAGGTTCAAGCATAAGAACATTTTTTTTTTGTTCAATGTTTGGCAAAAACATTAACAACATTCCAGTAGCAATATTGACAATTCAGTTCTTTGTACTGTTACACAAATTTTTTTTTTAATCTTTTCACAGCTGTTTATTAAAAGTTATTTATTATTAAGTACTTTACTTTGTATTTGATCTTACCTTCTTAATGCTGGTTACACACCAAATTTTTTTTTTTACATCTTATAAGATTTTCAAAATGTGATAGACCACCAACATGAGGATAAAAAATTTGATTTATCCGTTTGCTCCTATAGTGTGTGGTGTCCCATGATGTGTCTCATGCAGCACACCACACATGAACAGATTTTCAACCAGAGTCTCGACAGTGAACACTTTGCATCGACTTCACTTTGTGCTGCACCATGATTGCTTCCATCTTCCATCATCTCGCTTTCTGATTGGATATGGTTTCGTTTCACGTGATAATCTCAAGAGTGTGCACGTGTTTGTCCTCGGGATTCCCCAACACATCAGGATTTCTGATTTTAGATATTAAACATGTTTCACAATCGGGGCGGCTCTGACGTTTTTCCAATCAGGTTCGGACACTCTTAACACACCTCACACCAAGGGAAAATCTGCTAAGATAATCTGTAGAACCATCAAGATAATCGGGACATAGCTAGGATTGTCGGAAGGGTGGAAATCGTCCCAAAAATCAGCCCAATTATCTTTTGGTGTGTACCCAGCATAAGCCTTTATTTGACATTTAAAACGCATTTAGGATCGATGTAGATAAAGTTTTTCTCAGCCTGTCTACTTGCGTTACTAATCAGTTGCTAAAGCGTTCTGGATGGTTGCCGGGACAATGTAATGCAGTTTCTAGGGTGTTCAGAGTGGTTGCGTAGGAACAGACAGATGGGTAACTCATCAGTGATTGGTTTTTACACACATGAGAGAGTGGCTGGTTTTCCTGGAGCAGATGCAGTCCCTGGTTCTGGGCCAGTCCACCGGACTCCAGCACCAAAGCGAAGTGCTCAATGTAGCGCAGAGAGAGGCGGTCCTGCAACGACGATATCACATCCTGTGGCCGCAATGGGAACAACAACAATCATCAATATTCTGTAAAAAAGGACTATATTTGCTTGAGATGGTAACATTTACACCAACACATTTGGCAGAAGTCAATTTATTTACAGAAAGTGCGGTCAATAATATTTTTTATAAGTATTTATGTTTACCAGGAATGAACCTTTGTGCTGCTAAAGCTACCAATTAGGCTCCAGGAACACACTTGAGGTGCTTCAGAGTTCCTACAGCATGATGAATTCAGTTGTCTCTATAATTCATCAGATGTGATCCAGATTAAATCTTTTTTTAAGCAGTGCCAGAAGCAGTGTATGTACTTCAGGCTTGACATTAGCATCAGTGATCAAGCATCAAAATAAACCTTATTAATCACTGGTTCTTGCCATGAGTATCCGTCACTGAAGATAAATAATTGACGCTTTAAAACTGATGAGTGCCTCGGCCTCTGGAAAGGACCGAAAAAATTAATGATGCTTCTATGTCACTAATGCAAAGGATCATGTGACCATACTGTCTACTGTAAAGTGATTTATGTAATGATTACACAAACTGTGTTTGATGAGAGTAATCCTGTCAGTGGAAGGCAGGTCGATTTCTCGTTTTATTTAGACGCTGCTATGTTCAGCCACCAGTGGCATAAACTGTACTGGGGGGGGGGGTGTTAAGTAAGGCCCATATACTTTTGGGGCTCCCAAAGATCATTTCTATTTGTAACTGTATTTGTAGTACTGTAATAGAAATTATGGTAACACCTTACAATAAGTAAATGCATTAACAATCAATGAACAATATAGTTTTCAGCATGTATTAGTTCTAGTTAATGTAAATAAAGTTATTCATGTTAGTTCATGGTGCATTAATTAATGTTAACAGTTGCAATGCTTGATTTTATAAATGTATTAGTAAAAGTCAAAATTAACATGAACAAAGATTAATAAATCCTGCAGAAGTGTTTATCATTTACTGTAAAAACACAAATTAATGAAATGTTTGATGGACAAAAATATATAAGTTAACCAATATTCTTGTTTGAGCTTAGTTGAGAAGACATTATTTTAATCTGCATAAATCTATTTTTAAAACATTAAATGAATGGTTATTTTCAAATCCAGTCAGCATTCAGAATGGCTAGTGTTGACTGAACTAATTAAAATAAATCTGGTCGATATGTGGACTTTAGAAAGCTATGTTTCCTGCCAGCAATATGCTCATAATACTGTATTACTGTTATTTGGTCATAAAATGTAATTGTAAAAGTTGTTCAGGCGTGAATGTATGTGCTTAAAGTTCAAATATGCGGTCGGTTAATAAAGATTGTGTTTTTTTTAACTGTGCTTGGACCCTTTCGGAGATAAGCTCCAGAGGATCACTTGGCGCTTAACTCAGCCTCGCCTCTGCAAGTCCTTCAAAAATTGACCGGGGGCTCTGATATCTCTGTGGCGTTTAAACATGGGATCATTTATATTCACTTTCACTTCTTATACTTCATAATGAAAGGATTATGTTTAAAATCTTATTTTAGAAATTAATGTAAGGAGTAATGTATCTTGTAAGTTACTCTGCTGTCCCATTTGTTATAGCCAGACTGCGTCCTGCCTGCAAGTTTGAACTCCAGAGCTTAAGGAGCGGGTGGACAAATAGTCCCAATATCATAACAAGCGTAAACAAAACTTCTTAATATACCCGTGTGTGTGTGTGTTTTGAATTTAAAATGTCTTTAGTCAGAAGGATCTGGATCACAGGTCATTTCATCTGAGATCAATCCGCACGTAACTGCCAGAATCACACACTTGCATCAGTTTCACACAAGTCACGTCAGGTAAGTGGTAGTAAATAAATGTTAATTTTAGCCTATATTAATTGGCAAAGATGCAAATACTCGACATCTTTTTAAAGATATACAGTACTGTGCAAAAGTCTTAGGCCACCATGCCACAATTATATTTGTTGTTTTTGCAATGTTTTAGTGATCATATATAATTGTTTCTCAGTTTCTTTATAAGAATACATCCAGAAAATACAGAAAATGTGCAAATAGTATTAAAAACTGTATAAAAATGTAAACTGATGTGTGAAGTTTTTAGGGTAAACTTCCCTTCCACTTGAGCAATAGCAGGAAACTGCAGGATCTCTTAAACCTAAATTAAATGAAATCCTAATTTCTAATTTTAAAATTAGTCTTTTTACTTCATTCTGCTTAAAACCCCTCAAGATGTGTTTAGTGCCAAGATAGGTCACACTAAACAACAACGATGCCTAAAGAAGGCATTTAGTCTTGAAAATTAATTTTTTTTTGTACATATTTCCTGTAATTTCTGTTTGTATCTTTATAAAATAGATTGAAAAATAAATATGGATGGACATTAAAACTTCTAAAACAACAGGTCTGGTAGTGGTGTCCTAAGACTTTTGAACAGTACTGTATATAAAGGTGTGTTATATGTTATGTGCCCAAGGTAAAGTAGAGCTATTTTAGTTAAGATAACCTAGGCATATAGGCTTTCTAATGTGTTGTCCTTAACACATCTCTGTGTTATTTTTGGAACAACGAACTTTGTGTTGTTTTAACACATCTTGTGTTGTCACTTTTATTTATTTGACTCAAAATCAACACAAAATGACACATAATGTGTTAAATAGGATAACACAAAACAGCGTGTTCAAATGAGCACATCCTTTCTTAGAGTGTACATGTGATGTCTGAGGGAAATTTGGTCTAACGTTAACGTTATTTTAGGGAATAAAGTCTTTCACCGTCAAGCTTTACTATATTGAACATCTATTTAATTTATGTGTGTGTGTGTGTGTTTCTTTTTTAAATACTACTCTGTTTATCAAACCAGAGCGGTGATGACGTGGATAGGCAGACAGGGAGGGATGCATATGGCGAGACTGTCTCCTTAAGTTATCCTAAATGGCCTTGCTGATGTTCTGACTTTGGAGTGCTTTCTGGGCGGTTTTATGCTCTCTATTTAGAGAAGACTTAATTCTGTATAAGTGATTGTAATGAATTAAAAGCTTTTGTTTATAAGTGACTGAAGTTAATAATTTTGGCATAAATTATTTGATATATAATTTTTTTATTAACACTTCCTAAATTAAAAAGAATTATTGAAGTAATACATAAAATGTGAAGTAAATACTTTAATTTTAAATTAAATTACATTTTGCATTAACTAACTGTTAACTAATACAACCCTAGTGTAAAGTTTGACAGAAATTATAAATGTATCTACCAAAGAGTTACCAAATAAAACAAAGTTATGGCTTGTTTTTGCTTTTCCGTCAAACCCCCCCCCCCTTCACAGCATGATTTCATCCAGTCTTAGGGGCCAGTCACACCAATAGCGTTTATGGCAGTTGCAGGCGCCTTTTTTGAATGATATTCTATGGGCAGGGCGCGTTTGCGCGCTGTTTATGCGCGACGAGCGCCTTGCGGTTTTTTGCCGCCTGCCGCGGACGCGTTTTTGAAGGAGCGCTGAGAGCGGAGAAGCGCCCGACGTCATTCGTGTCTTTCCATTGTCCAATCGAATGAGGGGAGAGGCGGGCCTTACGTTGTGGTGAGGGAAGTTTACAGTTGCTTTGAAGAACCGGACTCCACTCGCTCACTCTCTCCTGCGTGTTTGTGCACCTCTCATCCTCAAACAAGGTCAGAGCAAGCGTCCTCTTTTTAAAGTTTCTGCTGATATGACAGTTAACAGCAAAAGAGCGCTCACGCTTCAATATTTGATTGACAAGACAGCTGACTCGGTGGTTGCTTAGCAATATGAAAAGCCGCGTCGCACTGCTCTTTTTTTTAAAAAGGCAGTGCGTTGCGCCTTGCGTTTGCAAGCGTTTAAAGCGCTTTTGGTGTGACTGAAGCCTTATGTAGCCTCAAGACTACAGACAGTCAGTCAACGAGTGAGATCAGATGGTTAGAGATGTCTTTGATGAGGAGGTATAAGTCTGGACATCAGAAACTAAAAGAGAGGTTACAGAGATAACAGAGAGAAAATGGGCTGACAATTATTTAGTGCTAGTGGACACTTTGCTAACTATCACCGTGTATGCTAGAGGACTCACACACATACAAGCCTCACTCTCACCCCTTCTACTCTTCTCCCAGATGAAGAAGATGGTAATAAGTATGTCTGCCTGTGAAAATCAGACTAAAGTCTCAAATCTTATTGTGAGATAAAAAGCATCACAGATTGATTTCAAACATTAAAGGCGTTCTAAGCGAATCTGCGAGACGTTAGTTTTTGTTGACGTTTGAACTGTTTTCAAACAGACGGAGCGTAGCTAACTCCTCCCCCTCCCTTCCGTGCTTTCATGAACGTGCCCAACCCCCACCCCCAAATCCTTTTTGTCGTTTATTGGTTGGAATACTTTGTTTTGTTTTGTGGTGCTAGGTTTGGCCACTATGTTGATATTGCCGTTTGTGAAGCCTGGGCTGTCTACAGAGATCGCGTTTTTTTACAGTTTGATCAGCGGACAGGCAGCAAGCAGATAGTGAGGAAATGTTGCCGGTATGTAACAAAAAATGTTTTATGGTCTAAAACGCGTCAATTTGCTTAGAGCGCCTTTAATTTCACTTTGATTTGAATCACTGCCATGACCTTACTCAGTAAATATTAAAGATATTAAGTTTATATTTTCACAGAATATTTATTACCAGGGCATGAAATTAACACCTGACCACGCGTCAAATGCGGGTGGATTTTGCAATTGGCGGGTAACACTGTCAATCTACCAGCCACATTGGTGGGTAGCCAATGCGAATCAGTGATGCGCGGGTCATTGTAGAACCAACCCACTCCCGACCGCAATTGTTCAAAGTAGTTTTTAAACTCAACCGACTGACCGCGGCCTGAATATCATTAAAATATTTTTGGATGACTCGTAACCGGCAACCGCTCATTTCTTATCAACCTGTGCACATCACTGATGCAAACTGAGTGATTCATTGAGAGGATGCAACTGCTGTTTCGCAACGTTCATGCGATTGGAAAGAAGATGAGGCACTTCTCTGACTACGTTTGGATGTGCGAGTAAGTATTAAACTGTTGGTGAGATGGGATGAGAATGCAATGCTGACATAGACTACAGTATAATCAAAGTTGCACAGATGTGTAGTGCTGCTGTGACGGATCAGAACTCTTGATGTGTAAACTTTAGAGAGAGTTGTGCTATTATGCTTTATACTGTAGTACATTAACATACATTTTGCGAATATAGTAATGAAAAACAACGTATGTGAGGCGGTTATGTGCGCAGTTTGTGCCCCCTCTGTCTCTGTGGGTTTAAGGGGACTCAATAGGGCACATCGGAGAGACGCGTTCCTAAAAGCAAGCGTACATAAAATCTTTCTGCTCTTGAGAGGGCACATATAAACAAAATGATCTCAACAGTATTCATTTTCTAATAAAACATTTCTTTATGTCTTAAGTGTATGTATAGAGAGTCAAAAACCAGTCTGTGCTGGTCTTAAAGAGACAGTAACCTCAATTAACCTACTTAAGTCTGTGTCATTAATGTTAATCAAACAACGTAAGACAAAGAGAAATTCACGTTTGTAGCTCTGAATTTTTTTTATATTTAATTCATACAATAAAGACAGTGTTATCATTCACTATTGAGTCAAAAAAAAAAAAAAAACTGGCTGGTGAAAAGTCTCTGTGGCAGGTGGATTTCTAAATCCACCTGCCACAGTGGCTGGTGGTCAAAAAAGTTAACTTCAGGCCCTGTTTATTACATTATGTAGGATGATTTTATGAGGAAAACAGTAAATCAAAAATAAATACTTCAGCTGTGTGTTCACAGGCAGGCTCACAATTATCTAGTTTATGAAGATAAATGTTTCTCGGTTAAGGTTCATGCACACCATAGCATGTGTGTTTAATCTTTGTTTCAGAATGATGCATTCTCTGAATATTTGATTACTGTATTTTTTCTATTGAATTTACATTTGCACAATAAATCATCTTACAGTTACAGACATGGTAGATTTCTGACTAAAGACCGATAATAGTGGTCAGCAAAAATAATAGGTCTGTATTATTATTTAGCAGACAATGATATTGGATAACTAGGTTGGCTTGTATGTTTGGTGCGAAATGGGAGTGGTACGGGGCCCAACTTCATATTCTTTCATAGGGCCCAAGATTGCTAGTGGCGCCTATGCTATAGTCTTAAAAATCATAACTGTTTTAGGCCAGCAGTTACAGAAAAAAATCTGAAAAGTAAGACTGATTAGCCCTAACAAACTGCTAGTTGTTCACACTAGTACTTAAGACACAGTCAACCGGCCCCTGGACAAAAATAATCTGTTAACTACATGTTGTCATACATCTCATGTATTGTCAGATAATACTGAGACATTGAATAACAACTGCACATTAAAAAAGTAAAGAGCATTTAGAGCAGGCCTAATTGAATTAAAATGCTGTAACATTTATTACACATTTAAATTGATTTTAACCCCTGGAATTAAATCATCTAGATTCACATTGTAATTTGACAAAACTTATTATCAGCCCTTACACTCATTTTCTGTTTCAGAAAGATATTCGTAGTAGATACTAATGAATTTTTCTCCTTTACTGTTGGTTAGTCAAGATTGGGTTTACTTGAAACACTAATGCAATGAATTCCCTGTATTTAAAGGAATTTACTGTACTGAAAGTAAAAGTCTTTAATAAAAAACTGCTTAAATTACAGACAAAAGGAGCCATTTAAAATCACTGTAGCAAAATGACACTCATGGGAGCAAATATATTGAACTGTTATTGCACCACTTTATTGTCCAGTTTGTCATATAATCCTTTGCCTTATTTACTAACTAGCCAAATGGTTTATACACACAAACCCTATTACAGAATCTGCTTTATTTACCAGCACTACTGGCCTGGTGTAAATAAAGTTATTTGGTAATTTATCAAAGAGTGATCAAATGATATAACAGTAAAATATTTTTTAAGAGATGATTGCAGTGGTATTTATGCCATCCAGCTCTCCTGCAAGATCAGGAATTAATCCAAGCAAATTGGATCAATCACAGATTATTTGACTGTATGCTGGTAAATGATTTGGGGGATCATAGGGAGTTCACAAATAATCAATGTTACCAGTGTTGGCAATTCCTTCCTTGAGAGTTTTTCACTCACCCTAACAGTGGTGCGGCTGTCAAATGTAAAGGATTTGATCTGTCCATTTTCCAAAAACACCTTCAACACATTTGGTATCAGAAGCAGAGTGTCGTCTTTAAGCATGGTCTGAGAGAGAGAGAGAGAGAAAGAGAGAGAGAGAGAGAGAGAGAGACAGAGTGAGAGAGAGAAGAAGAAAAAAGCATTCAGTAAAGCCAGGATGGAATATTCAGGAAAGAAAACACTCTGAAGGTCAATACAGAAAATCGAATAGATTCTAAGGGAGAGAAAGAGAATGTAGAAACACATGAAAGGACTTTACTGAATGGAAAACTGCATTAGCAAGGCAATTAGCAAGTCAGAGCATATCAGGTCTGAAACAAAGGGCTAATATTTGTCTAACGAAGGATGGTTTAATTGGACTGAAACCAAGGAGCCAGATTATTAGAATTAAATATTGATCATATAGCTGTTCTATGTGCATTCATTTTAAAGCCATTTATGTTTAATATCAGAAGTTTAATTAGATAAAAGCATTCAAGTAGCTCCTTCAAGTAGAAATCTTATTCAATTCATCCTCTCTATGTCTAATCAGCGAAGTTGAAGGTGCACTAAGTAATCTTTTGTTTATTTTATGCTCGGTCTGATTAATCTTCCTTCAAACATGGACATTTCACTGAGACTGCCAAAACCCTGAGGCTGACCACAAATCCAACTTGTTCACAAATCCAACTTGTTCATCTTACAAGACCTTCTTCTGCCTTTCAGATCTTGTCCATCCTCTCTCATCTGTGCCTCACAGCGACAACTCTTTTCTTGCATGAGACCTGTATGACACGGCAGATCTTTTAAGGTGTCCTGGAGGGGTTGATTAATGCCGAGTTCAGACTGCATGATTTTCAAACTAGTCGGGTCACCTGTGTTTTCATACTGCGTGACTATCTGGAGTAGCATTCAGTCGCTGCTGTTTCAGACTGCATGATGGATTGGCGACAGGGGTTTTCATACTGCATGACTTTACCGTAAGAAGAATTGTCGATAACTTTGTACCGGTCCGCAAACTACATCTCACAACCAAATGCAAGCGAGAAGGTGACGCGAAAGAAGCAACGCGAGGTCACGCATGCAAAAGCCGGAGTTCTTACAGAGTTCTTACGTGAGACTGGAATTATTATTGAAAAATAATAACCATACAAATTGCATGTGCGCTCATTTGCAGCAGAAAGAAGAAGAAATAAAGATTATTAAGGGGAAATGTTTGGAGAGACTCCTCCCCGAAATTCCAGCTGCCCTGTATTGTCACTCGTGTGCACGAGCATCGATTTGCCTGTGATTTCGGGGATTTGTCTGCGATTTCTCAAAACCTGTCGGCGTGTAAAAATCAGGGCTAAAATCGTGCAGTCTTAACTCGGCATAAGCCACATCTCTTAACTTCTGGGGTGCCTCAGGGTTCAGTATCAGGCCCTTTCTTCTTCTTGATATTTAGTATCTTACAGGGCACAATAATAAAGGCACAACCAGTTAAAGTTCACAGTCCACATCAACAAACTCTCACCCATGCAAATTCATGTTTTACTGTGTCTGATCTTCAACCAACTAAAAACACTCCACAAGAAATCTAATGCAAGGCTTTGATGCTCTCTTGCAATTTTCCACTTACTGTAACACATTCCTAAAGGTCAGTTTATTTCCCATTCTTTTCAGTCAGTGAGCGAGTGTGGCCTGGTCTGACAGCACCATCACAACAGGGGAAAATGTCCCTTACCGTACACTAATATTTGCCAAGACCATCACACCTTTAAAAAATGAAGACTGAAGACACCTCTTCTGAGAGAATCTAATCCGCAACTAATCCATAAGTGTCTGCAAAAGAGCTGGACCCTCAGAGTTAGTTACACAGTAAATCTTCCTAAACAACCTACAGAACAATTGAGGGTTTCTTAACTGACAATCTATTTGAGTTGATGTAGCTAAAAGTGCTTATTACAGGACGAGTTACCAAGAAAAAGTGAGTACTAACGGCTGAACATGTGATCTCTACATGCTAGCCAACTCTTGTTAATTTTGCCTAACAATTGCCAGTGTATATAATATTTTAAGGATGTCTGTCAAAAGCAGCATTATTTTAAAGAGGAAATATTACTTAGTGCACCCTTAAGTGGATGGTTCGAGTCATCTGTATCATTATAAGGTGGATATAATTTCTCCCAAACATCTTGCCTTCGTGTCATCGAACGGGGAATTCGAGGAGCTTACTTTCCGTAGAATCCTGACTTCAACATCATATTGATTTGTACCAGGTGTCTCTCCCTGTTACTTTAGATGACATAAGGTGTACTTTCTCTGAGCTCTCCAATGATCTTGCACTGAGTGTCATCAATAAAATGATTTCATTTAATCAAGCAGTGACATTGATTGAGGTCCAGTAGACCCATGATTTTCGATTAAATATTTCAGCGTGATCTTGGCACAGCGTTTTACCTTTTTATATGGCTTACTGCTGGAAATCTGCACCAAGTGCTTTTAAAATTCAAACATAGAATGGAAATAGGTAGGCAAGCATCAATTTGGCGTGTCAGTGAAAATCATGTGATGACAGGCGGTGATGCGAGCAGGTCGACTAACTCTCACTTTCATACGTTTAGCACAATCCCAATCAGCTGGACGTTAACAAAGGAGCGTGATGATGTGATATGAATAATAAGTCCCTCGTTGGCATTTGTCTTTAAGCCTAAACCCTTTAATAAAAGCTAGCGGCTTATACACTCTGTGCTGACAGGCGAGTTTTAATGAAGAAAGCCGCGCTGGCCCCTGCTGATCACACAAGATGGATTGACATGATTAGAGGAGGCTCAGGTGAGGGTGGTTTGATCTTTACCGATTTTGGCCCTCTAGGCCTGATCAGCAAGTTTCTTCTTCCAGGAGAGCTGCACACCCCTCCCATCGGTCCGCTTTATTAAATTGGTGCGACCAGCACCCAAGGGTGTAGTGTCGACTCTTCCTTGCTCGCAAGGCAGATATCAGACTGTATGGGACATAATCCATGGACATTGACATTAACATGGGTGCTATCGACCCATGTTCACCAAGAGGAGATGGCAGTTGTAGTGCTAATGAAAGACTACGAATGAATGAATGTCTAGTAATAACATTAAGGGTTGTGGGCAGGCTACATTATTGAATTACTCCTAAGTAGACTGGCTGCTATAAAAAAGGAAACTGACACTTCGGTTCATCCGCGTAATTCTGGGAATTTTTGCAACACTCGCTTTCGTGATCTCCTTTATCAAACCTATAAACTGATCTGATTCAGAAACCTAGTCGTTGTTGCAATGCTTGTTTTCAAGTCAGCCTATTCTAAATTCTGAACCTTTTTTGCCACCAACCAAACAAGCTAGAGCTCACATGTTGATCATAAATAAAACATCTGTCAATATCTTTCGGACTGGCATATGTGCAATTTCAGACAGACAAACACTAGATGCCTTTAATTCCAGCAAAGCCAAACAAAGTCATTTCCGAGGCTTGTGTTTTTGTGTATGCGCATGTTCATAGATGATGGATGAAGATGAAATCATAACCGAAGCACAAACTTTTTAGCTCCTAAAATAATAGACCACACACTGTTTAGATTAAAGGAAAAGTTCACTAGAAATAAATCTCTTAAACTTTCCCGCATGCCATCCCAGGTGCAAATGACTTGAAATGAAATTGTAATGCAATTGAATGGTGATCAACCATTTGATGCTGAAAAAGTGCATCCATTCATCATTCAAGTAATCCAAATGACTTCAGTCTTCTGATGCAAAATGATAAGTTTGTGTTTTTTTCTTTTTAGCTCACTTATTATTTTTTCGCTTATTTAGTAATCAATATGTTATGGTTTACTGTAAAAGTCAGCACGATAAGTTCATATGTGGTATGACTAGTTGTCAATTTTTGTGTGTTCCATCACAAAACCTACAAGAATCAATGAGATTCGATGTTATCGATGTGCTGCCAACTTACTGCGTTTATTTGTATGTTCATGAAAACACACACACAATACAATAATGATACACAACATATCAATTGCTAAACAAGCTAAATATAATTACTTTGTACAGAGCACGTGTACAGATCTCTCTCATGTCTTAAAGCTACAGTTACCAAATTCATCTCTCTATTTAATTTAAATTTAATTCATACAGTAAAGACTGTGAAACTTTTAACATTACTTTTGTTTTCATTACTTTTAACAGACATAAGCTTTTTAAATGCATATTAAATTTCTCTTGGCAGAAGAAATATTTGTTGTTCTTATTTATTTGATTCTCTATTTTAACAACAATATACCTAATTACTGCAAGTACACTGAAAAAAGGATTCATTCAATTTACTTTTTTTTTTTTTAAGGTAAGTGGTTGCAATCAATTTATTTAAGCTACATTTAAACAAAAAAGATTATTAAAGTAAAAAAAAATTGTTTAAATGTAGCTTAAATAAATTGATTGCAACCACTTACCTTAAAAATTGAGTAAATTAAATGAATAATTTTTTTTTTCAGTGTAACATAACTAAGACAACATTTGTGGTATTACTTTATCTAGAAAAAATGTTAACAGTTACAGTCATCATAGAACTTGCATATCAGCTTGAAGAATCGGTATCAGCATCGGTGTCACGAAGACAACAAATCGGTAATCGTATCGGCTGCAAAAATCCTGATCGGAGCATCACTAGCTTTTACCCAAAGGTTTTAACCATATTGGTAATGTCAATATTTTAAATACCCAAGGTCTTGGTTAAAGTTTATAAAGCATTTTTTTATTTATTTTCCTTAAATTTCAGAACTGTCACATGCATAACATTGTGCATACAGAATTGAATTAAAATAAATATGTATTTTTTGTAGAGCATATCTTCTGCATTTGTTGGGTATTATTGCATCTGGTTTGTGCCTTTTAAAAAGTTTCCATTTGGATTTTTACACTGAAAAAAACAAACTTTTTGGTGTAGTAATATTTATTAGATTAACTCTCATAATTTCTACATAATAATATTAACATTTATTGAGAACTAGATTTTCCTAAGTAAAATGATGATAAATACACAATTAATTCATGTAAAAAAAATGAACTGTGTGGGAATAGTAAGTCTTATTAGATATTTTCTTGTATTATTTAACTGTTTTATAGTCACTGCACATAGTCCTAAAATAATTAAGTAAATTTTATTAAAAAACTTTAGATTCAAGTAAAAAAAATCTTAGTTCATTTTACTTAAAAATATTAAATCCATTAAACTAAAAAATCTAAGTAAAATTTACTTACATTTATTTGCACATGTTGTAAGGAATACCCACATTCTTTGCGCCTGAATATTTTTATTTTTTTAAGCTTTATCACAGAATAAGAACTGATAAGAACTTTAACTACTTAAATATTTGTTAGCAAAATGTCGTAAAGGTTTAAGCTCTTATATTATTGATGTTGCTTTGTTGTAAATAATAATTTTGTGAAGTCACCGTTCAGGTGATCAGTGTTTCTTTGCATGAACCCTGTTCAGAACATTGTATTGTGATTCTCTCCACAGTGCTGATAATGCATGTCAGAAACACAGTTTGTGTGCGTTTCTGTTCAGAATCAAGTTTATTCAATTACTGACTTGTTGTCAGTCATGAATTTTGTGTTATAATGCCATTTAAAACACTAAAAATAACTAGGTCCATAGAAATATGTAAAGAAAATAACAAACAGAAAATACGATTTATTTAATATTATTAGGACAGCAATGCTTCAATTTTCAAAAAAAAACCTAATAGACTTTACCTTAACGATTAAAATAAATCTAACTTCTAAATAAAATAATTAAGTAACATTTAATTAATTATTTAACATATGTTTTATCATGCAATTTTAAGTAAATTTTATTTGATTTTAGTAGGTAAGTTTTACCTATAAAAAAGCAGTAAATTTTACTTAAAAAAAGTTCGTGCAAATTGTTACGAGGTTTTTTTTAAGTAAATTTTACAAGTTGTTTTTTTCAGTGTACAAAAGTTTTATGCCTTCCAGAAAATGTTCTTCTATAAATAAACATACAATATATCAAATGAAACAACAGCCCATCTGCTTCAAACAAACAAACAAAAAAGTTTCATCCTATCGTCATTTATTATGTTTTTATCACCTCTTAAATGTGGGTAGGTTTCTTCAAAAATACCACATTTTGAGCAAAAAGCTGAAATAATAGCATTTTTGTAAAGTTCAGACTCAGAGGGATGATCAAAACATACACAGAGGTTTTACTGTTTTTAAATCAATGGCCTATCGGAAGTTAAGTTTGGTCCACAAAAGCCATTTATTCATGTTGTTACTGATGTCTATAAACTGATTTTTCTGATGTCTGGACTCTATCATTAGGAATTTAGGAAAATATAACCAGAAGGTTCAGTATATTGGTAATTAATGAATTTTCTGAGAAGTTATATGTCACATTTTGACTGCAATTGTCACATCCATAATTCTGGAATTGCTCATGTGCTTTTTTAGGGCTTCAAAAACTTGACCATCATTCAATGGCATTACAAAGCTATAGACAGAGCCAGAATATTATTTATTAAAACTCTGTCTGTGTTAAACTAAAGAAAGTCACCCCTGTGACAGCATGAGCGGGAGTAAATTATGAGAAAATTTTCACTTTCCTTTGAACTGTTCCTTTGAGGAGAAACCATCAAGAGAGACATTAATGCATCGCCTTCATGAGTAATAAACCTGCAGTCTGATGAAATGAGATTAGCAGGTGATGTGAAGTGAGTCGCACTTAAATATTGAAACTCTAAGATGACAGCTATGTTATACAGGAGACACTCCTTAATTCAAGCTTCCTTATAAAATAATAAATTAACAAATAATAACAAATATCAGATTATCACGAAAAGACAGTGAACAGTCTTGTCATAAATTACCTCACTATCAAAATCTAGAAATTACAAATCATTCGAAATTCGCTCACTTCGGCTGTGTTAAGCATATGGTGTCCAATGAATGATATGCAGCATGAAGCTGTGTTTGCACACGTGTGATGTGAGCGAAAAGCAGCAGCACATACTGAGTCTGGGTCGCTGATGGACACTTGCTCAGAAAAGCGCACTTTGGGGGGATTCGTTCGAAGACGAGCTTTCTTGGCTGCACTTATGAAGGCAGACTTAGGTGACTAAGGGAACAAAAAGGGTATAGGGAGGAAAGAGAAAGAGAAATAAAGGTTAAAACTATTTTCAAATGTTTTATACATACAAGAAAGCTTTCAAATGCATTTTCTGGTCTTGACGAACAACCACAATGTGTTTCTGGAAACAAAGTTGGGGCTATAAAAGAATTAATCTGATCAAATTTTGAACGCAAAAGACAAAATGTCCTTAACTACCTGTAGCGGTTGCAGCACAGTGAGAAGAATTGAGTCCTTGCACCGTCTGCAGAAAAAAAGACATTTTGGGAACTGAGTTGCAGCATATTAAAAGTGTGTCTTATCTGAAATGAATTCTCTTATCTGATAGAGACATAATATATAAAGCAAAGCAAGTCATGCGTCCTGACAAAGGCCCTTCCCCTCTGGTGACAGTAAAGGGTGTTACCTTACAAGGTCTATGACTTTCTCCCGGGGTGCGTCGCTCACGAGTTCCTGGTTGATGGCTAGGATGTGATCTCCGGGGAAAAGCTTGCCAATCGATGGTCCGTCTACAGAGGAGACATGTCAGAAACTTGTGTTGTTCTCAGGGGCTGACATTTGATTGGATTAAATACTCTTGACATTGTCTTTTGCTTCCTTAGCCTTTCCAAATGCTTTGAGGTTACAAAGATCTCGAAATCATATGATGCTTGTTTAAGGCTATCATAACCTGTTCTTTGCAGTGGTTTATTAGCAGTTTATCACATTTCATATAGCACTATGGATCTAACAGGCAATAACTTTTACAATTAGTGTTGCTAATGAATGTGTATTTTGCAATAACACCAGTATTGTGTATCTGGCTCAATGACATGACATCATAGGCATAGAATACACAGGGGATGTGTCTCACCCCACTTTAAAATAAAGATGATTCTGTCCCAGACAGTTTTTCAACTCACTGCCACCATTCCCACTCATGTTCTTTGGTTTGTTACTTAGATATAAGTTAACTAAGACATTCACAAGTGAACATTTTGAGGTGAATCATCATTCGTGAAGAAGAATGCTGTCAATCACTAGCAACTAATTTATATTTTGCCACATTAGTGGAGTAAACTTCATCGCAGTACTTACATCAAGAAACACATCATGTGCTTAAAGGATTACTCCACGCATACTCGTAATCACACATTAGACTTAATTCTGTCACTCGGACTCAATATTAATGACATCGAAATATCAACCCAGAGCGATGCCGTTTCAGACCATTGCCTTGTGTCATACACAATACTTCTAGATAGGACCGCTCAGTCTACAACATGCTACAGATTAGCCAGAACAATAATTTCCACCACTAAAGATAGCTTTATTAGCACTCTTCCAGACCTGTCTCAAATGAAACATGTAGCAGATTCTCGTGAAGATCTGGATATTATAATAGGAAAACTTAACAACGTCTGCTCTAGCACGTTGGATGCCGTTGCTCCCATTCGAAAAAAGAGAATCAAAGAAAAACCGCCCGCCCCATGGTATGACCATCATACTGCAGCCCTTAAAAAAGTAGCTAGAAAAATGGAAAGAAACTACCGAAGCACAAAGTAAGAGGTATGGCGTTCAGCATGGAAAGAGAGTGTTCAACACTACAGACAGGCTATTAAAACTGCCAGATCTACCTATCTCAGTACGCTTATTAAAGAAAATCATAATAACCCTCGTTTCCTCTTTAGCACAGTTGCGAACAGAAACCAATAGTAAACTCCAACACAATAGTGATGACTTCATGAACTTCTTTACTAACAAAATTATGTTTATTAGGGAAAACATAGAATCTACGCAAGCAGCCACCACTCTACCCAATAGTACATTTACCACTAGATTATCATACGAACATCTTGAGTCATTTAAACCTACTACAATAGAAGAGCTCTCCAAATTAGTAACGTCATCAAAATCATCGTCCTGATTACTAGACCCCGTTCCCACAAAATTACTAAAAGAGGTATTTCATGTAGTGTCAGACACGGTACTAAATATCTTTAACTCATCTCTAGAATTAGGATACGTTCCAACAGCTTTCAAACTAGCAGTTCCCTTTCAGTTGGTCACTACGACGTCACGTCGTGACCGACGAATTGGGAACCGCTTCGCGGGTGACCTATCTACTTCGAGAACTATAAGAAACGCCAATGAACTTGGCATGCAGGTATTTGCATGATGCCGGCGCCGCCCCGCCAGGTGCGTATATAAGCCGCAGGTGCACAATACCAAATTAGCTTTATTGCTTCGAAGCCGGCAGACATCTGCTCACGAGAAGCTATTCTGAAAAACTGATCTTCGTAGATCCTGTTCTGTGGGAAGGAAAAAAGATCTCAGCTTGCCAAAGTTGGTTGGGCGAAGACACCTCAGCGGAGGCTCGCAGTGTTTTTCTCTCCACCCTTTCTCTCTCTCTCTGTCTCTTAATTTAGGACTTGAGTTCGAGTGAGTGCGTTGCCTCTCCCTGTGTGTTTCGCCAGCTTGCACAAAAGAGTGATTTCCCTAAAAGAGCAGCACGTTTGAGCTTTGTGTCTTTTTAAAGACAGCCACTCATTCGTGTCACGGTCGGGGTCGTCTTTTTAAAGATGGATTTCCGTCCGTGTTCGGTTTCTGGATGCGGTGTGTTCATTGCCCCCCGGGATGGCCACCAGCGTTGTCTTTCGTGTCTGGGGCTCCAGCACGCAGAGGCAGCGTTGCGTGATAGTTCATGCTCTATCTGTGAAGGCATGACTATGGCGGATTTGCGGAGACGGGTGTCGTTTCTCCGGGAACGGCGCCCGCCTTCCAAGTCTGGTGCTGCTAAGAGCGCAGCTACCAGACTTGCGAAGGATGACCTCCGTATAACGGTGCTGGGTCGGTCTGCTGGTTCGTCCAGCAGCTCCCAGCGCCCTGATCCGTTGCCAGCGGAGGTCCCGATGGAGACGAGCGGCCCGTGTTCTACGGTGTCCTCGCGCTCTGTCGAGCCTCCACCCGACGCGATGTCCACCGTAACATCGGAAGGGGGGTTGTCAGCCTCGGACGTCGATCCGGATCCGCTCCCGCCTTCGGGCCAGGTTGCGGCTTCTGTGTTCGACCCCGAGATGGCAGCCATGCTCGCTCGGGCAGCGGAGGCGGTCGGCTTGGAGTGGACTAAACCTCCCCCACCTGAACCGTCCCGCCTCGATGATTGGTTCTTCGGCGGTGCCAGGGCTTCTCAGTCCTTGCCCCCGGTGCCTTTCTTCCCCGAGGTGCATGAAGAGCTGACGCGGTCGTGGAAAACCCCGTTTTCCGCCCGGAACCGACCGTTTCAGCCTTCACCCCTCACCTCTCTCGAGGGTGGAGATGCCAAGGGGTACACTGGTATCCCGTCAGTGGAGCGGCCGGTCGCGATGCAGTTGTGTCCGGCCGGTGTCGCTTCCTCCTGGCGGGACCAGCCTACTCTCCCCTCACGGGCCTGTAAGCAGTCTTCGGCGCTGTCCGGTGCTGCTTACAAGGCTTGTGGGGAGGCAGCCTCTGCCCTGCATGCCATGGCATTGCTGCAGGTCCACCAGGCTAAGGCTCTGAGGGACCTGCACGCGGGAGGTCACGACTCGGCGGAGTTCTCTGAACTACGTGCGGCTACGGATCTGGCGCTTCGTGCGACCAAGGTCACCGCACGCGCCGTCGGGCGTGCGATGTCTACCCTGGTAGTCCAGGAACGCCATCTCTGGCTGTGTCTGGCGGACATGAAGGACGCCGATAAAACCCGGCTCCTGAATGCTCCGGTTTCCCAGACCGGCCTGTTCGGCGAGACGGTCGAGGAGTTTGCGCAGCAATTCTCCGCGGCCAAGAAGCAGACTGAGGCCATCGCTCAGATCATGCCACGTCGGAAGCGTCCTGCGCCTGCCCCATCCACGTCGGCGCCTCAGCCTGCTCCTCGCCGAGGGCGTCCTGCGGCGGCCGCCTCCGTTCCTCCCCGGGGCTCTTCTAAGAAGCGAGGAACCGGTCGTCAGCAGCCCGCCCCGCCCGCTCAGCCCGCTTCAAAGGGTGGTAAAAGAAGATCTAAGCGGCCCTGAGACGGGCGACCTAGAGATGGAGGGGATCGCTCTTCGGGAGATGGTGAAGGCACCACTCCCCCCACCGGAGGAGGGCCGGTTGGGGAATCTTTTGTTTCATTTTTCTGTTCCGCCGACTTTTCAGTCGGCACCCACAAATTCACAAAAAGAGCGAATTCCACTTCCATCTCTAGGTCTTCAGATGAGCGCCGGAGATACGAGCGGGCTCATAACCCCCCCTCGTTCTCCGACTCATCAGAGGAGAACGAGAGCGGCGCACGGGCTCATAACCCCTCCGCGCTCTCCAACTTCTCAGGCGGTAGGAGACAGCTACGGGCTCATAACCCATCGTCTCCCTCCTCCTTCGCCAGAGGGTGCATCGAGTGGCGAGAGGTGTCTTCAGCAGAGCCTCCCTTACTCAACCACCCAGCAATGGACTCAGGTGAGTGTTATCACACACAACACTGCTGTCGGTGCGGCCGTTACGCACACACCGGCGATCACCTCCGTTGCGCCCGCCGCGGGTACACCGATCGTGCCTTTAGTCCCCCTCGCACGGTGTCTGGGGGCGTGGAAACAGCTTCCCAGCCCGTCGCGTTGGCTTTTACGCACGATTCGTCTCGGCTATGCGATCCAATTTGCCCGGCGTCCCCCCCAAATTCTCCGGCGTTCGTTTCACTACGGTGAGGGCTGCCGATGCGCACGTCCTCCGTGCGGAGATCGCTGTCTTATTGGCGAAAGACGCGATCCAGCCGGTCCCTCCAGCCGAGATGAGGTCGGGGTTTTACAGCCCTTACTTTATTGTACCCAAGAAAAGCGGCGGCTTGCGACCGATCCTGGACCTGCGTTCGCTGAACCGTGCACTTCACAGAATGCCGTTCAAAATGCTGACGCCCAAACGCATATTTCCATGCATTCGTCCGAACGATTGGTTCGCATCTATCGACCTGAAGGACGCGTACTTTCATGTATCGATTCTCCCCCGGCACAGGCCGTTTCTCCGCTTTGCGTTCGAGGGGCGAGCATACCAGTACAAAGTCCTCCCATTCGGGCTCTCTCTGTCGCCCCGTGTATTCACCAAAGTAGTGGAGGGGGCTTTAAAACCCCTGAGAGAGAGAGGTGTGCGCATTCTCGCGTATCTGGACGATTGGCTAATAATAGCTCAAACACGTCAGACGCTGTGCGATCACAGAGATTTAACTTTAAAACACCTCGCTCGTTTGGGTCTTCGGGTCAACTGGGAAAAGAGCAAGCTTTGCCCCGTGCAGAGAATCTCTTTTCTCGGTATGGAACTGGACTCGATCGATTTGACAGCTCGTCTAACAGAAGCGCGTGTACAGTCGATTCTGACTTGCCTGAATACATTCAAGAGCAAGAGCGCAGTCCCGCTGAAACAATTTCAGAAGCTTTTGGGGCATATGGCAGCAGCCGCAGCTGTAACTCCGCTCGGACTGCTCCATATGCGACCGCTTCAGCATTGGCTTCACGATCGAGTCCCGAGGAGAACGTGGCTGCGCGGCATTCACCGTGTTATCATTACACCTGCGTGTCGTCGCACTTTCACTCCGTGGTCAGACCGTGCGTTTCTCCGAGCCGGTGTGCCTCTGAGACAGGTCTCCAGGCATGCAATAGTATGCACAGATGCTTCGGACACGGGGTGGGGGGCCACGTACGATGGGCTTGCGGCTTCGGGGGTCTGGACGGCACCCCAGCTGCATTGGCACATAAATTGCCGAGAAATGTGGGCTGTATATCTTGCGCTCGTCCGTTTCAGCAACGAGTTACAGGGCAAACAACACTGCGACCGTGGCGTACATCAATCGTCAAGGCGGTTTACGCTCGCGTCACCTGTCGCATCTCGCCCGTCATCTCCTCACTTGGAGTCAGAAGAATTTGAGGTCTCTTCGTGCCATTTACATCCCGGGCACGCTCAATGTAGAGGCGGATGCGCTCTCTCGGGCTGCGCGTCCCGGCGAATGGCGACTCCACCCCATTGCGGTTCAGCAGATTTGGAGACGTTTCGGCAAAGCGCAGATAGATCTGTTTGCTTCCCCAGAGACGACCCATTGTCGCCTGTTCTATTCACTAGCCGACGACTCGCTCGGCGTGGATGCATTGGCACACAGCTGGCCGCGAAACATGCGCAAATACGCGTTCCCTCCGGTGAGCCTCATTGCGCAAACCCTATGCAAAATCCGGGAGGACGAGGAGAGCGTGCTGTTGGTGGCACCGTATTGGACAACCAGGAGTTGGTTTCCAGAACTCTCTCTCCTCGCGACAGCCCCTCCTTGGAAGATTCCCCTGAGGAAGGACCTTCTTTCTCAACAAGAGGGCACATTATGGCACCCGCGCCCCGACCTGTGGAACCTCCATGTGTGGTCTCTGGACGGGGCACGGAGGATTTGAGTGATTTACCGCAAGAGGTATCTAACACTATTGCTGCAGCGCGAGCGCCGTCTACGAGACAGGCTTACGCGCTTAATGGAACCTGTTTGTCGACTGGTGTTCTTCCCAAAGTGAAAACCCCCGAGAATGCCCGATTAGTGTTGTGCTTTTATATCTCCAGCGCCGTTTGGAGAATAGGCTGTCACCATCCACTATTAAAGTCGATATCGCTGCGATATCAGCTCACCATTCACCCGTAAACGGTAGAACAGTGGGTCAGCACGACCTGGTCATTAGATTTCTCAGAGGCGCTCGAAGACTGAATCCTTCGCGTCCTCCCTCTATTCCTCCTTGGGACCTGTCCTTGGTGCTGAAATCACTCCAGGAAGCCCCATTTGAGCCTCTGCATAGTGTGAGTGTTAAATTTCTTACTATGAAAACATTAACTCTCCTTGCTTTGACTTCTGTTAAGAGGATAGGGGATATTCATGCATTTTCGGTCGACGAATCGTGCCTTCAGTTCGGGCCGGCTGCATCCAGCGTAACACTGAGACCCCGGCCCGGCTTTGTGCCCAAAGTTCCCACCACTCCTTTCAGAGATCAAGTGGTGAACCTCCAAGCGCTGCCTTTGGAGGAGGCAGACCCAGCCACGGCTTTGTTATGCCCTGTTCGTGCACTACGTGTGTATATAGACAGGACGCAAAGCTTTAAGACCTCAGATCAGCTCTTTGTTTGTTACGGTGGTCAGCAGAAAGGAAAAGCTGTCACCAAGCAGAGGATGTCCCATTGGATTGTGGATACTATAGCCCTTGCATATCAAAAGCAAAATGTGCCTTGTCCGTTTAATTTACGTGCCCACTCTACACGCAGTGTGGCATCATCTTGGGCACTGGCTCGCGGTTCCTCGCTAACAGATATTTGTAGAGCTGCAGGCTGGGCGACACCTAATACGTTCACAAGATTCTATAGTGTTCGTGTCGAACCGGTTTCCACTCGGGTTCTTTCTACTAACTAGTTAAGAATGCCGAGGGTCGGCTCGTGTGTCGGCTTGGAGCCTCTATTTTGGTGCTGCACATCTGCACCAATATGGAAGGCCATCGGGGCAAAAACGTCAAAAAAACTGTTTTTGCCTCTCCTCCACCGCCCTGATAGCTGGTGTTGCGGAGCATCCGCTGTCAACCTATCACTGATGTATTCTCTGTAAACCTGTGTAGGCTAGGCGTCCACATTTGTCCCCTACGTGGGGTTCATTTGTGTGTATACTCCGTGGGGTACTAATCCTCCACGTTTTCCTTAGCAGAGCCTGCTCTGCATCTCTCTGCATACTATGTTTTGTTCAGAGACTTTTATGAGCAACCTTCGGTTGTTTCATATTTTTATGTCATCCATTCAACCTTCTTAGGGGATGGCTTCCGCAGTGTTCTAGCTCCGCTCAGTTTAGACGCTTCCCCAGTTCGCTGCTTCACTATCGTGGGTTAAGGAACAGGTAGTGACCGGCCTTCTGCATTTCGCCTTAGGTTCCGCCCCTTACGTGGAGGGCGGAGGGCTTTTTCAGACACTGGAAGGGTTCAGCTGCAGTGGCGTTTTGGTAGGGATTCCCAATTCGTCGGTCACGACGTGACGTCGTAGTGACCGACTGAAAGGGAACGTCTCGGTTACGTATGTAACCCTCGTTCCCTGAAGGAAGGGAACGGAGACGTCACGTCCCGTCGCCACAGTTTGCTGTTCCATTGCTGTTTTCAGGCCGGGCACTGCTGCTCGGCTTCTCAGCAATAATATAGCTAATTTGGTATTGTGCACCTGCGGCTTATATACGCACCTGGCGGGGCGGCGCCGGCATTATGCAAATACCTGCATGCCAAGTTCATTGGCGTTTCTTATAGTTCTCGAAGTAGATAGGTCACCCGCGAAGCGGTTCCCAATTCGTCGGTCACGACGTGACGTCTCCGTTCCCTTCCTTCAGGGAACGAGGGTTACATACGTAACCGAGACGTTATTAGACCGCTTATTAAAAAACCAAACCTTGACCAGGGAGATCTTAATAACTTTAGACCAATCTCAAATCTACCTTTTCTTTCTAAAATTTTAGAAAAAGTAGTGGCCAGCCAGCTACGCACATTCGTAGAGAATAATAATACATATGAAAAGTTCCAATCAGGTTTCAGGCCCCACCATAGCACAGAGACAGCGCTGCTTAGAGTTACAAATGACCTCCTATTAACATCCAATCGTGGTGAAATCTCAATCCTTATATTACTAGACCTTAGTGCAGCCTTTGACACAATAGATCACAAAATCTTACTCAATAGACTAGAAAACTATGTTGGCATCAGTGGTCAGCCGTTAGCCTGGTTTAGATCGTATCTAACCAATCAATATCACTTTGTTTATGTAAATGAGGAAGAGTCATATCACTCCCCCGTTAAATACGGCGTACCTCAGGGATCAGTTCTAGGCCCTATCCTATTCTCGTTATATATGTTACCTCTAGGTGACATTATCAGGAAACATAACATAAGTTTTCACTGCTATGCGGATGATACCCAGCTTTACATCTCGTCGCATTAAAAGCTTATCCATGCTTTTATGACCTCTAGAATAGACTATTGTAACTCGTTACTCGGGGGATGCCATGCAAATCAGGTAAACAAGCTACAGCTGGTTCAAAACGCCGCCGCAAGAGTGCTTACTCGATCTAAAAAGTATGACCACATCAGTCCAATTCTGGCATCTTTACACTGGCTACCAGTTAAATATCACATACAATTTAAAATATTACTAATCATCTACAAAGCCTTAAATGGCCTAGCGCCCTCGTATATTAAAGAACTACTATCAGAATACAATCCTTTAGGTAAATTGCGCTCACAAAATTCTGGTCACTTAATTATCCCTAGAATATCAAAAGTGTCTAAAGGTGGTAGATCCTTTTCCTACTTAGCCCCTAAGCTCTGGAATGATTTACCAAATAATGTTCGAGTATCAGACACAGCCGATCAATTTAAATCTAAACTTAAGACATTCTTCTTTAACAAAGCATTCACATAGAATGTCCAGTAAATGTACTTTTCCCGCAGTAATTATTTTTGTCTAGAGCAAAGCACTCACATACCTCCTATGGGTAATATGCTATTGCCGCAATAGTTAGCCTGTCTGGGACTGAGCTGAATTAAACCACTATAATGTATGACACTTGCATTACATGCGAACGGCCCCTACACTAATAGAATTCTGTTTTTCTCTCCCTGTCTCGTCCTCGACCCCGAGGACAATGAGACAAACAGACCCAGTTCCTGCTGCTGTGAAGGTCATCGCACCACTGATCTACTGGCTGTCCTTCAACGTGATGCCCAGCCGATGCGCGACCAACGACCACCGGCTGAACCAATATATATTGGTTATATATTACCAATATATATTCATTTCTCCCTAGGGTTTTTTGTCCTTCTAGGAGTTTTTCCCACCGAGTTTTCTCCTAAGGGGTTTTTTTAGTCCCAGGGAGAGTCAGCCAACTTTGGCTTAACTTAGCACTTTACTGTATACGTTACATTATTAATATGCACGCTTGTACAGTTTTAACCTTAGCCGCTATATTTTACTTCTTATACTATCTATTGATTTTCTGTGTTCTCCTCTACATCTTCTCATGTAAAGCTGCTTTGCAACAATTAACACTTGTGAAAAGCGCTATATAAATAAAATCGAATTGAATTGAATTGAATAAAAAATACATTCTGATAATTTACTCACCCCCATGTCATCCAAGATGTTTATGTCTTTCTTTGTTCAGTCGAGAAGAAATTATGTTTTATGAGGAAAACATTCCAAGATTTTTCTCCATATAGTGGACTCTAGTGGACCTCAACAGTTCACAGTTTCAATGAAAGGTATTTTTCCCCCAAAAACTAAATGGTCCACAAGTGTGTGTTTTTATATGTAATGCGTGACCTTTCGAGGTGATTATGACAAAAGTCTTGTCTCTTATCTATTTTGTAGAAACACCTGCTATTAACCTGACTTTTAATTAATCAAATGGTATTAGAAATAGCTCATATGAAAAGCTAAAACCCTCCCAAATGATGTTTAATGCACTGAAATAAATTAGTTTCACTGAAAAAAGATTTATCATTTAATCAAGACAGAAAGGTCAAAATCTGGCAAGACAAAAGTTTTGCAAATACAAAAATATGTCAGCAAATTAAGTAGTGGTGCTGTGAGATCCAAATTTAATATCTTGTATGACTTTCATGAGCTTGAAGGACTGCATCCATGCGGTTTGGCAAGGATTCATACAATGTACTTGTCACTGGTGAAGAGCGGACCGCCCCTGTCGCGAGTCACGCTCCTCCTTCTGTTCCCACCCCAAGGAGGTCCCAAAACACCCCAATGACCAGACAGACGAGGAAAATAAAATGTAACAAGTTTTATTAAATATTAAAAACACTTAGGGGGAGTTAAATACTTAAAAAAAGGACTTCCAATCTTTTTTGGCCTTCGCCTCATGGGCACACATAGGGGAGGGGCATTTAGGTACACTGGGCTCTTGGCTCTGGGCGTTCATGTGAGTATACAGGTAGGTACACTGGGTTATTAGCTTTGGGCATACAGGTAGGTACACGGGGGGGGGGGGGGGTACACGGGACTCTTGGCTTCGAACAGGTTTGGGTAGCTGGAGAGGCCGTATATGCACGTAGCGAACTTCTAGCCTTCCTCACTAGGACAGACTTCTCAGGAAACACTTAGGTGTTGACTTCCAACACGTAGGGGAATAATTCCCACGACGACACAGAGCCCTTGGCACGAACCTGCAGACTGGCAACAGACACACACACAGAGTCTCTTCGACAATAGACTACTTCAGTGAATATGTAGAGAGAGATACAAAACCTCTTGGCTTCCAACAGAAGGGCGAATGGCGGTACAGTCGGGCGTATATAAATACATAATAGTCGTCCACCAACACCAGTCCACTTCCTCCGATGCAGGCCTTTCTCTCCGGCCTAGAGAGTGATCGCTGACAACATTGACACAGCACCACACTACAGTTTTTCAGGTGAACACACATCAAAAAGACTCACCCACTGCACTCCATACACTCACGGTGAATCAGGGTCAAAATCACCACGTTGGCCCGGGAATTGGTCCTGAATAGGCACCCAGCGGGCGCCAAAGCCCACTCGCGAACCAAACTCCCGAACCGAACTCCTTCCTGTTCTTCGGGTACCTTTTTTATATGCCTCCTTTCCACTGAATCGCCCAATCACCGATCGCCACACTCATCTGCACACCTGTTCTCAATAAGACCCGAATTTGGGTTGCCCGGAGTTACCGGAAGGGACTGGGTGTTTCATGGACAGTCATCCGGGCGGACCTATCCTTCGCCACTTTCGGTTCCGCTGTATAAGTCACTCCGTGACATCTTGATGAAGTCATCAGGAATAGCAAAGAAAGCAGTCTTGTATGCCTCCCAGAGTTTATCATTATTCTTTGGTTTCATGTTCCATGCTTCCTCTTTCATCCTACCCCACATATGCTCAATGATGTTCATGTCTGGCGACTGGGCTGGCCAATCCTGGAGCATCTTGATCTTCTTTGCCTTGAGAAACTTTGATATGGAGATGGATGTATGCGATGGAGCACCATCCTGCTGCAGAATTTGGCCTCTTTTATGGTTGGGAATATAAGAGGTAGCTAAATTTTTTTGGAATTTTAGACTATTGATGTTGCCTTCCACCCTGCAGATCTCTCGCACACCCCCATACTGGATGTTTCCAGACCCTGATTTTTTCCGCCACCAAACTTCACTATTTTCTGAGTGAATCTCGGATCCATGCGTGCTCCAGTAGGTCTCCTGCAATTGCAACTGTGATGTAATTCAACAAAAGATTAATCTGAAAAATCAACCTTCTGTGGACAATCACGCTGGGGCATGGTTTGGTTTGGATAATGTAAGTGCACCCTGATACACATTGAAGGTGTCTGCCACATCAGCAGCGGATCTGGTCTTCAGCCTCTTGAAAATCAAAACTTTACTCTCAGGGTGAATCTTAGGCATGTTTGCAGAGGTGTAGTTGCAGTTGATATGAAGGTCTAGTGTACTGGGATTCTTTTTATACACACCCTGAGACCTAATTGATCCATTATTAGTCACAGATGAAGCTCATATGACAAGGCGACAACACTTATGTCTTTGACTCAATGGGCTTTACCAAACTGTGAATATTAGAATACTTTTTGACAGTTTCATTTTGGACTGATAATTTTTTACAAAAGCTGTTGGGATTAAAATTAGCCATTTCTTGAAAACAAATCTTGATTAGAAATATATTGTAGCAGCACTTCAGGTCAATTTGTACACAAGCGACAAGACTTTTGTTAGGAAGTGTACATAAGGGCACGCTGGCACGTCACACAGCTAGTGCAAGACGAGAAGATGTGGTTTAAAAGTACACATATTTTTTTTTCTTGATGAAAATGACAATCGTTTTGCTAGATAAGACCCTTATGCGTCTTTTGGGATTGTTTAGAGCCATTTGAAGCTCCGTGTAAACTGTTGAGGTCCATTAACTCTTTCCCCGCCATTGACGAGATTTCTCGTCAATTAAGAGAAAACGCTTCCCCGCCAATGACGAGATATTCCGTCTTTCCGCAATACCGCTATTATCCACCAGGTGGCGCCCTTCCGCAACTTTTTAAAACCGAAAGTATTTCCCTATGCCAAGCTGCTGCATGTCCGTGTCTGTTTTAAAGATCGCTCTGAATCGGATCTCTATGAAAAGTCTGTCATAAAAATGGAATTATTTCTGCTTTTTGCTCAAAATATGGTGTTTTTGCAAAAACCTACCCATATTCAAAAGCTGATTGCAAAAGAACCACTAAAGGTAGGATGAAACGGTTTTTTTTTGTTTGAAAGCAGAGGGTCTGTTCTTTCATTTGGTATATTGTATGTTTATATATTTAAAGAAGAACATTTTCTGGAAGGCATTAAACTTTGGTGAAAATCATGAAAAACGCTGGCGCTGGCTGGCAACTTTTTTTAAAAACGCTGGCGGTGAAAGAGTTAAAGTCCACTGCATCCTTATCCTTATCCTTATATGGAGAAAAAATCCTGGAATTTTTCCTCAAAAAACGTAATTTCTTCTCAACTGAACAAAGAGAGACATTAACATCTTCGTGTGACATGGGTGTGAGTAAATATCAGGATTTTTTATGAAAGTGGAGTAATCCTTCAAAAAGAGCGTTTGAAAAGCTGTACATGAGAATCAGAACTGCATATTTAGTGTATTACCTATTGTATTTTTTTGATGGTGCGACAGTTGAAATTGCATTAGTCATTTTATGTACTGTATTTCTATATATAAAGTATATACTTGTATATACAGCCACTTGTATATACTTTTATTGATAGCCATGTCCCCCTCACTTTTAAGATGCCGGCTTCGCCCCTGCATGACATGTACTTTTTTATTGGTTTCTCAAACTTGTAAAATGGTAGGTGGGGCAACTGTCCATACAAATTAGCAATTTAACTGTTAAAAATGGTGTTTAAATTATTAGAAATGAAAATGAGATACTTTGGCTTTATTTTATGTTCAAAACCTTTCTAATAAACGATTTCCACGAATATAAGTACTTGATGGGATGTTAGGATAAATGAAAAACTTTTGTCTAACAATTTGGATGCAATCATGGGCTTTAAGTATAAACATCAAACATGATATCACATCATCCAGTAAAACCCATGTGGTCTTTATGGCTGAATGAAAAGTCTGTAGATTTCTCTAAAGTACTGACAAATACCTTAAAAATGTGATATCATAAGCCTAAGCTTATATCAGAATCTAAGTAGAAGTTTGTTAAATGTAAACTCATTGCAGAGGTCAGATGGTGCAACCAGAAAGTCAAAGGGTGCAACTACTATGAATTCCACTAAGAAATCAAAAACCTTAAGCTTTAAACTTTTTTTAGGATTATAATTTTAAATGCCACTGTCAAATAAACAAACAAAATCTGGCAAATAGACAATGATTAGTCATAGCACCTGACATTTTTTGAATGAGATATCAAAAATATTGTTAAAAAATGTGGTAACACTTTACAATAACAGTACATGAATAATCATGTACTAATACATAAATTAATAATCAGTTTAATATGAACTAATGATGAGTTAAGCTATTTACTAATCAATAACTAACTGTAACTATGTTATGAGTCATATGAATTCATGCATGAATTACACCCACCTTAACTACACATTAATACATGTTTGTTAGTTAATGCATTAACTAACACTTTGTGTACTCCATATCAAACAAGCTCTCTAGAAGAACGAAAATAACTTTTGTTAATGCAAAATGTTTAGGTTTGTAATGCAAAACTGTTTATATATTTGCTCCTGCAGCTGAGCTAAAAACATTGAATGGCACTGGATTTCTTGCAACATTTACAGTTAACCTTAATCATTAAATGTGCAATTATGGATTAATAATTAAAATTAGTTCCACTGCTGCCATTAAGAGTGACAGACGCTATTCTTTCTAAATTTAAATCAGTGTTAGCCTACAGACGATGGTTATTATCGTCTTAATATCAAAATGCACATACAGTATTTGTTTTGTTCTTCTTTTAAGCCATTATTACCCCTTCCAAATGTCTGACTAATTTTCACATTTGCTCCTCTCCTTTAAAACCACCAAAAATTTGGATTTTGATGAGCTGAATTTGTATAGAATGTGTAATTGATAACTTTTTAACAGTGTACCCCTCCAAGAAAAGTCATTGTGTAGGGCCTACACAATAATACATTAACAAGTCATTAATTTATGTTAGTTTATGAGTAGTTAACGATGAGTTAATAATGATGTGCCCCTTCAAGTAAAGTCATGACCTAATCATACATTAACAAATCATGAATTTTTGTTAGTTTATGAGTAGTTAACGATGAGTTAGTAGTGATGTGCCCCCTCAAGTAAAGTCATGACCTAATCATACCATAACAAATCATGAATTTATGTTAGTTTATGAGTAGTTAACGATGAGTTAGTAATGATGTGCCCCCTCAAGTAAAGTCATGACCTAATCATACATTAACAAATCATGAATTTATGTTAGTTTATGAGTAGTTAACGATGAGTTAGTAATGATGTGCCCCCTCAAGTAAAGTCATGACCTAATCATACCATAACAAATCATGAATTTATGTTAGTTTATTAGTAGTTAACGATGAGTTAGTAATGATGTGCCCCCTTAGTAAAGTCATGACCTTATCATACATTAACAAATAAAAATATAAGTTACCCAGAGGCAGAAAGTGTTTTTGATAGGTGGGCATCTATACATCTGCGGGCCAGAAAAATTCACATACTTTTTTTAACTTGCGTTAATTGGGAAGATAAAATGACTGTGTTTTGTACATTTTAGATGGAATTACGTTATTCAATCTAACTGTATTAGAATCGGCCGTCTCTCAATCAGAAGGCTGCATCCTCCGGAGGTCGGATATGCAGGCTGCATACGTCATTAAGCTTGGTTTATTTCAATTAAATAAGCATAACATTCGCAAGTCATAAGTAGGGCCGATTACCGGTTTCAAGGTATACCGAGGTTTAAAACGGTCAAGGTTTCAAAACCACTAAAATGTTCTGTGATACCGTCTCCAAGGTATGAGCTGTGCTTATACAAAATTCATTAAATCATGAAGTCATGTGATTGATTTGATGTTTACATTTAATATACATTACGAAAATGTTATATGTGTTGAAAGCATATTATAATTTAAAGGCTTTATTGTACCTGGCTTTTGAAAATAACACATTTTAGTGTTGCAATGGCAAAACCGCAACACCGTGAAACCGTGGTATTTTTGCTAAAGGTTATCATACCGCCAGAATCTTATACCGGCCCATGCCTAGTCATAAGCATATTACAACGATTTACGATGAACTATTTAAGCATTGAGCATTTATTTAATTAAACGCCCGTGGCTTACCTAAGCACTGGTACTGAAATATAGAGGACCCAGAAGCAAAAAATATCAACACTGCTTTATTGAAAATCAACTTAAACAGTCCAGTCGGGCCGTCGAGTCGCGAGCCACCAAGAGCGAGTGAACTTTAGTGTTGCTGGTGTACACCGTTTTTATTTAGAAGTCTTTTCTTTACCGCAGTGATCCACACGTTCACACACGAATCTGCTACTCAGTGCAATCTAACCTACCGCGCTCTCTTCAAACCCGCCTCTTCCGCTCTAGATGACAGCAGCGATTGGTGGACGGAAAGCAAGACATTACCGTAATAAACCATATATTGCCAAAAAGCGCAATTTATTTTCTTTAGGAGCAATTCTAATTTTTTGATAGTTCAAATGGTTGAAGAATTACGGTTTGAATGAAAAAACATAATGTATTTCCATGAATCTGATAGGGTGGGCAAGCTGTCAATCCACCCGTAGATCTGCACCTGGCTGAACGCTGATCCTGATACAATGCGAAAAATTAATTAAACAATAATTAAAATAACATAAAGATAACATTTTAATAGCTTTCACAAATAAACTGGTATGATTGACGGTTTGATGGTCTTTATATGAACACTACACATTTGGCATTGTGACTTTGGTTAACATGTTTGTCATTTCTGAGGAATAGTCAGAATGATTTTAACTGAAATATTTTGACAGCGCCAAAAGCAGCAGACCACAAGTGTAACGAGCGGACAGCCTGTTGTAGGCCGTAACGTTTACATCCACCTTCCTTTTGATTTTGCAATCTACATTGACAAGCACACAAAAATAGAGAACAATTATCTTACATAATAAAATATTTTAACTACCTGCTATCTTGGTATTGTGAGCACATGAATTTGAAAAATATCTTTTGTTTCTAAAATTATAAGTGGAACATTTTATGCATCTTTATTTGACCTCAAACAAAGCATCAGATCCTGCAAACCGTTGGGAACCACTGTTCTAGAGCATGTTTGATTTCGGTTACCCAAAGTGTTAATTAATGCATTAACTAACAAACATGTATTAATGTGTAGTTAAGGTGGCTGTAATTCATGCATGAATTCGTATGACTCATGACATAGTTATGGTTAGTTATTGATTAGTACATGGCTTAACTTATCATTACTTCATATTAAAGTAATTATTAATTTATGTATTAGTACATGATTATTCATGTACTGTTATTGTAAAGTGTTACCAAAAATGTTAAATGTAGTGAAATGTATATTTTTAAACACATTGTTCCTGACTCAGAAATATGCATTACATCCATTTTTTAAAGATTTTTTTATATATACGTATTAAGCTCATTTTGTCATTGATCCATATATCATAAACTTCTTTTTTATATGTCTGTGGGGCTTGTACTAATATGTATTTGCCAAAAGCTTCTTTGCACCAATACTAAATTGTAAAAAGCAATATAAAGATACAATTGAATTGGATTTATTTTACTAGGCCACCATATGTCACTTTCAATATCAGAGTTTTAATACAAAAATCTAAAGAGTACAGTAAAACTTTCAAGAGATGGCGCTGATTGGCTAGCGCCCCAGAGATTTTGATATATGATCCAATAGACAACAGACATCTGGCTGAAAGTTCCTGACAGACACATATGTCCTACCCGCAGTGACAGAGCGTACGACGACAGGCCGTTCACTGCCTGCAATGAAACCAAAGCCGTGATTGGGATGCCGTTGGATGCAGACCTGTCGTGTTGAGCCAGGAGTCAGGCTACTACTGTCCATACCATCCTGACCATCCTCTACCATCACAGAGCTACAATACAAGAAAACACCTCTTTAGTGTTAATACAATGAATGCTAGGACCTTGTCATATTTAAAAAGAGGCACACATTATATTTTAATATTGCTCAATGTTTTTATTTGACATGACATGATTATTATCAGATTGCACCTGTCATAATCCTCTGTGTGTCCATCCTCGACCCGGGCCATCCCCTGAGAGGACAGAACCGGACTGGGTGAACCGCTTCAGGGGGCAGTCTCTGTTTTGCACACATTCACCTGAATGAGTAAAAGAATGTAGAAGAAGAAGATTATAATTATATTATACTGCAGTCTCACTGAGCATGTTTACATTCACACTTATAATGCAATTATAATGGGATTTTGGCAATATTGCGATTATACTTTACCTCATGTAATCACAATACTTCAATAAAAATATGTGATTAGGCTCATAATCACAGCAAGTATAAAACAGGTGGTGTACGCAGTTTTTAATCGCAGTATGCGGCAAACATTTAAATCACATATATACCGCACTAACTAAAGTGTGTTTTTGAAACGCACCTAAAGCACAAATTTCTTTTAAACTTGACACTAAGACATTTTCCCTGAACTCGTCAACACTACTCGCTGGCAGCCTTCATCCAGAAACAGATCAAATAACACGACAGCAGCATATAAATCCATTATAGGCACTGTCATTATCTTTCTGTCTTCATCATGGCACCAAATAATAAAATACATCCATAAGAACGTGTTAGTTATTTAACGCAAGTTTAAACTAAGGGCTTTTGTGGACCAAACTTATATATATATGGTATACCTCCACATAGTATCAATAACAACAGAGTCCTCTTAAAGTCAACTACTACACTAAGCTAACATTACTGTGTAAAATGAATGTCTACAATGTTAGCTACAGTACAGATGCCCTGCTGCCAAACCTCTCTTCACAGCAGTGATCTGTGCTCACCGTCTCCGTTCGTCTTTAGAAAAGTGAAACATTTTATTTTCAACAAGGTTTTTCTTCCAGAGGTCAGTTATTGCCACTAGCCAGACAGATAAACACATACAAACCCAAAGTTAACTTCGGGCTAGACGCTGAAACCGTCTATTATGTAAGGAACCTTTAGAAGATATGTTGAGTTGCAGGTGCTATGCACACATTTTTGCATCCATTTTACATTTCAACCTGACACATTTATTGTTAGCTTTCTGGTCAAGGCGAGACAACCAATATAACTGGGAGTGAGACCTGGTCCAATTTTGCCTGCCTTGCAAAGAAATAAAATTGTGGTGGCCCATAAAACTATTTTTATTTATTTTTTGTGGAAAAAGAAGAACTTTCCTACAATAGCATCATTAGTGAACAAAACCGTGTTTTAATTTATTAAGACCCAGCCTGATCGCACAAGAATTCGTACATAATTTTCAAGATGGCTAATTCGTACAAAGCTAATCGTGCAATTAGGGGTGTAACGGTTCGTGTATTCGAACCGGACCGTTTCGGTTCAGGGCTTTCGGCACGGTGCGCACGTGCACCGAAAGTATTTTGTGTGCGCCTGTGCGGAACATAATACGTGCGTTTCCGCACGAACATATTAAGTGGCGGAAGTCTCCGCGTTCAGCGCAAGTCTTCTGTCAAACATATAACATAATTCGGCCCGCAGAAAGATTTTTATTTACTTAGTTGTATATCCGTTTGATTATTGATGTAAACGTTTACGTGTCGTATCTAAAAGCGCATGTTAAACGCGTGTCAACGCGCTGCTTTGTTCTTTCAAAAGTGCGTGAGAGGATGCACGTCTTTCGTTGCTACGCATTCATGAGACGCGCTTTCTGTGACAGCGAGAATAAGGAATGCGTGATCAGATTTTTCATCTGCATATCACGTCAATCATATCATTGTCACAATGCGATCAGCTGGTCGGGACAGAGAAGAGCTGTAACCCGGGCTTACTCAGCTGTTACTCAGCTGCGGAGGGGTTCGTAAGTAAAGTCACAGCTTACATTGATGACACAAGCAAAGATTAGGAGAAACGTGCAAAAGATCAAAGATGGCTATGTATGCAGCTCACTAATCTCAAAATGAGTGTATAATAAGTATATCATCATGTTGCTTGCTATGCAGTTACACATAGAGCAGTAATATTATTTTTATACAGAGATGGTACATAGCCAATTCAATTCTGTGAGTTAAACAATCCAAAATAAATCAAAACAGAAAATTTTTAGTGGCAAAAATGTAGGCTAATAGTTCATAAATGTATTCAGGAATTGAATTTGTTAGTTCAAGGTTTTAGTAGAAAAAGTTTAAGAGAAGGTTAAGATAAGAGTTACCTTCTGTTATAAAATAATGTAAAAAATAACTTTGCAGTAGTATTTTATTTATTATTTTTTCATTTTATATATATTTTATACTTTAATAAAGTGTTTAAAAAAGTGTAAACAAATTGTAAAAAAAAGTTTAAAGTAATAAACAACCTGCAGTTTAATGTTTGCATTTCTCCCTTACTGTACCGAAAATGAACCGAACCGTGGCTTCAAAACCGGGGTTTGCACCGAACCGTGATTTTTGCGTACCGTTACACCCCTACGTGCAATAATATATGATTTTCATAAAAAACAATAAAGAGAACCCAATGTCACAGGGGTCAAGGCAAATTGTACAAAAATGTACAAATGTGGTTGTACGAATTAGCCACTTTGCAAAATACGTACAAATTGCCATGAGATTGCGTTGGCAATCCATGTGTCTTGTTTCTAAGTATGTTTAATTGTATTAAATCTACTGGAGTCTTTCATTCAAGTTTTAAGAAAATAACTTTTTGTTAGAGGTTTTGAGCTGTAAAGTTACAGTATTTATTCATTCTACAAAGGACTCATTTCATGAAAATCAATGAAGTCGTTTTATGAGCTCTTCTAGGATTTGAGTTTTTCTAATTGGTAAAATTCAGGATGTTCTTGAGTAAAAATCTGTGAGGTTACCAACAATCCAGTAAGTTCGATATTTGGCTGGATATAGTTTTTTTAAAAATATTAGTATGTATTAACCTTTACAACGTGCACATACGTGCATGACCACCCTGTTTCTCACAATTTCTCAAATTGCACACAAAACTGATTGTTTTGCAGAATCATAATGTTATATGTGATGGATGAGCTTTGCCGTCGATGTCATGTCTTATGTAAAAGGCTTGAATCGAACACCTACTGAATATTCAAATATGCATTATGCAAAAGCACTTAAAACTCTGAGAGCCATCATGAACCTGCACATTACACTAATGGCCACAAAGATGGAGGGCGAAATAATAACAGATTCCAGCCAAGACCTCTTTATGCTGCATTTGCAAAAAGAAACAAAGTGAGACAAAGAAGAGAAACGGTGGAAAGGTCTTAACACTTTCTTTTTCTTTATCTTAATGCTAACGTCTCACTGTGAATGTGTCACAACAAAGTGACAATCTCTGTTCGTCGAGTCCCTCTGGGCCGTTTCTGAAGGTCACGGTTACATCTGTTTATTGTTCACCCTCAGACTCTTTCTAGTATTGTTATCCTGCTGTATTGTTTATAACACTTTGGGCTGCTGTGTACATTTGTATTGATGCAGCTGAAGGAAAACAGTGCTCAGAGCTGCCACTTGATGTGCCATAAGAGCATCTATCAGGTGCTTCAGATATCTGTATGCCACAATCGTGTGAATCCTTCTTAAGATCTCTGTCTGGTATCTACTGTATACTGTATGTGTAACAGTGCTTCCTTAGAAATAATACTTTTCACCACATTGTGGAAAAAGTGATATTTAACTCTTTAGATAAAAATAAAAAAAACAATTGCCAGCCAGCGCCAGCATATTTTATGATTTTCACAAAAGTTTAATGCCTTTCAGAAAATTTTCTTCTTTACATAAAACACAATATATCAAATAAAAGAAAAGACCCTCTGCTTTCAAAAAAGTTTTATCCTATCTTCACTTGTTCTCTTTTTATCTCCTCTCAAATATGGGTAACAAATTTGACCTCTTTGCAAAAGGATAAACCACCTAGAATCAAGAATGTATGATTATATGATGTCATGGCTTTGCAATCAGAAAATCTTTTATAATGGAAGTCAATGGGGCAAAAACAGCCATGAACAGCAAAGGAGGGAGAAAAAAATACAATCTGATGTTGCACAAAAACTATAAATGCCTCAAAGCCAATGTTTTTACCAATCTTTGACATGCCCAAGAAAAAAAATCTGTCATGTTTTGTTTTTTTCCCACAAATAAGTGGCATCACTTATGAACTTGACAATTAAAGAGTTTAAATCCTGGTGTTTTTGTAAATATTTGATCGTTTTAATCACTACTGAGATTGATTAACAGAAAATCAAAAAATTAATATTTTACATTTTTACAGCAGTCATAAAGGATAGTAAATTTGCCTACGGTGTATTACTTTTTTGATACATTTTAAAGCATTTTCCCGAAATATGTGTCAGTATAATTTTTGTCATCAAAATATAGACAGATATTTGTCCTGGAATTCCTAATTTCAAATAAAAAACATTTTGATGCTCATTGACACAGTAAAAAGATAGAGCTATAAGATTAATGTGAATTTGCATAGCTCAGTTACTTTGGTCTTGAATCAATGAGTCTGTTCATATTTACATTACTGGCTTTTGATTTCTTTGGTAGCTTGGTATATTTGAGCGGACGTTTAGTGAGATCTCTTCCAAAACTCTAGAGGCAACACATAAAGATTAACAGATTTTTATATTCAGGAAAAAATATCTAATAAAGGAAACATCAGTGTTCCCCCCATCATTATAGGGTCGCCATGATTTCACAAAGTAAGATGTGATCCTGGATCAACATTTTTTGTTCGTCCTGGATCAACGTTTTAATCAAAGAAACCACTCAAATTAGTGTGGTTTTTGGTGTGATTAGAAATTTTTTTTGAAATGCCCCAAACCCTAAAGATTACTTAAGATAATAACTAAAGATTCCTACAATCAACAAGGTAAAAGACATCTGCCTCTTTCACACAATACTTTCGGTAAATTACCATGAATTTACCAGAATGACTTTACCAGTAAATACAAAAATGTACTGTTCACACACCCAGTGATATTACGCCTTTTTATCAGTAAGATATCATTCACACATCAGTATCAAAATACCAGTAAACTTGGAGAAAAAGCGGAAGTTACCTGTGGCGCGCGTCCTGCGATTATTTGTATTTCTAAACAATGGCGGGTTATGACTTCATATCCAAAGTTCGTATTTTGTTGTTTTCCCTTCGTGGCAAACGCTGACGGTCGAGAAGTGCTTGTGACCAAATAACATTGCATTAGGCGACGTCAAATTGAACCTGCGTCTTAAACAACAGTACTATTCGCACATTAAACCGTGCGGGGCCTGAAGCTATCAGCGTGGTCTGACATCGTCCGTTCTAAATGCCCGTTCTAAATCTATATTTTTTGTTCACACAAAGCGCTTACCGGTCAATTACTGGTAATCTTACAACCTCTCTTACTGGTTAATTGGCAGCAGTGATTTACCAGAAAGGTTCTGTTCACACATGACCTGTTAACTGCAATTTATCAGTAATTTACCAGTAAAGACTGCATGTGTGAAAGGGACTAATGACTCATCTGTCAGTTTCTCAAAAAAAAAAATAGTGTACACTTTAAAGTTAAAATTTATTTCAGATAAAAACATTTTGGGATTATCTTTTGGTTTATTGCAAAATTGGGACAAATAATGGACAGTATAACTTTGTGGCTGCATAGCACGATAATTTTAGGTCTCCCATCCGAGTACTGACCAGGCTCAACCCTACTTAGCTTCAGTGGGCAACCTGTCTTGGGCTATAGGGTGATATGGCTGCTGGAATATATTTTAAAAGTGCATTAAGCTTTCAAATGTGTTCTTTGGTTCAAAGTGTTTATATTTAGTCAAATCTTTGCTAAATGTATAACATGTATTAGAGAATGCAGACACATATAGATATATATAATAGAACTGTTATTCCTTAGCCTGGCTAACACCAGACCAGTCTCGTAGAGAATGAGACGTGGTCTGGAAACCACATGGTCATTTTCTCGTAGGCGTGGTTTATGAATGCCCAGAGTCATTTATTGGGCGCTACGAATGTCTATCAAATGCGTTTGTACATAGCTCATAGCCAATCGTTTCAATTATACCAGACGTTTGTAGAGCGACATCAATTCTATGAAGGTATATTTGGTGCAAAACAACTGCACACCTGTGACAGTGGAATTTGTATTTGTAGAGATTATCCACACGTGTATCAGTAAATTTGAAGTCACAGAGCAAGAGTTGCAAACTTGTAGATTTTTTTTTCTTTCCCTCAAATACAACACAACAGTTACACATTCACAAATTCTTCAGTGCAGCTGCACAAATCCCATTTTACAAATCACAGATTAAGAAAATCACAAGCTCATGTTTTTTGCTACAATTGCTGCAGTAAATATGGTGCATAAGTTAAATGGACTTTGTCAACGACAATGCCTAGCAGGTTAGTCCTATAAAACTCTGTGGCTAACATGTCTTGCCATACCCAAACATCCTTCTTGGATATGAAATTGTTTAACGCCATTGTTTAATGCTCTTTTTTTTAAATAAACTTGCATTCAAAACTACTTAGAACCAGAGCCGGCGCCAGACCATAACTAACAGGGGGGCACTCGGCTTCCAACGGGGGGCACGCAATAGCAACAATAACTTGCAAAAACAAGACATTAAAACAACAAATACAGCAAGCACACACTCATACAACTGGTACAGACTGTCAGCTCATTTCCCGTATAAAGTGCAAAAGACCACAAACTATGCGCAAAACTATTGAACTTCGACCGCGGCGTGAGCGCAAGCTGAGCTCCGCTGCGCTCGCGCTCACTCGACGCAACAACAAACCGCCCTCGCGCGGCGCAAGCCATTGAAATGAATGAGTTTCATAGTGCAGCGCGTCCTAGCTTTAAAAAAGCCGCTTTACCATAATCACGTCGTAATGCAGTTAACGGTCTATAGCCACACTTCACATTAAGCTTACGTAATTTAAAACAACGCTAACTTACCTTTGAAATAGCTGAAGACGGCTATTTCGGCAAAGAACAATAGACTTCCTTAAAAAAGTGTCCTGTAGATTTGTAAATTCCACCTCAACCTCTAATCTCTGAGTTTGAGCCAGTCTGTGTTTGCATGAAGATGGAGCAGGCGGTGCTGGTTCATTCTAAATGTTCTAATATCCATATTTTACACGATCCATAAAATGCCGCGAAAAAACACGTTGCTAGTATCAAGTCACAAATGCTAAAGACGTAAGATGGGTGAGACGCGGCAATACATCCAATCAGAGAAACTGGTCTATTTTAATTAAAGAAAACATATATCAACTATATTTTCCTCATTTGATTACATTACAAGTCATGAAACATTCAATGTTTAATTTATTTTAATTATTCTATATATATTTTAAAGTAATTAAAAACTTTGTAGGGGGGCACAACAACCTGTTCGGGGGGGCACTGCCCGCGAATGCCCCCCCATGACGCCGGCCCTGCTTAGAACACTATCTAAGGCTGCAATGAAAAGTAACTTCACGTCTGCTGCCATGTTGGATAAACAAAACTGCTTTGGTGTGTCGCATAGACGTTGTTGTCATGATCATCGTCTTGCTGCCCCCTCCCCGTTCTGTGATTGGATCCCTATTTCAGGTGCAAAATAGTTTCCATGCTAGACTTGTAGCGTGAATAAATTTGCGCGCAATGCAGCATGGGGAAACCCAGGCTAGTTATTCTTATAAATAAGTCAGACAACATCACTTCCCAATACACAATACTGTAAAGACATAAGTTACAAAACCCAAAAGAGAGTTGCTTTCATCTTTAGTACATCAAATAAAGCTGTATCAGAAGGGTCCAGTCTACACACCGCTGCTACACAATGACAGATCACAGTTACACAAAGCAAGACAAAAGGAGACAGAAGAGACACACACATACAAAACAGCCCTTCAGCACTGGGCCAACCTCAGCAATGGAGACAGAGTAATACTGTCAAGACATGTATCCCAAGGGCATTGACTAGCTGGAGTGTTGCCATGGATACAGCCGAAGTGAGCTGAAGGAAAATGAGCTATATGACCGCAACAAATGATGCTCCAGTCATCCCTACCAACATCATGACCACACGTACATGCCTTATCATACAAAGTAAACACCATTATAACTTTAATTTGAAAGTAGTGATTTGATCCACGAAATCTAACAGACAAAAATGTTATTTGCCAGTACAAGCAGTCATTCACAACACTTTTGTTTTTATTTGAAATGATTAAGCATAGGTTAATGTAAACTTTATCATGGTATAGTAAGGGTAGTAATCCTCATGCATTTAGATTTCAGTCCTGAAACACTTGGGTTAACATCTGTGCATATTATACATTCATTTGGGGGGGGATATTTCAAGTAAAGATTCATCCATGATACACAGTCAGGAGTTTTATCACATTTAAACACGTTCACATTTTAGGGAATGTAAATGATATTTCCATTGTCAATTGTTTATAGCATCCACTTGGGACCCACCCACAAATAATCAGTGTTGTTTTTATATACTTGACCAGCCCAATCTGCAGATTATCCGCACATCACTAGCGCTCCTAGACATCTACAGACGGATGTTTGTCTCATAAAGGCAGGTTGCTGCGGTTCAGACAGCGCTGCAAGTTGTTTGCTTCACGTCAAAAGATTAATTTGGCATTGTGTTGGACACATTTTATTTCAAAACTGCTTTGCACAACAGGGTTGACCACATAGCCAAGCATTATATCTTCGCATATTGTTGACAGCGATTGAATAAAAGCATGATTACATGTTTCCTCATGTTTAGCCTCCTGGGTGTGCTCATGCATTGATAGTGTTATGACCAATTTTAGTGGTTCTCATATTTATATTTACATATTCAAAGACGTCTCATCTTGTTCTGATGTTGTTCAGGGGAGAGGTGAAACCATAAACCATGCAAACACATTGTATTATACCAAATACACAGAATAATAAGCAATGTAAGAGGTGCTCTTTAATGAAGCAAGCACTGAGGCTATAATTGTAATTTGTCTTTTGCTTAACATATTTACACGAATTTCCTCAGGAACAGGTTTACAAAATGACCATTGTGTACCAAACACTTTGTAACCTGTGGTTAAAAAACAGGTTAACATAGCTCCTTTAATTAAAACACTTGTCCGTTCACTGAAAGCTTTCAGCATTTAGCAGTGACCTTATGAATGTGTCCTTGCGTATTTACTGCCATATCATTTCTGTTTCAACCTCAAGCTGAAAGTCCTGAATTGATCTTTTTAAATAAGTATTGCACTGAGAACTTTTGTGGTTTGCACAGAGAGGACAGCCTGACACTTTATTGCACCAGAAAAATCCATAAATCCAGTTATATTCATTAAAAGAGGCTGCCTAACCTCTAATCTCTCTTTTCTGCTTGGACGAATACTCTGTCAGGTGAATGTTCTTATACATCATGTATGCTGCATAAACTGTGAGGCTCTTAGCTACTATTTATTTTAAATACAGCAAATCATTGGACCCTGAGGTGAACAATTCACTCTTCCTTCTCACTGTTTTATAACAACAAAATAATGCTACATTTTACACAACTCAAATGTGCCATTTTTCTTTATATCTACCTACCAATTATTTATTAAAGGTATATTGACAGCCAATAAATATTGACAGCCGATAAACAAAATCCTTTATTCCTTTAAACATTTAAATGTAGGAAAAGCAATCTGCATCTCACAGTTTTAAAGTAATCACCGCAGACCTGCCAACACTGGTTAAACGCCACGGACCTTTTCAATATGGCAGATGCTTGTGTATTGTGGCCCATAGAAACAGCTGCTTATGACGTATCTATGTGTATATATTATATATATATATATATATATATATATATATATCCATGTTAAATCACACCCTCCCTTCTTTGAAGGTAAACTTTCCTTTCACAACAGTCTGAGTGCATCACCGGGGTACTTAAAGTGCACTTTAGTTCCAAAAAAACACACTACTTTACAACAGCGCCGGCCCTTGGGGTAATGAGGCCTTAGGCCAGACCTTGAAAATGGGCCCCACTGGTTTAAAAAATTTCATAGGAATGCAATTTGACAAGTGAAATTAAAACAGACCAAATTAAAATGTATATATTTAAGTGTATATAAGTTTTTATTAGGAGCAACATATTAAGCAATGTTGTTAGTGCAACAACTGTAGTGCAACAGAACTACAGTACTGTATAGCTATACAAATATCATGGATATTAATACAAAATAATTACTATAGGGTACTACAGTATTCTGTACTGTTTTTGAACCCCACTATAGCATATTTTTAGTATCTAAGAATTGTACTATACAGTTTACTGCAGTAAATTATATAGTGTAATAGTCTTTTTTTCATGTGGGTTAATTTAGAAAGGGTGATGGACATTTTTTTTAATGTTTCTAAATTAGCATAGGCATTAAACAATGTATGGCAGAAAATAGGCCTACTACCTTGTGATTGCTTTTCTATCTCTGCTTTTCTCTTTTTCTCTTCAGCTCCTAAAATGTATCGTTGTAATGCCATAGTTTGCCAAAGCCTACCACCGCAACCTCACTAAAATTAGTCTTGTTTTATCTTTATTGAAAGATGTAATGTAAACATTGCGCTGTTATACGACGATACTACAAAACCCATAATCCAAAATGTTTCATTTCCAAGCATGCGCAATGAGACACACATCCGCAAGCGCCATCGGGTCATTAACATTATGCAAATTAGCCCACTCTGTTCTTATTTTGTAATGTTTTATGTATTTACTTATACTAAGGTTTTGTATTTATTATCATTTTACTGTAGATTGTTGTGTGGGGAATTTATGACTGCTGATCGCGTATATGGAGGGCCCTTGTCTTGTCGCGGGGCCCCAGGCAATCGCCTGTATTGCCTGTTGGACGGGCCGGCCCTTATAGACCATTTCATCAAACGCATGTAAATTGCCGAGATTTGGCGTCTGGCCCGAAGTTAACATTCAGTCTGTGTTTGTTTATCGGTCTGACTAAACTAACCTCTGAAACAAATACCTTGTTGAAAATAAAAGACGAGGTGAGATGATGAGCATGGATCTCTGCTGTGCGGAATTGGCAGCCAGACAAGAATTTATAGATCTGTAACTAAAATTGTATAGATTCATTTTACAAAACTATGATTGAAATGGTTTACTGGTCATTTACTGGTTATTTATTCTGCTTGTTATCAGAAATATTCTGCTCTAGGGACTCTATGTTGTTATCAATTCTATGCGGAAGTCTACTGGAAGTTAAGTTTGGTCCACAAAAGCTGTTTGTTTATGTTGTTACGTCTGTACTGCAAAATGGCGTAGAATATTATGTGACTTGGGAAAAAACAGTGCAGATCATAGACTGTAAAAAATTATGGATGACGTGATGCCGCTTCCTTCTATTATAATGAACTGAACCTAAGATGTCCGATGATGGGGCGCTGCCATGTTACGCAAATGGTGCAAGTGGTGGAGCCACTGTGTCAAACTTCCACTTGCGTGCCCAGTTCAACCACACCCTTGAAAGTCTCATTTGACTGGCTTGCTAAAATAAGGTAAGTTAAATTCTCATTTTGTCTGGGTGAAATAACACAGAAATCAAAAATTAATAGTTAGTTATATCTTCAATCTTCCCTTGAAGCTCCTAGAGTCCGCTTTGTGAAGCTGTCTATCACAAATGTCAATCATAATGACACGCCCCGTTTCTATATTATCAAATTACTCACTAAAATGAAACTTACCACAAAAATGAACAATTGAACAATTGAAACTACCTTGAAGGACCAAAACCATCTTTCACAAAATTTTGTTGGAAGTGTAATAAATTTTAAGATTTTGACCCAAGTCCTGTTTGTTTGCATGGAGAGGGTGGAGTTTATGACTTGTACTGCAGCCAGCCACCAGGGGGCGATCAAAGAGCCAGCAGCTTCACTTTTCAAGATAGATAAGGCACACTCGGTGCAGATTGATCCCAAGAATGTTTTCTGTGTGTGCGCCCCCTATCGGTGTGGAAGGAGACATCCTGTTCAATAATGAGTCCCTGTTCAGGGAGAGTGATTAAGAAAATAGCTATTTATACAATTACCAGTTGATCTGCCATTTCAGTCAACAAATGATTCCAGAAACACATAAGCATGATTGAGTTTGTCGGAGAAAATAAGTGTTTTGTCTGGGTTGAGGAGAAAGTGGGTGGCAGGAGGAAATGAAGAATTAGACAGTGCGTAGTACCGAGGGTGAATGGAGACAGGAACACATGACTGATGAAAGTCTGGACAGATCCAGCAGCAATGGCAGATGTGAGAGGAATATTTCACTCGGGTTTTCTGTGGCTCTGATCATAACTTAAGCAAGCATATATATTCTGTGAAGTTAAAGCCATTTCGGATTTGTTCTTTCTGTCACCCTTTAGAAAAGCCCCAGTTCATACCGTTTTGGCTATGAATATCTGACAGTCAGTTTTGACGACACATGGAAGTTTCTCCTGTTATTGTCTTCAGCAGAAGATTGTCAAAAGGTCATGAATAACAATGCGGGTAAATAAAAGTGCTCTATGAAGTGAGTCAAAGTTGAAGTCATTAGTCTAATAGAGTCCTGTAGGCTTCGATCTGTCTGTGCATAAATGATTTCCTCGCTGACAGGAAATTATATATAAGGATGTGAAAACACACCAGGTCTATATTACTCTACACAAGTGACTTCGCCCCTGTTAAAGACGCCAAGTTTGCATTTGACGCACAATACCAAGTCCTCGTGAGCACCAGTAATAAATGTGTTGACAGGAAGGTCTTGTGGTGTGTTGCCATTAAGCTGTGCACTCTACACTGTATAGACTGCAGATTGTAGAAATGTTTGTGGAAATCTGCAGGGATCCTCACATCCCAGAAGAGCATTGCTCGCATGTCACAGTCAATAAGACACTTATGGGAATTGCAAATTCACAGACTTTAAGTTGAAGGTAAACACTAAAATCTGGGAATTTATAAAGAATGAAATGCTTGTTTATTTGCATGTACTAACTGAATTGTTTAGCATCTAATTTGCTACAGGAATTATGCAAATCGGGTAACGGGGTAATTTGCACAACTTATTTCCTGATTTCGTGGGTGGGTTTTGAGTGCCTGGTTGTGGAGAATGACACAAAACTGCCATAATCTGTTTTTATCTGGAACTGTACAGCATCACTCGGATTCAGACACTGTAAAATGCTGAAAGTGTATTCATAAACACTGCATACGTCTGGTTATAGTTACTTCTGCCATGGTAACCAGAGGATATATACCTGGATCTCTTCTGTCTAATAGTCAGTGATGTTGAGATGTGACAGGTAAATAGAGCTGAGTTTACAGTACACAAATCATCATAATTATGATGAGATTAAGGCAATGTCTCCATTAAACATGCAAACAGAATACTTTGATCAGAATAATGTGATTAAGCATCATTATTGGTGTTTGTTGATTTTAATCTCACTAAATAGGCATACAAAGCTGCTTTTACATGCATCTATTCCACTTTGACCAAATGTGCTTGTGACATATACAGATGTCGTGCTGGCAGCACTCTCTACACCTTCATACAGAGACAGTGCAAAGACTGCATTGGTTCTGTTTATGCTCAAGAACCAGCAAGAGATTTCAGATCAAATATTAGTTGATGCATTACATAAACGAGAAACTAAAGACTTTAATTTGCATTCTCATGTGCAGCAGCACTGCCATCCCATTACTATGTTCAGCAAAGTGGCAAATAACCATGGAATGTGTTTATGGAAAGTTTTTGTATTTAACAGTTGTGGGCTTATTATAGCTTTCATTTCATTTGATCATTCTGAGGGCAGCACTGTTGTGATGAAAGCTTGTGATTTTTCTTTTCATCTTTGCTCCAGGTTAACTCATGGTTCATCTTCAGAGCCATCTGCAAAATGCACACTGCTGCATTTCAAGCAGCGTATATAATTATACATTGTATAATGTTTACACTGCCTGGTAGTGCTCTGTTGGGTCAGTTGGATCGCTGTTTCACCACAAGCGGGGCTGAGTGAGACCACATTAATTAAGTGGTTTCAGTGTGCATTGTACAGCTTGTACATCTAGTGTGTTGTACTTAACTTAACACATCTATGTATTATTTTTGGAACAACACACTTTGTGTTGTTTTAACACATCTTGTGTTTTCCCTTTAATTTATATGAACTCAATATCAACACGAAAGTACACATAATGAGTTAAAATAACACATAATGTGTTGAATAGTTTAACACAAAACAATGTGTTAAAATTAACACATCCTTAACTAGACACAAGATGTGTTATTTTAACACATTCGTTTTAAGAGTGTAGCAAGCTATCCAAGATAATGACGGTATTACTGTTATTTAACACAATAAAATGTAAATCATGCATATGGGCTTGCACATGACTTTATGTGAATGTGTTTGAGTCTATTTTCCACCAGAATGAATGAATTAGGTATGAATGATGCCATTGCATACGGACGTAAAAGAACTGATGAGCCATTATTTTAAATGAACTGTCTGAAAGAACCAATTCACAGAAATAACTGGACCTCCCATCAGTAATGAAATGCACTGTTAGTTATCTCCTCATACAGGGGGTATAGCTGAATCTTTATCACAAGAACTATGAATGCTGAACAAAGACTTAAAAAAGGAAGGCAGAAGAAAGTGGATTTAGAATTCGGGTGAAATAAATGTCTTCATCATGATGACAACACACGGCTAAAGTTACTCTTCTTCATCGTCTTCTCTAAAAAACTCAACCAGGCCTCAGGCCCTTTTCTGTCAGTACATGAAACAGAATAATGAAAATGTTTTCATCCTGTACTTTAACCATTTAAAAAAATAATAATAATAAGACAGAGAAATGTTGTTTCTGCATGTTGCTTATAAATATAATTGCTTCTAAAAATCAATAATTGTGTGTTCACTACATGATTTTCACTGGCTACCTGTGGTGTCACGCATTCACTTTAAGATATTGCTTCTCACATTTAAGGCATTACATGGTCTTGCGCCTCCGTACCTGTCTGACCTTCTCTGCCTCTATTCTCCTGCCCGGTCCCTCAGATTATCTGAGCTTGGTCTTTTGTCCATTCCTCGTTTTCGTCTGTCCACTGTAGGTGGTAGGTCCTTTAGTGTTAATGCTCCTAAATTATGCAATTCCCTACCCCTTTCACTTCGTAATATACCAACTTTGTCTTCCTTAAAGGCCCAACTTAAAACGTATCTCTTCAATACTTATTATGGATAATAGAGATCGAACGATACTCATTTTTTTAAAACCAATACCGATAACAAATATTTGGATGCTTATGTGCCCGATAACCGATATGCTGAACCGATTTTTGTTTACTGTTATACTTCTGTTTTTGACATAATTTCTACAACACGACTGAACTGAACAAACCCTTATAATAATAATAATCATCATAATCACTCCCTCTTTGCATACAAAGTCATAAATAGAGGGGTCTGTATCAAAGAAATGAACAAAGAAATGAACCCAAATGCAGACGTAACAAAATAATGGATTTATTGCACAAACAGGGAAAACAAAACCCACGATGGGGCAAAACAAGACGGGGAAAAAAGCAACACTAATCTAAGACTAAACTAGACATAAAACAAACAATAAATATTCAATACCTATAACAGGCTGGACTAGATTCATAAATACTCACAAATGCAAAACAGGAACACGACGAGGAATGCAACAAGCTAACGCGCACAGAACATCAAACACAAGGACAATAAATAGGGAGAACTAATGAGGGACACAGCTGAAATCAATGACAAGTAAGGGAGCGGGTAAAAAGTGACGAGACCCGGGAAGTGCGTGGTCAGAATAATTCAATACTAAAACCACGCAACTACCACATAAAACATGGTACTGCCAGGACCCCGAACACAAAGACTTGATATAATTTAACACATGATTTCAGACGGGTCCTGACACATACATTGCTTTTAATAAATTAACTTATTTAACATAACATACATTAATGCACCAATAATTTGTTTATAAATGCCTGCAAATATGCAAAGTAAATATACTCAAAGACCTTTTAATAAAGTCGCGTCACTCAGCCGTCATATTTGCTGTGCACGCTGCTGCTGCTGTGAGCTTCTCTCCTCAAATGCGTCCAGCGCGCAGTTCTCAATTTTCTCGTTTATCGGTCAATCCGATATTACAAAACCAATATCCGATCATCGGAAAATGCTCAAATATCGGGGAAAATATCGGGGAACAGATATATTGGTTGATCTCTAATGGATAATGTTGTTAAATCTGTTGTAATGTGTTTGTATTGTATATGTGTTGCATTGTGTAGGTGGAAGTGTTAATGTATTAATGTTATGTATAATACTATGTGAAGCGGCCTTGAGCCCTGGAAAGGCGCCATATAAATAAAACTACTTCTTCTTCTTTACTGGCATATTAAATTTGGGTTCCATACTTGACAAACACTTTCACTGGTTCTTGGGCCAAATCTCATTATAAATGGACTGAGGCAAAAGTGAAAACTGTTCTGTGGTCAGATGAATCGAACTTTAAAATTCTTTTTGGAAACTATGGATGCCGCATTCTCTGGACTAAAGAGAAGCAGGACCATCCATATTGTTAAAAGCCTGCATCTCTTTTGGTATGAGGGTGCATTAGTGCCTCTAAAATGACCAGAATTCACATCTGGAAAGGTGTATGTTTTACAGCATAATTCATTCATCAATCCTTGAATATTTCAGCAAGCCTTTGCTTTTTTTTGGTGCACCATGAAGCAAAAATTACGACACAGAAAACCCAGGACTGTTGAACAGCTAGAACCCTGCATAAGACATGAATGGGAACACATTCCTAAACTTCCAACAACTTGGGCCTCATGTATAAAACTTTGCTTAGATGTCAGCCTTAAAGTGTACATAAGGCAGATTTAGCATATGCACAAAATTTTTAGATTTATAAAACCAGGCGTACTCCGGAAACTGCGCAAAAATTCTGCGTACATGCATCTCCACCCCATCTCCTCCCGAAACAACCATATATGGAGCATGCAACGCTTAGTTTTACACAAGTTTGTGGAGTGTGATGTGGTTCCTGATGTTGTACAGTACACAAACCTGTGGATCAGGGTGGTGCTTCGGGTGCGCTCTACTTGTGGTGGTTGTGTATGCGGACGCCATTAAAGGCTTGACTAAACTGTTCTCTTGTGTCAGCAATTCATTGCATTGCATCTATACTCTCTATGCATCTATACATGTTTTGTATCACTGCAGTCACTAGCTTTCCTGTCACCTATTTTGAATGAACACACATTACTTGTCTAACAGCGCATTCACACGGGGCGTCAGCGTTAACGCTTCCCATTCACTTTTAATGGGTGACGTCAAGTGTTGGCGAACTGAATTTTGGATCCGTCGGCGCCGCGTCAGTGCCGCTGCTCGCGGCAGAAGTTGAACATTTCTCAACTTTTCAAGCGGCAACGCGTGCGTCAGCCAATCATATCGCCTTATGCAAATAACCTAGGCAGAGCAAGCCAATTACGTTTATGGAAGACCGGAGCTTGTGTTGCGTCCACAGTGATTGGCTGTTGGCCACGCTTCAGACAAGTCTTCCGTTAAGCGTTAACGCTTACGCCCCGTGTGAATGTACCATTATTGTGAATCATTCATTCACATTATTCCAAAAGATAAACCTCATATTTTAATTCAAAATACAAACTGCTTCTGTGATTTTCTACTGTGACTTATGTACCAGGCCAAATCAGATTCAATTCATCAGTCTTCAGTATTTAGGGATTTCCTTTATTATTACATGGAACGGCCACCTTTTCACTACAAAAAATGACTTTCTAACTTAGTATTTTTGTCTTGTTTTCAGTAAAATATATATAAAAAAATGAATTAAGATGTTTTTTTCTTGATGAGCAAAATGTCCTATTTTTTTGACAAAAATATAAACTTTAAGTAAATTGCTGCTTAAAACAAGCAAAATAAATAAATAAATAACAAATCTCCCAATGGAATAAGAAACATTTTATTTAAATAAGTTTATACATCTAAATTTAAGAAATTGTTAGATATTTTTACTCAAAACAAGACAAAATTACAAAGTAAGAAAGTCATTTTTTGCAGTGATGATGATCCAATTATTTCCTTATATGAATACGGTCCCGCCCTATATTTTTCTTCTCATTAAATGTGCTTTCTTACTCAGAAATACATCCCATTGTGAAGTAAAATGGGTTGGGAACACCATTTCAGGTTGCTGGTCCAATCCTACGTTGCAAACCTCATTTCCCCCATAACATTGTGCTCAGAAAGTGGGTAGGCGAGATCATTAAAAAATCCCCTAAAGCCTGATCAACTCCTTCAAAACATAAGCTTGAAATAAAAGAAACAAACCATTTAAACATCCAGGCAGAAAAGCAGTCTCTCTCCTCAGGCAGTGGGTCTCATCAATAATACCAGCACTGCTCAAACACAAGTACTGCTGACATTTAACATCTTACACCATCCATCCACAGGATCACTTTCTGTTTGGCCTCTGGGGTGATCAGATTTTCTAAGTCTCAATTCGGGGCACAAGTCAGGGATGGGGTGGTGCTATAATTACACATAATGTATGTCATTCATGTACTTTAGCTATGAGAAACAAGTGTGTTGTGTATCTATCTCAGCACGTAGGATGACTATGAATGAATATTTACGGTGAACAGCAAAACAGCTGGCTTACATTCATGTGAAAATGAATAGACAGCTTTCAGACTGTGGTTACAAATCCTTCATTATCTGGCATGCCTTTGTTTGGTGTTCATTAACTTGAGAGAGATTGACAGCTAGCATCAGGCAGCATGTGAAGTCGTTGTTATGGAAACAGATACATTGAAAGCTGATTTGATGAAAGATGCTGTAGAATAAAAGGATCAGCCAATCACGCTCTTGTTCTCCTTGCTGAAACGTGACCGTCCCAAACTAGTGTGCTGCCTCACTGTTTACCACTTGAAAGTTATAGGCTGTTTTCTATCATTTCGTTGCCCAGTTATTCCAGTGTTTGAGTCTAACATCTACTACAAGTGTGAATTGGTGGACGGGGCTAAATATGTAGTCAAAAGAAGTAGCTGTTGCAGAAGTAGCCAGGGCGGTCTTGATATCATACTGAGATAAAACTGACACAAACCCAGCATCTGAAATACAGACATATTATTCATTTGGCATAGCCTACTTATTTTAGCCTACCGTATAGTAGATTTTGATTCGGGGGACTGTTTTGACAGCTTGGTTTCAAGAAAAGCTGTTTTTGGACTAGCAAGGCAGTTATAGTTTTGGTCTCTCAATTATGACCGCTTTAAACAATAGCTGTTTACTAGGCTTTAAATACATCACATGTCTTTATGGGATCTTTACCTCATGAATGCAGACACAGATTCCAGAAAATCACTGGCAGTGTGATTGAACCAAATCCAATACCATTTTCTGTGTATTTTCCGTAATCTCTTTCTGAAAGGGGTTCTACGGAAAGATCATATGTTTAAAATCTTATCTCATTTGTTTGGAAAGCATGCTAATTTCAGTAAGGACCTCATTTAGGAAAAAAGCAATTACAGAACAGCATTTATGAAGTGCATTATTTTATCTTAATTACAGATACACAAAATATTCTCTTAACTTTAGGATAACCCCACAGGTGTACTAACTTCAGGAATTGCAACTAATGTTAAAGAGGACATTAAAGCGTGACAGATCATTACCGGTTGTAGTGCTACTAACTAATGCCGTACATTTTTTAGCCTTAAGTATAGTCTCGTATTTACCATATGTGATGGTCAGCATACAGTGCGCATTGTGCAAAATGTATTATTAGATTATACCACGGGTCAGTTGAATGCTGTATTCTGATTTGCTGAAAAATGTTCCATGGGTGTTGATTATTTTTTGATAAACGCACACATAACTTGTCAAAACAGGCAACCGTGGTATAAGCAGAATAATTGACCCCGGTCCTTTGAATTATTCAAAAATAATGCACACCCATGATGCAACGGCACTCCGCTTCACACCTTGGGTATGCATTATTTTCTTAATATTCAACGGGCCATCATCAATTATTCCTAACATACACTCACCTAAAGGATTATTAGGAACACCATACTAATATTGTGTTTGACCCCCTTTCGTCTTCAAAACTGCATTAATTCTAGATGGCATTTATTCAACAAGGTGCTGAAAGCATTCTTTAGAAATGTTGACCCATATTAATAGGATAGCATCTTGCAGTTGATGGAGATTTGTGGGATGCACATCCAGGGCACAAAGCTCCCGTTCCACCACATCCCAAAGATGCTCTATTGGGTTGAGATCTGGTGACTGTGGGGGCCATTTTAGTACAGTGAACTCATTGTCATGTTCAAGAAACCAATTTGAAATGATTCAAGCTTTGTGACATGGTAAATTATCCTGCTGGAAGTAGCCATCAGAGGATGGGTACATGTTGGTCATAAAGGGATGGACATGGTCAGAAACAATGCTCAGGTAGGCCATGGCATTTAAACGATGCCCAATTGGCACTAAGGGGCCTAAAGTGTGCCAAGAAAAAAAAACATCCACCACACCATTACAACACCAGCAGCAGCCTGCACAGTGGTAACAAGGCATGATGGATCAATGTTCTCATACTGTTTACGTCAAATTCTGACTCTACCATCTGAATGTCTCAACAGAAGTCGAGACTCATCAGACCAGGCAATATTTTTCCAGTCTTCAACTGTCCAATTTTGGTACGCTCATGCAAATTCTAGCCTCTTTTTCCTATTTGTAGTGGAGATGAGTGGTACCCGGTGGGGTCTTCTGCTGTTGTAGCCCATTCACCTCAAGGTTGTGCGTGTTGTGGCTTCACA